>NC_090654.1:93955346-94261468 GCF_040937935.1 Hyperolius riggenbachi
CAGCTGTTCGCTGACGCTGCCTCCCAGCCCCCTCCATCTACCTGTTTGACAGTGCCTAACTGCCTGCCTCCCCCCTCCCCTGCCGCCGGCGCCAATCACACCACAAGAAGAAAAAACGTTCCCCCTCAGGCTAGGGTCAGAATGGGGATGATTATCACACAAAAAAAACTCAGAGGGCACTGGCCTGGGCAGAGAATTGAATTTGACAGCAGTAGCAGGCAGGCAGCAAAGTGTGAGTAACTCAGTGACAAGAAGGGAGAAGAAGTACAGAAACAAAATTTATAAAAACCACCTTCTCTGGCAACCTGGACCCGACCTCCTCTATCCTCCTGTCTCCTCAGTCTTACACCTCCTCCTCCTCCACAGCAGCAAGCAGCTATAGGTGGCATCTCCGACTCCCAGCCCCCAGAGTGTCCGACTCCTCCAGCCAGGACAGCCAGCCAGCCACTCGTAGCCGCAGCTCCAGGCCTCCAGCCCCCCCAGCACAGAAAGCTGAAGAGTGAGACAGCTCACTCAGAGGACACCTCAGGCACAGCAGCACAGGGGAGGACTGTGTCCGACTCCTCCAGCCAGCCACTCGTAGCCACAGCTCCAGGCCCCCAGCCCCCCAGCACAGAAAGCTGAAGAGTTAGACAGCTCACTCCGATGACACCGCAGGCACAGCAGCACGTTGCGGGCGGCAATGGCTCCAGGCGGGGGGCGGAGTCAAGCAGGGTCAACCCATCGGGCCGGAGAGGACCTAAGCTATTTGTGTCCTTGTGCCGCTCACATCCACCGCAGGCTCAGCCACGCACAAGGGCACACCACGGCCGGCCGCCTCAGTCCCTTCTTTGATTGGATACTTCAACTTGCCGGGAAATATCGCGCGAGGTTGCGATCCCCACTGCGAACCTGTCAGCTGTGGCATGTCTGCGGCCGCTGCGTACAGCAGCGGCCAGCCCTAATTACTTAAGATTCGGGCGGCCCGGGGGGCAATTGCCCCCCGTCCCCCTGGGCCAGTCCTCCCCTGGCAACAGGGGATGCCTATAACTATACTTTCCATAGGTTGCAAGATAATCAAATACACCGCCCCCCCCCCCCTCCAACCCTCCCCCTCCCACCTTCCAAAGACTATTATTATTATTATAATTATTTACAGCATGCTGAAATACTGCATGTTTTACCGCATTTGCCACACCTTTTACCACACGGTTTACTGCATTTTCAGAAATGTGGACAAATCTTTCAGAATTGCTTAACCATCCTGGCGGTCTATTAAAAACTGCCAGGGGGCAGAGCAGCAGTGTTTTTTTAATTTTATTTTTTTTTAAATCATGTAGCGAGCCTAGGGCCCTAGGCTCGCTACATGACAGCCGCTGTGCAGCAGCATCCCCCCAACCTCTTCGATCGCCTCCGGTGATCAAGCCCGTCCGGAAATCCCGTTCTGAACGGGATTTCCATTAGGGTTTCCCCCGTCACCACGGCGACGGGCGGGATGACATCATCGACGTCGTGACCACAAAGGGAGTCTGATTGGCCAGGCAGCGCATGGGGTCTGGGGGGGGGGCGCGGCGGGTAGCGGCAAATCGGCGGGTAGCGGCGGTGAACGGAGTGCACACACAGCTAGCAAAGTGCTAGCTGCGTGTACCGCCAGGAGGGTTAAAGCGGAAAATACCAAATGCGGTATTTTCCAAACAAAAAAGTATTTACCGCACATAGCTACTAGAGATGGCCCGAACCTCTGATTTTCGGCTCGCGAATGCGAACTTCCTCAAAGGTTTGGTTCGCGCAAACTTTCGCAAACTGCAATAGACTTCAATGGAGAGGCGAACTTTGAAAACTAGAAACACTTATGCTGGCCATAAAAGTGATGGAAAAGATGTTTCAAGGGGTCTAACATCTGAGTTTTTGCATGGATGCGTGGGATAGACGCCAAAAGTCCCAGGGAAAAATCTGTATTTGACGCAAAGCAACGTTTTAAGGGCAGAAATCACATTGAATGCTAAATTGCAGGCCTAAAGTGCTTTAAAACATATTGCATATGTATACATCAATCAGGGAGTGTAATTAGAGTACTGCTTCACACTGACACACCAAACTCACTGTGTAACGCACCGCAAACTGCTGTTTGTGTAGTGATGGCCATGGTGCGCACCAGTCCAGCATGGCCATCACTACACAAACAGCAGTGCAGGCCGTGGCGGTTTTCAAGCCCATTTGGTTGCCGGGCTGTGGTAGCTCAATGATAGAACAACAGTGACTGTCCAGCTGATCAAATTTGGTCTGTCCACAGTGAAGCAACGACCTTATTATCTTGGATGTGCACCCCCCCCCCCTTCCCCCCGAGACACTCATATCGCCGTCGGTCATTGCTTCATTGTGATACGCAAGCCCCTTCACCGCGGCAAGGTAATGATCACGAAGGGGAATTGGCACATGTACATGCCTTTTGTTTTGTTGTTGCAGCTGCAGTACAGCCAGAAAAATTAGGCAGGCATGTACACGCACCAAAAAAGTAGTATAGCGGCCGCTGCTGCAGCGGCCTTAAAAATTCAGGAATCCACCTGGAGTCCTGGACCCTGTTGGTGGTGGTGGAAAAGGCAGTCAAGCGGCCTGCGGGCAGAAGTGCTGTGTGGGGAGCGACTTAGTCTTGGGGCAGGCAGTCACACGGCGTGCAGGCAAAGATGCTGTGTGTGGGGACTGACTTAGTCTTTGAGCGGGCAGTAGCCCTCCGGGATCCATGCCTTATTCATTTTGATAAAGGTGAGGTACTTAACAGTTTTGTGACTTAGGCGACTTCTCTTCTCAGTGACAATGCCTCCAGCTGCGCTGAAGGTCCTTTCTGACAGGACGCTTGAGGCAGGGCCAGACAGAAGTTGGATGGCAAATTGTGACAGCTCTGGCCACAGGTCAAGCCTGCGCACCCAGTAGTCCAAGGGTTCATCGCTGCTCACAGTGTCTACATCCACACTTAAGGCCAGGTTGTCGGTTACCTGCCTGTCCAGGTGTTGGTGGACGGTGGATCCGGAAGGGCTAAGGCGAGGCGTTGGACTAAAGAATGTCTGCATGTCCGACATCACCATGAGATCGCTGGAGCATCCTGTCCTTGCCTGCAAGGACATTGGAGAAGGATTACTGGCAGTGGTACCTTTATTGCGTTGTGCTGTGACATCACCCTTAAATGCATTGTAAAGCATAGTTGCCAGCTTGTTCTGCAAGTGCCGCATCCTTTCTGCCTTCTGGTGATTTGGAAACCTCTCCACCACTTTGTGCCTATACCGAGGGTCTTGTAGCATGGCCACCCAGTACAGCTCATTCCCCTTGAGTTTTTTCATATGGGAGTCCCTCAACAGGCTGGACAGCATGAAAGACGCCATCCGCACAAAGTTGGATCCAGACGTACTATCCATCTCCTCTTGCTCTTCCTTAGTGATGTCAGGTAAGTCCTCCTCCTCCCCCCAGCCATGAACAATACCACGGGAATGTTAAGCAGCACAAGCCCCCTGCAAGCCTGCTGTGGTTGTACTTCTGCCGCCGCCTCCTTCTCCTCCTCCAAAGAAACACCTTCCTCATCATCCGAGTCTGACTCCTCTTCTCCACACGATTCTTCCTCCTCCTCCCCTTCTGTGCTGCCGCAGGTGTGGAGGAAACATCTGGTTCTGATGAGAATTGATCCCACAATGCTTCCTCCTGTAACTGTTCCTGTTCATGCTCCTCCACAGCTTGATCCACCACTCTACACACGGCACGCTCCAGGAAGTATGCGTACGGGTTCAAGTCGCTGAATTTTGCCTTCACTGCGACTCACCAGGTTGGTCACCTCCTCAAATGGCCGCATGAGCCTGCATGCATTTAGCATGAGTATGCAGTTGTTGGGCCAGGACATCCCCATCTCCCCAGAGTGTGTCCTTCTACTGTAGTTGTAGAGGTACTGCGTGATGGCTTTCTCCTGTTCTAGCAAGCGAGAGAACATAAGGAGGGTCGAATTCCAGCGAGTCGGGCTATCACAAATCAGGCGTCTCACTGGCAACTTGTTTCTCCGCTGAATATCGGCAAAGTGTGCCATGGCTGTGTAAGACCGCCTGAAATGCCCACACAACTTCCTGGCCTGCTTCAGGACGTCCTGTAAGCCTGGGTACTTTGACAAAATCTTTGAATGACTAGATTCAGCACATGTGCCATGCAGGGTACATGTGTCAGCTTTCCCAAATTCAAAGCTGAAATGATACTGCTGCTGTTGTCACACACCACCATGTTGCCGATCTCCAGCTGGTGCGGGGTCAGCCACTGATCCACCTGTTTGTTAAGAGCAGCCAGGAGAGCTGCTCCAGTGTGACTCTCCACTTTGAGGCAAGATATGTCTAAGATGGCGTTACACCGTCGTACCTGGCATGCAGCATAGGCCCTGGGGAGCTGGGGCTGTGTAGCTGGAGAGGAGATCGCAGCACCAGCAGAGTTGAACTGCCACTCAGCCAAGGAGGAGGATGACGACAGCGAAGAGGATGTAGCAGGAGGAGAGGAGGTGGAAGGAGGCCTGCCTGCAAGCCGTGGAGGTGTCACAAGTTGTTCCGCTGCACAGCCACGTACTCCCTGCTTGTCAGCGGTCACCAGGTTGACCCAATGGGCTGTGTAAGTAATATACCTGCCCTGACCGTGCTTGGCAGACCAGGCATCCGTCGTGACTGGACCCTTGACCCAACGCTGTGTGCCAGAGATGACACCACTTGCCTCTAAACTTCGCAGTACAGTTTGGGTATCGCCTTTTTAGAGAAATAATTGCAGCTTGGTATCTTCCACTGTTGTGTCCCAATGGCCACAAATTTACGGACGGCCTCAGAGTCCCCCAGCTGGTATGGTAACAGCTGGCGAGCTAACAGTTCCGCCAAACCAGCTGTCAGACGATACATGGCGCTGGACACTGCCACCAGCTGTTTCTGATGATGAGCTCCCCCTGCTTCTTTCAGGAACTCGTCTCCTCCTACTCCTCTCTGACTCCCCCTCTGAACTGTCCCCCTGTTCATCTCCTCTATTGGGAACCCACGTGGCATCAGTGTCATCGTCATCATCATAATCATCCTGCCCAACTTCACTTGCCTCAGACACCTCCAAAACTGCACCAACAGCAGGTACTTCATCATCCTCCTCCTCACACGTTATGTCTATAGTGTCGCCTAACTCAAACATATGAGGTGGTGTAACTTGCTTAGCGCCTTCATTTTGTTGTAACAATAATGGCTGTGCATCAGTGATTTCCCCACCAAATAACTCCTGCAAAGTGTCAAATGCAGCTGATGTGGTGCTTGTAGTAGCGCTGGTGGCTGCAGAAGATGAGATGTTCTGTGTTAAATAGTCAACCATGTCCTGACAATCTTGGGAGTTGATGGGACATGCCTTCTTCTGAGCACTGTACTTTGGTCCAGGGCCGCACAAAATCACATGAGCACGACCTCGCACAGATCTGCCTGGTGGCCTTCCTCCGGGTCTGCCTCTTCCTCTGCCTCTACCTGTCCGTTTTGTCCATATCGAGGGGGATGAAGTGAAAGGTATGCACTGACTTGACTAATACAATGTGCAGTCACACAGGTGCAGTTAACAGGTATGCACGGAGTGGTATATCACACTGCGTGCACTCACGTAGGTAGGTGGGTACACTGAACATAACAGGTAGGTATATGCAGTGATGGGTATTACAATGTGCACCTGTCACACACAGACAGGTACCGGTCAGGCACAGTGACACTGCGTGCGCTCACGTAGGTAGGTGGGTGCACTGAAGTGAGCAACAGGTAGGTATATGCAGTGAAGGGTATTATAATGTGCACCTGGCACAGTAGTAATTATACCACCAAAGGGCCAAAGGCCAACCTCGACTGACTGACAGGGCTGTATATAATGCAAGTGGGCCACACACACAAAAAAAAATAGATCACAAGAACAAGATTAGCTTTTAAAAGAGCTGTTGTGGGGTGCTATTTTAGCAATAAGAATCAGCAAGGAGCAAGCTAACAAGCCTACAAGAGCCTAACTAAGCTTTCCCTATAGGTCTCTGCACAGCAGCTCTCCCTTCTCTAATTACTGCAGGCACACGAGTGAGTGAAAAGCCTGACTCTGCCTGCCTTTTATAAGGGGGGGGGGGGGGGTGGGGATGGCTCCAGGAGGGAGTGTAGCCTGATTTGCTACAATGTGCCTGCTGACTATGATGTAGACTCTACATTGTAGAGGGTCAAATTTTACCCTAATGATGCACTATGGGGGCGAATCAAAGTTCCGGAAAATTTCGTCGTTTTCCGTGAACGCGAACCACGGAAGTTCGCCGGGAAACTTTCGCCGGCGAACCGTTCGGGCCATCTCTAATAGCTACCAGAATTGAGGCGATTGTGTACATTGATGAGATGCACATCTTAGTGCCCAGGAACAAGGCGGAGGAGATGAGCAGGTAGCTGAATATTGCTGAGGAGGAAATTAAGAGATTAATTTGTAAAGCAGGTACCTTTCCTCCATATGAATGTTCTATTAATGCATATACCATATAATCTGTGCCTGAACCTGGGCTTTAGTAAATAAGTATACTGGTGAAGCCACACAACCCAGTGCTGCCCGTATCCTGTGCCATGCTAAGTGGCAGAGTGTGTGCTGCGGGCTTCATGCTGCTGAAAGCTGAACATGTGCAGCAGGCAGAGATCACAGCTGAGTGGTATTAGCAATGCATTCCTCTGTGTGACTGGCCAAATGGCACACTTAATACCCGCAGCTAGCGAGGGCATCAGAGGGGAGAAAGGTTGCTGGCTCAGCCGTTCAGTATGGAAGCCATATGCAGTACATATGCTGCATGCCTGTGCTGCAGCCACCATATATGCATGACAACTATGTCAGGTATGTGATCTATAGGTCTAGAAAGCACAGTACAGCAATATGTACAAGTCTCCCCCAGAAAAGTATTGGTGACTCTGGAGTAGATCAGGTGCTTTGACTGAAGTCTGAATTAGTCACATGCTTGTTTCAGGTGTGTGACTCAGACACTATTGCAGCCAAGGAGATCAGCAGGATAGCCAGGCAACTGGTATTGCTTGAAAGGAAATAAATATTTCCCTATACAGGGAACCTGGACTAAGTAAAATTATATAAAATAAAGACGATGAGGTACCTGCAAATGAATATTACATACTTACTTCACCCTCAGTTCCTCTCAGAGGCTCACTATTTTCTTCTAACAATAATTCCTTCCAGTTCTGACAAGATTTTCTCAGAAATTAAATATATCATTTGCTTTCAGTTATAACTGAAAGGACAACTGATGTGCAAGGTAATGTCCATGATTCCCAGTGGCTCAAGTGAGCGGTATTACAGTTTAGTAGTGTGCTGATAAGGAAACGTATGGGGTAATGCCCATTTTTAAAGTGGACGACAAAGAATTCCCTTGATCACAGTGGAGAAACAAGACGCTGGAGAGGAGATCGATGAGTAGACTACGTTTGAGGTAAGTATGATGTGTGTATGTTTATTTTGACTCCGAATTCAGAAACACTACTTCCTATATGTCTCTTTTAGCCCCCTGTACATTCCTAGTGGTTTGGGTCACTCCGAGCTGCTTGGTTCCTCTCCTATGAGTAATTAGCCCTATGCAAGTTATCCTACTGAGGCAATAATTTGGCTTCAGCTATGAGAGTTTGGTGCTGTTAGATGCCAGAACTCCTCAATAGTTTATTTCACCAGCAGAAGCTCGGGTGATAGATGAGGCTAGGTTACGTGTAGGAACTTGGATAAGGGTCGGGGTTAAGTGCTGGGACAAGTTGAAGTATTATGTGCTCATTTTTAAGACTTGGGTTAAGGGTCATGTTTAAATGTTGAGTTTAGGGTAACTGACAGATTCACTGATCTGAGTGAGTGAACAGCTGTGGTGAGACAAGTAAGGAAACTGCCACTCCTGATCCTCTTCACATGCAAGGTTGCCGCTTGAAATGCAGTGTCTCTAGTGATTCTACCTTCTAGTTCTCTCACCTGGCAGCTTTTCCCCGCATGTCAATTCCGAAGCAGAATTGTTGAAATCAATACGCTTCCGAATGTTTTCAGACCGTGCATCTAAATCCCCATAGCCTTGCATGGCGCGGCTGGAGGGATTCAAATGCGTACTCACATCAGCACAAAACGGGCTTTGGAGACGGGTGCCAGCACACATGGAACCGCGGCCTTATACTACATACATTTGGTAAGGTTGGTCAAGATTGTAAAATTTAAATTGAATAGTCTATGGGAGAAAAGTTGGTAGTGGTGGTGGATTTTTTTCCCTTCCTTCTCTCCAACAATTCAGCTACAAATAGCACGCTTGAACCAGGTGTGTGGTGGGAGAACAGTTAAGGTTAGGCATCAGTGGTGGTGGGCGTTTATGGTTAGGCATTGCTGAGGGAGTCATTTAGGGTTAGGCATCGGGGGGGGGGGGGGGCTAGGCATCTGCACTGAGGGGTGGATAGGGTTAGGGAAGGTGGTTGGTCAATGTTAGGCATTGGTAGGACGTTGGTTAGGGATGGGCATTGGTAGGGGGTTGGTTAGGGATAGGCATCGGCATGGGGATGGTTAGGGTTAGGGAAGGTGGTTGGTTAGGGGTAGGCATTGGTAGGGGGTTGGTTAGGGATAGGCATTGGTAGGGGGTTGGTTAGGGTTAGGCATTGGTAGGGGTTGGGTAGAGTTAGGCATTGGCAGGGGGTTGGTTAGGGTTAGGAATTGGCAGGGGAATGGTTAGGAATTGGTAGGGGGTTGGTTAGGGTTAGGCATTGGTAGGGATTGGGTAGAGTTAGGCATTGGCAGGGGGTTGGTTAGGGTTAGGAATTGGCAGGGGAATGTTTAGGAATTGGTAGGGGGTTTGGTTAGGGTTAGGTATTGGTAGAGGTTGGGTAGAGTTAGGCATTGGCAGGGGGTTGGTTAGGGTTAGGAATTGACAGGGGAATGGTTAGGAATTGGTAGGGGGTTGGTTAGGGTTAGGCATTGGTAGGAGGTTGGTTAGGGTTAGGCATCGACACAGGGGGTTGGTTAGGGTTAGGCATCAATAAACACGGGGAGGGGGGTCAGTTAAGGTTAGACTTTGGTAGAGGGAGGTCTCTGTGTGAGAATAGGGTTAGGCTTAGCTATAGTAAAATATCAGAAATATTTATAGATATTTTACTATAGGAATTAGTATCTCTGCACAATAGTAGAAAATCAGTAATTTTACCAATCTTCTACCAGCAGCTATTTCCGGCACCCAAATTTTCCTCGGCGCCCTTTTTGCATGTACACCACCAGGACTCTAAGTCTAGTGTAATATTATTACTGCTGCACTACTTGATACACAACTCTTCTTAAAAACACACACTGTTAAAATTCAATAAAATGATTTAACACTTGTGCTGCAACTGCTGCAGACTAAATCAAAACAGGTTGAGATCAAACCCTTTGGTTTTACTGTTCCTTCTTGAGCTTCAAGAGGTCCTTGAAGAAGATGTGGGCAGCCCGCCAGTCCTCGGATCCTTGCCAGAGGAGGGGGGCTGGTTACAGTTGTAGGGGGTCTGCTGTGCAGAAACAAGAAACTGCCACATTGCTGAACAGGAGATGGAGATGAAAGCTGAGCACAGCAGATGAAGATAGGATAGACAAGGGCTGTCCCCAAGCAGTGCTTATGTATTTACCTAATATCACACACCAGGGGCCAGGGCTACTATAACTAAAAAAAACAAAAACATTTATGAGTGTCGCGTATTCATTACAGCTATGGCAAGTGTCGGAATCTTTCTCTGGTAATCCCCTGCACAGCTGCCCTCAAACTGAAAAGGGGAGGGGCAGCCATACGCTCTCACTAGTGCTCAAGTCTGATGCTAAGTAAAAGTCCTTGCGTACAAACAATTCCTAGCAAACCATAATAAATTGACATGCAATGATTTTGTACATACTGCAGCAACATGGTTATTTGCCACACTGGACAGAGTGCTGAGAAACCAAGGGAGTATGTGACATTAGTAGCAGCAGGAATGACACTCCCCTGCATGGCGTGTAGGACAATTCACTCAAAGATCATAAGGAGAATCCACAGATGCGTACTTGTGCAAATGGTCTATCATGATGTAATTTTTCTACACATGGGCCCATATGCAGTTAGCTTTTTCACCTGAGTTATCTCCTAGGAGATAATTTTCATCTCATCTTTAAACTAACTATTCATCATTTTACGATTGAAAAAGTACCCAAAAGTTGGTGAAAAAGTACTATCAAAATGATTTTGAGTAATTTCTTGCTTGCTGCTGGTTTAACCACTCTGTGACCGCCTAACGCAGGATGGTGGCTGCAGAGTGGCTTCCTCGTTCCTCGATCACGCCATATGGCGTGATCTCGCGAGAAGCGAGATTTGCAGGGAACGAGTGCTCGAGGGAGCACATGTTCCCTGCGGTAAACACAGCGGGGCTGCCATGATCTGCCGCAATCAGAGCTGGCAGGCTGCTATTAAAGGACAACTGAAGTAAGCAGAATATGAAGGCTGCCATATTTATTTCCTTTTAAACAATACCAATTGCCTGGCAGTCCTATTGGTCTATCTGGCTGCAGTAGTGTATGAATAACGCCAGAAACAAGCATGCAGCTAATCTTGTCAGATCTGATAACAATGTCAGAAGCACCTGACCTGCGGCATGCTTGTTCAGCAGGAAAACCAGGCAACTGGTATTGCTTAACCACTTGGGGACCATAGGATTACACCCCACTAGTGATCAGGCTATTTTTTGCAATTAGGCCACTGCAGACTTAAAAGGCTTCGCTGCAGGGCAGTACAACTCAACACACATGTGATTCCCTTCCCCCCCCCCCCCCCCTTTTCTGCTCACCAACAGATCTTTCTGCGCAGAGATGCGCATGCATCAGCGCGTGCGATCTCCTGCAAAACCCCACCCAAGGACTTGACGCCAATTGGCGTTAGGCGGTCCTGAGGCTGCCACCGCGTTCACGCCCATTGGCGTGACGCGGTCGTTAGGTAGTTAAAAGGAAATAAATATGGCAGCCACCATATAACGCTCACTACAGTTGTCCTTTAAATTATGGTGACCCCAAGAGTAAAGTTGTGCTATTTACAATGCATATGCTGCTTTCTGGCAAACAAATGCAAACTGCAGTGTAAATATAAAATAATTTTAGTTTGGAGTTACATTTTAAAAGACTTCAATAATGAACTTGAAGCACACCTGAAGGAAAAGCTACCTAAGCTTAGCATAGAGGTATGTTCATGCTGGCTTGGCTCCACATACCCCTGTGCATTGTCTGTTCCTCTCCTCATTCTTTCCAGTCCCCCGTATTCACTCCTTGAAAAATTTGACTTTTGTATTAGATCAAACTTTTCAACAGGAAGAGGCAGGCTTTCTGTGATGTTTCCTCCTATTACCCTCCCATTCCCTCCCTTTCCCCGCCACAATCACTCCTCTCATCAGGAGGAAATGGGAGGGGAATTGGAGGGAACATTGTAGCAAACCTGTCTCTTTCTGTATCAAAATTTGACTTTAGCCAAAAGTCCATTTTTTCAAGGAATGATTATGGTGGCAGGGGTAGTGAAGAGAGGAATGGATAATGCACAGAGGTATGTGGATTCAGCATGAACATACCTCTGTTGCTTACCTTGTGAATGTTTGAATGCTATTATTGGATAGTTATATACAGTAGGGTGATTACAATAATTGAACAATAGTTATTATTATAAATCTGTATTATTTTGTATGTATTTTAACAACTAATAAACCATAATGAATCACTCTGACAGGTGGAGGATGAGCCTGTGAGGAGTGACCACCAAGGCTGATTTGAATGGACTGGGATGGGTAGACCGACCACAAGGTGTCGTCTGTTGAGAACTTCAGACAGTGTCCTCCTCAAGACCATTCTCTTACTGATCTTCTGTAAAAACGGTAGGTGGAACAATGTAATGTAATTTGGTACAACATACAAAACCTGTTTCCCATCTTCTTATTGACTACAGTGTATAGTTATCCTATCTGCCTTTGGCCCAAGGTAATGCAATCCTTGTAAAAATCACAAAGAGCTCTGTACAGCACACTGATGAGGCATCTAGCAGAAATAGAGAGTAATCTTATTACTTTTGGGATTTAAAAAAAAAATATATATATATTCTGAGAATGCTAGCATGGCTAATTTGTTTGTTGGAAATTCTGACTGTTATGACTGTAGTTTTGCTTGACACCCCTACAATCCCGTAAATAGTTACCTAAGCCACACGTTCTATGCTGCAGCTGAGAAAGAGATCGATGCCAAACCACCCACATCGAGATGAGCAGAGCTGAGATTAGACAGATTGTAATGTAATGTCAGCACAGAGGCGTTAGCTTGACTACATGGGAGTCACAGCTCTGTTTAGCCTAGAAAGGCAACCTAGGAAATTGCAATATGTGTTTATTCAGCATTGACAGCTTGGCTGTGCTGATTCTGAAGGTGGGAGCTTTACGTTAAGTGCCTAAAGGTCTTCACAGTTAATGTGTGCTTGCTAATGGTACCATAATGCTAAGCCCTGACCTAACGCTGTACCTAACCCTAACCTCTCCCTATGACTTGTTGTCCCTAGCCAAAGCTACCCACCCTAATACCCCAACCACCCCACCAATGCCTAACCCCAGCCACTCAACAGCAAAGTAGACTTAGGATTCACCCTGGCTTGTAATGCTTTTTAAATACCAAAGCTTTCAGATAGCATGATGTTTCGGTCACCAGACCGTTTTAAAATGCTCACCCAGCACATATTATTAAATATATACCGGGTGAGCATTTGAAAAAGGACTGTTGACCTAAACATCATGCTATCCAGGTTTGGTATTTGAAGAGCAATAAAAGCAGCACTGCTGCATTAAAATCCAGGTTGAGTCCCGGGTCTACTTTGCTGTTGGATTGCTTTACTCCCTGAGGTCGGCGGCTCCTGGCCTGACTTTCCTTGGTAAGAGGAACATACATCCACAGGTTGAGTGGTGGGACTTGCATTACGTGCAGGGCCGGCCCGGCTCTACTATGAAGCCTATTGAATCACATGATTCAGGGCGACAGACCGTAGCGGGCGGTGTCAGGTCTACGATGAGCCGATCTTTGTCATTCTCTCACTCTGCTCTGCTGCATCTGCCTGACTTAGAGCACAGGGCTCGCCTGTTGAGAGTTTGTGGCCCATAAGCTAATCACTTTTCCTACTAGGTGATATTTTCACAACTTGTCATTAAATGCCTTTTAGACACCAACAAGTATTAAAATATTAAAAATAATTTTGATAGTACTTTTTCACCAACTTGTGGGTACTTTTTCAATTGTAAAATGCTGAAAAGTTATTTTAAAGAGAATATGAAAATGATCTCCTAGGACCTAGGAGATAATTTAGAAGGAAAAGTGAATTGCATATGGGCCTGTGTGTGCTGGCTTCATCCCTTAATTAATATTCACTGCACCCCTCATATTAACTGCACACTGATAGCCCCGCCTCATCTCCATGTGCCATTCTCCATGGGCGCATCCTCACAAGTTTGCGTCAGGCAGCAGAAAAGGTCTAGAGCCTGCCATGATTACATGGACTTTTTCCCTAGGCACTCATCACCAACTCAAGATGAGTCTCCCCAAGTCAAGTAAAACTCTCAGACCACAAAATAGTCACTTAAAGAGTCTCTGAAGCGACTTTAAAAACGGCTTTTTACCTTAATGTTTGCCCCTGCTAAAACGCCGCTCTCTCGCAGCAGAACGAGGCGTCTTTACCACCAAATCCCCTTACTGGTGCCCGGGGAGCGCTTCCTGTTGAGGCAGAGCTAATGGCTGTACCTCTGTCTCTCAGCGCGTCTATCAGAGCGTATCTCCGCCTCTCCCCCGCCCTTCTCAGTCTTGCTTCACTGAGAGGGGCAAGGAGAGGCGGAGAGCCGAAAGCTCTGCCTCCATGAGCAGCAAAATCCATGACCAAGAAAATCGTAGATTTTGCAGGGGGGTATTTGGGGGGTAAAGACCCCTTGTTCTGCCGTGGGAGAGCGGCGTTTTAGCAGGGGCAAACATGCCCCTGTTGAATATAGGGTAAAAAGCTTCAGAGTCTCTTTAAGCCAGAAGTTTAATGCACCTGCTAAAGAGAAGAGTGGCGCCGAAAGCAATGACCACTGAGATGAAAAGGGCTGAGATTCCAGATATTAGAATCTAATGCCAGCACAGAGGTGTTGGCTATCCGGCATGCCAGGCTCTGTCCAGCTTGGTGTCTGTGTAGTATCAGGTGCATCACCGAACTGTGTGGGGGGGATGATCTTATGCCAGCATAAGCACTGGAACAATTAGGCACCACTGCTTTGTGTTGTCCTTCAATTAACCCTCATCTTTTAATTTCCAGAACAGACAAAAATGAGTGGAGCTGCTTATAAATTATAAAAGATTGTCTTGTATGGTTTGCTTTGGATAGTTTAGCAAAAAGTAAGACTTGTTACAAAAGATATCTACTTTTAAAGGACCTCTTTCGCGAATGAGGAAAAAATAAAAAGTGGTTTATGCATAAACTATTAGGCAAGGGAATCCATGATTGCTGAGTATTATCCCATTGCCCAGTGGTTTGTTGCAACAGCTTATGATGACTCTACTCCTGTAAGCCTCCCACGCTCCTTATATTTCCCATGTGGACAGAATGCCTATAATTGGCATCCCTCCAATGCTATAGGAAATTGCACCACTGGTAGATTCATCTTACTGCTTCTGATCTCACACTTTCCTGGGATCTCAAGCCTTTGTGTAGGTCCAGATGTTCAATATTTAGTGCGGATGATAAGACCTGGGTTTGGTTCCCTAGCTAGATGCGAGGTGGGATAAACACCTTGAACAAGCTAAATGAAAATGAATGAAGTATTGACAGTGTTTTTAATGAAACTAGATGTGAATTTGCTGACATATCTGCTGCATTATCCCAGATGAGGAAAGAGGTTCTCCAGAACCGCATGGAGGAAGATTTCCTTTTAGCTTCCCAGGGAGGGGTGTATAAACTCATAGGAAGTGAGTGTTGTACCTGGATAACTGATAGTGGGGATGCTTTACTGGAACACCTAGCTAAGATCAATAGTTTACAGAAGCTAATTGTCTTGGTAGTTTTAATGGGATTTTAATACCAACCCACTTGGTCCATGACATGGGGAGGAGGATTCTGGAAGAAGGGGGAATAAATCTTACCCCCTTCTTGCAAAAGCCACTTGTCCATGTCAAGAACAAGGTCTCAGCCCACCGTATGCTTGGAGAGGTCAGGGTAACTACACCAAACATGTGACATTAGGTCCAAGGAAAGGGGCTATGGGGTAATCTTGGAGCCTCCATAGATCTCCCTTTGTAGGCTTAAGGAAGAAAGGAGAAACATCCGGCACTGCAGTAAACGTATTATGCTTTTATTTTGTTCAGACTGTGATCATAAAGATGCATACAATGTACTTGTCAGCAAATAAATGGCAAACGATACAGTCCTACCGTGGGTGTGTGGCAGCGGGTGCAGGGTGCAAATCGGGCAGCCTAACGGCCGTTTCGCACGGCGGTGCTTCTTCTGAGGCTATTCCACGCTGGCACTCGGTGAGGATCTGGCTTTATTTCCTGATCCGTTGCGGCGGGTGGGCGGCGCGCACTTCCGCCCTATGTTACCACGCCTACCGGTGCTCGGCTGGGCCTATCATCGTCGCTCGCGTCGACAGCGGGCGGGGATGGATGGAGTGACTGACGTCAGCGTGACGTCTCTAGTAAACAAAGCCAGTGTATTCCCCGGCATGTCAGAGCATTAAGCTCCTATAGGGACGTCAGGGCAAGGCTTGCAGGGAAGGCTGCCCGATTTGCACCCTGCACCCGCTGCCACACACCCACGGTAGGACTGTATCGTTTGCCATTTATTTGCTGACAAGTACATTGTATGCATCTTTATGATCACAGTCTGAACAAAATAAAAGCATAATACGTTTACTGCAGTGCCGGATGTTTCTCCTTTCTTCCTTAAGCCTACAAGATTAACTCATGTACATATCCTGAGCACGCAGTTTACCACCGTGGGATTGTCTTTCAAGGGGTATCTTGCCGACCCACCCAGAATTAGCCGTGTGTAGTGCCGACCCTCTTTGAACCTCCCTCATCTGCATATGAATTTATACACTTGTTACGTGGTCTGAGCACACATCTGGAGCATGTCAACTGCCACTGCAGGCAGTGAAGCCATTGAGGTCGACAAGACGGAGGAGGAGGAGGAGCTTCCCGAAGAGGACGACACAGTCGCCTCAGGCAGGACGGACCTCGTAAACTTCTTCAAGAATACATCCATCTCCTCAAAGACTAATAAGGCAGTGGGTGCAAGGGTTTTGGAGTACAGACTTGAGAGGCTGAGCGAGAGGGAAGTCAAACTATTTTGGACAGCAAAAACCCTCAGACAATACAGAGAGGATAAGATTATAGCGAGAGGCTTCAGGAAATATGAAGAACCCTCCGAATATCAGGATGATCCAGTATTTGTAGAGAGGTGGCGAGGGGCACATCTTATACACGCAGCGGTGCTTCAGGATATTGTACTGGAAAGAACGGAACTGGAACACTCCAGGGTCTTAAAGGAGATAGACAAGACCAAGGAACAGCTGAATACATTAGCAGATCCTGAACGTTACTGGAACACCATAAAGAGGATTGACAAGAAGTTAACCACTATCCAAAACAGCATCAAAGAGAGAAAGCTACGTAAATTCCTACGTGATAAGGAGGACTTCGCCTTGGGAAAACATTTTTCCTGGCAATCAGCATTCAAGAAAGGAGGGTTCCCTAAAGGCCAGAATCCACCCAGGAAACCCAAACTGGGCTACTGGACAACAGACTCGGATTCCAGTGGGGAAGAAGGAGTGGGATCTGGATCACCTAAAGTTCCGTCACCGAACATTCCAGTGAACCCTAGTGGTAATCCCAGTACCCCCTCAGAAGCCCCTTTAGGCGGCGCATCAGGAGGGGCAGAGGAAAAAAGAAAAAGAAAACCAAAGAGGAAACGAGTCTATTGGAGAGACCAGAACCATCCTCGAACCCCCAGAAAATAGCGGAGATGGGTTTCCTTCCATTAGAGATTATTAACTTGTCCGATGTAGTACTGCCAGAAGATTGCATCTCCGTCCTACAGAGGGGACTGAACTTCTCCCTGAAACAGGAGTTTGATTTCAGTCGCTTTAAAGTGGATCTGTATAAGAACGTTCGCCATTTGAACATACGTCAAATCTTCCATAAAAAAGAAACCTTAAATCATCTTAACAAAGAATTAACACAAGTGGGACCAGTTGGTCCACTGGGCTTTAGTCCACAGTTCACGTGGTCTGAGGGAGATCAAGAGATTCTATCGATGCTTCAAGACCTGGAGAATGAGGGTTCAGGGATAGATAAAAATGAAGAGGGAGAACTTTCAGCCACTGTTCCCTTTCCTCCCCCTCCACCCTCCCTCCCTTACCCACCCTCCCTTTCCCAGTCCGCCACCCAGTCTCCCCTTTCCCCCACAGAGCTGGAACGTCCCCCTTTTAGGCCCTGTAAGTCCATTAAACCCTTCCCAGTTCAGGCAGGGTCCAGTCTTGACCTTTTTCAAACCATAGTGGAGAGGGAGATGAAGGCCTTGAGCTATCCCCCAGTATCGCAGAATGTTTCAGATAGAGAGATGAGAGCCTTGAAATGGATTAGAAATCGCCCTGACCTAATAGTCAAGAAATCAGACAAAGGGGGCTCCATCGTGGTCCTTTCGGTTGACCAGTATAAGGAGGAAGCGATGCGTCAATTGGGGGATGAAAGGGTGTATTCTCAAATTAGTTTTGATCCCACCTTTAAATTTCAAAATGCTTTGAGATCCCTCCTCCGCAGAGGAGTAGAGGGGGGTTATCTCACGCAAACATTAGCTAGTGGCCTCCTTCCCGACTTTCCACGTAAGCCAGCATGGTATTATCTCCCGAAGGTGCATAAATCCCGGACCAGACCACCAGGACGCCCCATAGTCTCGGGTGTGGGTTCCGTGACTGAGAGGTTGTCTCGGTACCTGGACCACCTCCTGAGACCCTTTTTGGAAGAGGTGCCTTCCCACATGCTTGACACTATGGAGGTGTTAAGGGGTGTGGAAGGGTACACTTGGACGCCAGGGGACATCCTGGCGTCCATTGACGTCGAGAGCTTATACAGCCGCATTCCACACGAATCGGGTGTGGAAGCAGTGCGACGCTTTATGAAACGTAAATGGGATGACACAGGATTGATTGAATATATATGCGACTGTCTCCTGTTCGTGCTCAACCATAATGCGTTCCGCTTTGACGGCATGTGGTTTAGACAGATGTCCGGCACTGCCATGGGCACGCCGGTAGCATGTGTCTATGCCAACCTGTTTCTGGCAGCATGGGAGGAGGATTATGTCTACGACACATCCAACCCCTTTTTGTCGCACATCAGGAGGTGGTCCAGGTATGTGGATGACGTCCTGGTGTTCTGGTCTGGAACCGAGGAGGATTTTCGTCACTTTGTTGCATATTTAAATATCAACGAAGTGAACATGGCCTTTACCTATGAAATTGGCCCCCAAAAATTGGCCTTTCTTGATTTGGAGCTGGAGGTTTGTGGTGACCGCCTGTTTACCAGGGGCCACCGCAAGCCCACAGCAACCAACGCACTCCTCTGTAGGGACAGCTTTCATCCTACACACGTGGTGAATTCAATACCTTACAGTCAATTTCTGCGCCTTAGGAGGAACAATTCCAGTTTGGATGACTTCCTATCACAGAGCAAAGACCTCACACAGAGATTGACAAGTAGGGGCTATCCTGCTAAGAGTGTAGATTTAGCATTCAATAAAGCAAAGAGTAGAGCAAGAGAGGACCTCTTATGGGAACCACAGAGTCGAAAGAAAGAGAAAGTGGTCCCCTTAACATTTGATTACACTCTCATGTCGCAATGTTTACGAGAGGTTATTGAAAGAAATTGGTCTTTACTCACTAGGGACCCAGTCCTGAAGGAGATCCTGCCCGCAGCCCCCTTAGTTGCTTTCAGACGTGCACCCACTATAGGTGACCAGGTCACCAGAAGTGAGTTCAGGACCCAGAGGGTGGAGAATTGGCTGCAGATGGGACGACCAAGGGGCAACCACAGGTGCAAACGCTGCTCCCACTGCCAGTACATGCAGACAGGCAAGCAAT
This sequence comes from Hyperolius riggenbachi, assembly GCF_040937935.1. Lineage (NCBI taxonomy): Eukaryota > Metazoa > Chordata > Amphibia > Anura > Hyperoliidae > Hyperolius > Hyperolius riggenbachi. The sequence continues at coordinate 93,974,501 of NC_090654.1, forward strand.
ACCGCCTTGGTGCACTGGAGTGGACGGTGCGAGACTTTATAACTTGCAGCACTATGTTTGTTGTCTATGCCCTGTGGTGCCCTTGTGGCCGTTTCTATGTGGGCAAGACCACTCGTCCCCTTAAGGAAAGGATTCAGGAGCATTGGCGCTCCATTGATAATGGGAAGGGTGCCCCAAGGCTAATAGAGCATGTACGAGAGAAACATGCTAGTGACCCAGCGGTATTAAGATTCTGCGGTCTCACTCAGGTGAATATCCCCACAAGGGGTGGGAACCGGGCACGTCTCCTTCTGCGAAAGGAATCCCTAATTATTATTAGAAGTGAAGCAATGGGACCCCTTGGGTTCAATGATCATAACGATCTGGCCTGTTTTTTGGAACCTTAAATTGCTGGAAAACTTTGTACATGTGTGTTCCCTTGGTTCTTCTCTTTCCCAAATGCCATCCTGCCTCTTGTCTCAAATGAATATCTGGTTCTCAATGAGTATATGTATTTTAAATATTTGGAGAGTTGAATTATGTCAGACTGTGTGTCCTCAGACGTTGATTCAGTAGGAGGTCACACGGTAGTGACAATATTTCCGGATTAGTTTGACCTGCTGCACACGCTAGCGTTCCCTCTCGCACAGCCCCCGAGTCAGATGTAAGACTTGCTTCTTATCTTGCATCTTCACTATTCTAATTATTCTTTCCCCCTTTTTTCTGTTTCCCCTCACTAGTAACATCACTTTCCTTCACCTATACACAGGTCTCTAACCTGACATCACCACTTTTACTTCCCTGCAAGCCTTGCCCTGACGTCCCTATAGGAGCTTAATGCTCTGACATGCCGGGGAATACACTGGCTTTGTTTACTAGAGACGTCACGCTGACGTCAGTCACTCCATCCATCCCCGCCCGCTGTCGACGCGAGCGACGATGATAGGCCCAGCCGAGCACCGGTAGGCGTGGTAACATAGGGCGGAAGTGCGCGCCGCCCACCCGCCGCAACGGATCAGGAAATAAAGCCAGATCCTCACCGAGTGCCAGCGTGGAATAGCCTCAGAAGAAGCACCGCCGTGCGAAACGGCCGTTAGGCTGCCCGATTTGCACCCTGCACCCGCTGCCACACACCCACGGTAGGACTGTATCGTTTGCCATTTATTTGCTGACAAGTACATTGTATGCATCTTTATGATCACAGTCTGAACAAAATAAAAGCATAATACGTTTACTGCAGTGCCGGATGTTTCTCCTTTCTTCCTTAAGCCTACAAGATTAACTCATGTACATATCCTGAGCACGCAGTTTACCACCGTGGGATTGTCTTTCAAGGGGTATCTTGCCGACCCACCCAGAATTAGCCGTGTGTAGTGCCGACCCTCTTTGAACCTCCCTCATCTGCATATAGATCTCCCTTTTCAGGTAGATGGGTAAAGGGGATCTACCAGATTGCTAGGGCAGCAGTATGCACGCTAGATTCCCAGTGTATAAGGGTAGAAGACCGAGAGCCCAATATAGTGTAGTATGTATAAGAAGGGAGGGAAAGTATTATGAGAAGTAAGTAATATACTCACAAACCAGGGTTACCTCCAAGGCAACCACTGTAAAGGCAGGTGGGGAGAACAAGCCTGTCCCCACTCAGGATTAAGACGTCGCTCTCTGTGGATAGGAGGAAATAGTAGGGTATGTCACCCTTCCACCAAGGGTGGACTTCTAGATGCGCTGAGGTGTACAGAGGCACCGGTAGGATAAAAGTCGATAAAAGGTTAAAAATTGTTTCGGTTGTGGTGGTGGACCAGCCAACCAAAGACAGACACATGTATTTGTAATAATCCAAATATTATACAATTTATTCGTTTACTCCTAATGACAGTCGCAACGTGTTTCACGGGCGAAGACCCGCTTCCTCAGGCAATAAAAGACAGGAGCAATACACAACATGTATTCGATGAGTTGCTAGGCACCTCTGAGGTGCCTAGCAACTCATCGAATACATGTTGTGTATTGCTCCTGTCTTTTATTGCCTGAGGAAGCGGGTCTTCGCCCGTGAAACGCGTTGCGACTGTCATTAGGAGTAAACGAATAAATTGTATAATATTTGGATTATTACAAATACATGTGTCTGTCTTTGGTTGGCTGGTCCACCACCACAACCGAAACAATTTTTAACCTTTTATCGACTTTTATCCTACCGGCGCCTCTGTACACCTCCGCGCATCTAGATTCCCAGTGTGTACACAAGGCTTAGGAGCATTGTGCTTGTGGTTTATATACTGTACATATAGCAACAAGTACAAATAATGTTTACTATTAATTTTTGCAATACAGTTGTGTTCAAAAGTATTTGAAATTGAGTGTTTTGGCCAGTTTGACATTGATTTTGATAATTTCAGTCATCTTGTTTACAATTAAATTAAATGTAAGTCAGACAAATATAACATAACATTTATAATGAAATAAAGACAAATGTCTTTTCTGTGCTCACATCATTATCAGTTTTATCAGTTTTATTCAACCCCCAAGTGACATTCATTCTTAGTACTTAGTACAACATCATTTTCCAGTTAAAACAGCTTTTAAATGTGAAGCATAGCTTGACACAAGTGTCTTGCAGCGATCTACGGGTATCTTAGCCCATTCTTCATGGGCAAAAGCCACATTCAGTCACATTCTTAGGCTTGCGCGCTGCAACTACTTTCTTTCCCACCAGAGGTTCTCAATCGGACTTAAGTCTGGTGACTGCGATGGCCACTCGAAAATGTTCCAGCCTTTAATCTGAAATCATGCTAGTGGACTTGGAGGTATGCTTGGGATCATTGTCCTGTTGAAAGGTCCAACGTCTCCTAAGCCTCAGGTTTGTGACGGACTGCATCACATTTTCATCCAATATCTCCTGGTACTGAAGAGAATTCATGGTACCTTGCACACGCTGAAGCTTCCCTGTACCTGCAGAAGTAAAACAGCCCCAAAGCTTAATTGACCCCCCCCCCGCCATGCTTCACAGTAGGCAAGGTGTTTTTTCCTTCATAGGCCTTGTTCTTCCTCCTCCAAACATAGCGTTGATCCATGGGCCCAAACAGTTCTAATTTTGTTTCATCAGTCCACGGAACACTATCCCAAAACTTGTGTGGTTTGTCCACATGACTTTTGGCATACTGCAGTCGACTCTTCTTATTCTTTGGAGACAGCAAGGGGGTGCGCCTGGGAGTTCTGGCATGGAGGCCTTCATAATGCAGTGTGCGCCTTATTGTCTGAGCTGATACTTCAGTACCTGCATCTGACAAATCTTTTTTCAGTTCCTCAGCAGTCACACGGGGACTTTTCTCCACTTTGCGCTTCAGGTAGCGCACAGCAGTCGAAGTCAGCATCTTCTTTCTGCCACGACCAGGTAGCGTTTCAACAGTGCCCTTTGCTTTGAATTTGAGAATGATGCTTCCTAGGGTGTCTCTTGGTAGGTTTAACATCTTTACAATCTTTGTATAGCCATTGCCCTTCCTGTGAAGAGAAATCACCTCTTATCTTGTCCTCCTTCACCATTCTCTTGACTTCACCATGTTTGTAAACACACCAGTTAATGTCTAGAAGGAGCTGAGTATCACAGTCATTTTAAATCTGCCTAATTGGTGCTTATTATGCTTGATTGCTGCTCGTTAACATCCACAGGTGTTTTCAACACCTGCTCGAAAACACTTGAATGAACCTCTGTTCTTAAAAGTGGTAGTCTTTAAGGGGTTGAATAATTTTGTCAATGAAGAAATCACAAAAAAAATTAATACTGTATTACAAAAACAATTGATGTAATTTTAGCTGCATTTGGTTCTTTAAAAAGTCCTTGTAAGATTTCATTCTAAACACAATTACAAATGTACACTAAACTCCCTAAAACCCTTTACAGCATTGGGGGTTGAATAATTTTGAACACAACTCTATATAGAACTGAACTAAAAGCATACACTTTTTACCAGCAAACATGGAATTTATCTTTAATATATTTGTTTCTTGTCTTTCTTTTGGGCAGTGGATGCACAGTGTAAGATTGTGAAATGTAACACAGAATATGTGTCTGCCGTATCGAATGCAAGGCCTTCCAACAAGAACACGGTGTACTGCAACGCCTTGCGCTCCTACGCCCAGTGCACCCGTAACACAGCACGGACCTGCCGTGGAGACTTAGTCTACCACTCTGCGGTGCACATCATTGAGGACCGCATGATGCAATTCAACTGCTCCAGGGTGGGGCCCACCAACCCTCCACGCCGGCAGCCCCCACCACCTCCACCTGACGGCCCTGTGAAACAAGCCTGCGATTATGAGAAGGTCTACCAGGAGAAATATGGGAGTGAGCCCAAATATCTGCACTGTGGGGTTTTTGGCGACCCTCATGTACGGACGTTTAGTGGTGACTTCCAGACCTGTAGAGTGAAGGGGTCCTGGCCTCTCTTAGACAATGAATATCTCTTTGTCCAGGCCACCAGCTTACCAGTATCCCCTTTCTCAAATGCAACAGTAACTAACAAGGTAAGGCTTGATGCTACAATGAAGTCCTTTTTGTCTTCTGTGAGACCAAGAGACTGGTCTTCTTCCTCTAATGACATTTAAAAGGTTGCTATGCTAGTTTATAGACTACTATGAAAAGCAAACATTTGATTTACCCATACTCCTGTTAATTGTTACAATCATAGAAAATCATAGCAATGCTGAGTATAATTTGCCTTCTTAAAACAGAAACAGTTTTTGCGATAATTCATCTTTAAAGGATACCAGAGATCAAAAACTTTGGAGAAAGGGGGGGGGGAGGGGGGGAGCAGGCATATACTATCACCTGTCATTATGCCCACCGCTCTTCTGTCTTCCCCCCCCCTCCCGTAGCTCACCTACAATCTCCCCGAGATCCGCTTGAGGGTTGGCCGGGTCGGGACTTACTGCACAGTCGCCGGCCAGGCTGTGCACGTCCTACAGTGCTTGTCCGTGGCCGGGAGCACACTGCGCATGTGTATGACATCATGGGCTTGACACAGTGACGTCATAAGCATGGGCAGTGTGCTCCCAACCTTAGGCGCGTGCTGTAGGATGCCCGCAGTCTGGCCGGCACCTGCACAGTAAGTCCTGACCCGGCCGACCGGAACAGAATCCCGGAGGGATTTTAGGTGAGCTATGGGGGGCAGCGGTGGGCATAACAACAGGCTGCTTCCCCTGTTTCTCCAAAGTTTTTGACCTCTGGTATCCTTTATGTGGGCTACTGTGGTTTCCCATGATGCCTCACTCCTGAATATCCAAATAATCTCTCTATGCCCCTGAAGCCAGGCTTACATCCAGAACCACTGGTGTATAATAGCAAGCCTATAGCGGCAAACGTTTTACAGAGCCACATCAACCCAACATGGAGACAGCCTGTTTCAGAATTTTGGTCCTCGTCAGTGCATGGCAGTGATTGATATGGCTTTATGGGATATGGCTTGGACCAGTGCTACAGAATACCCAGAGATTTCATGGTGACCCACAATGACTAGTAAAGTAAAGGGCTAAAAGAGACCAAAAAGCCCTCCTACTAAAAGCAACGCTGAGTATAATTTGTATATTCAGGAGTGATGCATCATGGGAAGCCACACTTGCTCAGTTAAAGCTAAGTTATCTTCTGTTTTAAGTAGGTAAATATACTCAGCATTGCTTTTTAGCAGGAGGGCTTTTCGGCCTCTTTTATCCTCTTATAATTTCCTAAGCGCTAAGAAGGAGCTTTACATTAAGGGCTCTTTCCCACACAAACATTGTCGTTCTCATGTTTCGATGTGTTTCCTCCTACATCTCAAAAACATATTGACAAGTTAATTGGCCTCCCACCAATTTGGCATCTAGAGGGGTACAGACATGGCTTGCGCCATGGGCGCCACCACACCATGCGTGTCCCTGTGTTGTGACTAGAGTTGGGCCGAACCTCCGATTTTAGGTTCGCGAACCGGGTTCGCGAACTTTCGCGGAACGTTCGGTTCGCGTTAAAGTTCGCGAACCGCAATAGACTTCAATGGGGATGCGAACTTTGAAAAAAAAAAAAAATTATGCTGGCCACAAAAGTGATGAAAAAGATGTTTCAAGGGGTCTAACACCTGGAGGGGGGCATGGCGGAGTGGGATACACGCCAAAAGTCCCCGGGAAAAATCTGGATTTGACGCAAAGCAGCGTTTTAAGGGCAGAAATCACATTGAATGCTAAATGACAGGCCTAAAGTGCTTTAAAACATCTTGCATGTGTATACATCAATCAGGTAGTGTAATTAAGGTACTGCTTCACACTGACACACCAAACTCACCGTGTAACGCACCGCAAACAGCTGTTTGTACTAGTGACGGCCGTGCTGGACTGGTGCGCACCATGGCGAGAGTGCAGGTTTTGGTGGCTTTACAGCCCATATGGTCGGCCTGGCTGATGTAGCTGAATGACAGAACAGTGACTGTCCAGCTGATCAAATTTGGTCTGACCACAATGAAGCAACGACCTTATTATCTTTTGTGTGCCCCCCGAGACACTCATCTAGGCGCCGGTCATTGCTTCATTGTGATACGCAAGCCCCTTCACCACGGCAAGGTAATGATCACGAAGGGGAATGGGCGCATGTACATGCCTTTTCTTTTGTTGTTGCAGCTGCCCTCAGTGCAGCCAGAAAAATTAGGCAGTCATGTACACGCACCATAAAAATTATTACAGCGGCCGCTGCTAGCAGCGGCCTAAAAAATTCAGCAATCCGCCTGGAGTCCCGGACCCTGTTGGTGGTGGCGGAGAAGGTAGTGAAGCGGCCTGCAGGCAGACATGCTGTGTGGAGGGACTGGGAGCGACTTAGTCTTTTTGGGGCAGGCCAGGCAGCCAGTCACACGGCGTGCAGGCAGAGATGCTGTGTGTGCGGGGACTGACTTAGTCTTGGGGCGGGCAGCAGCCCTCCGGGATCCATGCCTCATTCATTTTGATAAAGGTGAGGTACTTAACACTTTTGTGACTTAGGCGACTTCTCTTCTCTGTGACAATGCCTCCAGCTGCGCTGAAGGTCCTTTCTGAGAGGACGCTTGCGGCAGGGCAGGAGAGAAGTTGGATGGCAAATTGGGACAGCTCTGGCCACAGGTCAAGCCTGCGCACCCAGTAGTTCAAGGGTTCCTCATCGCTGTTCACAGCAGTGTCTACATCCACACTTAAGGCCAGGTAGTCGGCTACCTGCCGGTCGAGGCGTTGGTGGAGGGTGGATCCGGAAGGGCTACGGCGAGGCGTTGGACTAAAGAACGTCCGCATGTCCGACATCACCATGAGATCGCTGGAGCGTCCTGTCTTTGACTGCGTGGACACGGGAGGAGGATTAGTGGCAGTGGTACCTTGCTGGCGTTGTGCCGTCACATCACCCTTAAAGGCATTGTAAAGCATAGTTGACAGCTGGTTCTGCATGTGCTGCATCCTTTCCACCTTCTGGTGAGTTGGTAACAGGTCCGCCACTTTGTGCCTGTACCGAGGGTCTAGTAGTGTGGCCACCCAGTACAGCTCATTCCCCTTGAGGTTTTTTATACGGGGGTCCCTCAACAGGCAGGACAGCATAAAAGACGACATCTGCACAAAGTCGGATCCAGTACCCTCCATATCCTCTTGCTCTTCCTCAGTGACGTCAGGTAAGTCAACCTCCTCCCCCCAGCCGCGAACAATACCACGGGAAGGTTGAGCAGCACAAGCCCCCTGCGACGCCTGCTGCGGTTGTTCTCCTGCCGCTGTCCCCTCCTCCTCCTCCTCCCCCAAAGAAACACCTTGCTCATCATCCTCTGAGTCTGACTCGTCTTCTGCACACGACCTCTCTTCTTCCTCCTCCTCCCCCCTCTGTGCTGCCGCAGGTGTCGAGGAAACAGCTGGGTCTGATGAAAATTGGTCCCATGCCTGTTCCTGCCGTAACGGTTCCTGGTCACGCTCATTCGCAGCTTCATCCGCCACTCTACGCACAGCACGCTCCAAGAAGTACGCGTAGGGAATTAAGTCGCTGATGGTGCCCTCACTGCGGCTCACCAGGTTGGTCACCTCCTCAAACGGCCGCATGAGCCTGCATGCATTTTTCATCAGTGTCCAGTTGTCGGGCCAGAACATCCCCATCTTCCCAGACTGTTTCGTTCTACTCCAGTTGTAGAGGTACTGGGTGACGTCTTTCTTCTGTTCTAGCAGGCGGGAGAACATGAGCAGGGTCGAGTTCCAGCGAGTGGGGCTATCGCAAATGAGGCGTCTCACCGGCATGTTGTTTTTACGCTGAATTTCTGCAAATCGTGCCATGGCTGTGTAAGAGCGCCTCAAATGCCCACAGAACTTCCTGGCCTGCTTCAGGACATCCGCTAAGCCAGGGTACTTTGCCACAAATCTTTGAACCACTAGATTCATGACATGTGCCATGCAGGGTATGTGTGTCAGCTTCCCCATATGCAAAGCGGCAAGCAGATTGCTGCCGTTGTCGCACACCACGTTGCCTATCTCCAGGTGGTGCGGGGTCAGCCACTCATCCACCTGTTTCTTAAGAGCAGCCAGGAGAGCTGCTCCAGTGTGACTCTCCGCTTTGAGACAAGCCATGTCTAAGATGGCGTGACACCGTCGTACCTGGCATGCAGCATAGGCCCTGCGGAGCTGGGGCTGTGTAGCTGGAGAGGAGAACTGCCACTCAGCCAAGGAGGAGGAGGAGGACAGCGAAGAGCATGTAGCAGGAGGAGAGGAGGTGGCAGGAGGCCTGCCTGCAAGCCGTGGAGGTGTCACAATTTGGTCCGCCGCTTTCTGCTTGCCATCGTTCACCACCAGGTTCACCCAATGGGCTGTGTAGGTAATTTAGCGGCCCTGCCCGTGCTTGGCAGACCAGCCATCCGTGGTCAGGTATACCCTTGACCCAACGCTCTTCGCAAGAGATGACACCACTTGCCTCTCAACTTCACGGTGCAGTTGGGGTATGGCCTTTCTCGAAAAATAAGTGCGGCCTGGCATCTTCCACTGCGGTGTTCCGATGGCCACAAATTTACGGAAGGCCTCAGAGTCCACCAGCCGGTATGGTAACAGCTGGCGAGCTAACAGTTCCGCCACGCCAGCTGTCAGACGCCGGGCAAGGGGGTGACTGGCCAAAAGTGGCTTCTTCCGCTCAAACATTTCCTTCACGGACACCTGACTGCTGCTGTGGGCAGAGGAGCAGGAACCGCTCAAGGGCAGAGGCGGAGTGGAGGAGGGTGCCTGTGAAGGTGCAAAGGAGAAAGCGGCAGAAGCAGATGATGCACCTGAAGGAGGAAGAGGAGAAGGAGGGTGACTTTTCTTTTGTGTGCTGCTGCTGCTTTTGCTCAGGTGGCCATCCCATTGCTGTTTGTGCCTTTTCTCCAGGTGCCTTCGTAAGGCACTTGTCCCTACGTGAGTGTTGGCCTTTCCACGGCTCAATTTTTGTTGGCAGAGCGAACAGATGGCTTTGGTCCGATCTGAGGCACACACATTAAAAAATTTCCACACCGCTGAGCCACCCTGGGATGTGGGCACTATGGGGACCTCAGCAGCTGATGCTGAAGGGCAAGTTGGCTGGCTGTACATAGGTGGCGATACATGGTGCCGGACTCTGCCACCAGCTGTTTCTGACGAAGAGCTGCCCCAGCTTCTTTCAGCAACTTCTCTCCTCCTACTATTCTCTGACTCCCCCTCTGAACTGTCCCCCTCTTCATCTCCTCTATTGGGAACATACAGAGGATCCCTATTACCGTCATCATCGTAGTCATCCTGCCCAGCTTCGCTTGCCTCAGACAAATCCAAACTTGCACCATCAGTAGGTCCTTCATCCTCCTGACACGTTACATCCATAGTGTTGCCGCGTAACTCAGACATATTAGCTGGTGAAAATTCATCTGGCTGTAACAACAATGGCTGTGCATCAGTGATTTCAACACTAAATAATTCTTGCGAAGTGTCAAATGCAGCGGAAGTGGTGCTAGTAGTAGCGCTGGTGGCTGAGCAAGATGAGGTGTTCTGTGTCGCTAAATACTCAACCACGTCCTGACAATCTTGGGAGGTGATGGGACGTGCCTTCTTCCGAGCACTGTACTGTGGGCCAGGTCCACACGAAATTACATTTACACGACCTCGCGCAGACCTGCCGGGTGGCCTTCCTCTGCCTCTGCCACTACCTCTTCCTCTTCCTCTACCTGTTTTGTCCATATTGGGTATGCACGGAGTGGTATATCACACTGCGTGCACTCACGTAGGTAGGTGGGTTCACTTAACTGCACAGGTATGCGCACTGATGCGGTGGGTTCACTGAACAGAACAGGTATACAGTGGCGGGTTCACAGAACAGGTATGCAGTGGCAGGATCACTGAACACAATAGGTATGCAGTGGCGTGTTCACTAAACAGGTATACAGTGGCGGGTCCACTGAACAGAACAGGTATACAGTGGCGGGTTCACAGAACAGGTATACAGTGGCGGGTCCACTGAACAGAACAGGTATACAGTGGCGGGTCCACTGAACAGAACAGGTATACAGTGGCGGGTCCACTGAACAGAACAGGTATACAGTGGCGGGTCCACTGAACAGAACAGGTATACAGTGGCGGGTTCACAGAACAGGTATACAGTGGCGGGTCCACTGAACAGAACAGGTATACAGTGGCGGGTTCACAGAACAGGTATGCAGTGGCAGGATCACTGAACACAATAGGTATGCAGTGGCGTGTTCACTAAACAGGTATACAGTGGCGGGTCCACTGAACAGAACAGGTATACAGTGGCGGGTCCACTGAACAGAACAGGTATACAGTGGCGGGTCCACTGAACAGAACAGGTATACAGTGGCGGGTCCACTGAACAGAACAGGTATACAGTGGCGGGTCCACTGAACAGAACAGGTATACAGTGGCGGGTTCACAGAACAGGTATGCAGTGGCAGGATCACTGAACACAATAGGTATGCAGTGGCGTGTTCACTAAACAGGTATACAGTGGCGGGTCCACTGAACAGAACAGGTATACAGTGGCGGGTCCACTGAACAGAACAGGTATACAGTGGCGGGTCCACTGAACAGAACAGGTATACAGTGGCGGGTCCACTGAACAGAACAGGTATACAGTGGCGGGTCCACTGAACAGAACAGGTATACAGTGGCGGGTTCACAGAACAGGTATGCAGTGGCAGGATCACTGAACACAATAGGTATGCAGTGGCGTGTTCACTAAACAGGTATACAGTGGCGGGTCCACTGAACAGAACAGGTATACAGTGGCGGGTTCACAGAACAGGTATACAGTGGCGGGTCCACTGAACAGAACAGGTATACAGTGGCGGGTCCACTGAACAGAACAGGTATACAGTGGCGGGTTCACAGAACAGGTATACAGTGGCGGGTACACTGAACAGAACAGGTATACAGTGGCGGGTTCACAGAACAGGTATGCAGTGGCAGGATCACTGAACACAATAGGTATGCAGTGGCGTGTTCACTAAACAGGTATACAGTGGCGGGTCCACTGAACAGAACAGGTATACGGTGGCGGGTCCACTGAACAGAACAGGTATACAGTGGCGGGTCCACTGAACAGAACAGGTATACAGTGGCGGGTCCACTGAACAGAACAGGTATACAGTGGCGGGTCCACTGAACAGAACAGGTATACAGTGGCGGGTTCACAGAACAGGTATGCAGTGGCAGGATCACTGAACACAATAGGTATGCAGTGGCGTGTTCACTAAACAGGTATACAGTGGCGGGTCCACTGAACAGAACAGGTATACAGTGGCGGGTTCACAGAACAGGTATACAGTGGCGGGTCCACTGAACAGAACAGGTATACAGTGGCGGGTCCACTGAACAGAACAGGTATACAGTGGCGGGTCCACTGAACAGAACAGGTATACAGTGGCGGGTCCACTGAACAGAACAGGTATACAGTGGCAGGTTCACAGAACAGGTATACAGTGGCGGGTCCACTGAACAGAACAGGTATACAGTGGCGGGTTCACAGAACAGGTATGCAGTGGCAGGATCACTGAACACAATAGGTATGCAGTGGCGTGTTCACTAAACAGGTATACAGTGGCGGGTCCACTGAACAGAACAGGTATACAGTGGCGGGTCCACTGAACAGAACAGGTATACAGTGGCGGGTCCACTGAACAGAACAGGTATACAGTGGCGGGTTCACAGAACAGGTATACAGTGGCGGGTCCACTGAACAGAACAGGTATACAGTGGCGGGTTCACAGAACAGGTATGCAGTGGCAGGATCACTGAACACAATAGGTATGCAGTGGCGTGTTCACTAAACAGGTATACAGTGGCGGGTCCACTGAACAGAACAGGTATACAGTGGCGGGTTCACTGAACAGGTATACAGTGGCGGGTCCACTGAACAGAACAGGTATACAGTGGCGGGTTCACAGAACAGGTATGCAGTGGCAGGTTCACTGAACACAACAGGTATGCAGTGGCAGGTTCACTGAACACAACAGGTATGCAGTGGCGGGTTCACTGAACAGGTATACAGTGGCGGGTCCACTGAACAGAACAGGTATACAGTGGCGGGTCCACTGAACAGAACAGGTATACAGTGGCGGGTCCACTGAACAGAACAGGTATACAGTGGCGGGTTCACAGAACAGGTATACAGTGGCGGGTCCACTGAACAGAACAGGTATACAGTGGCGGGTTCACAGAACAGGTATGCAGTGGCAGGATCACTGAACAGGTATGCAGTGGCAGGATCACTGAACAGGTATGGAGTGGCAGGATCACAGTACAGGTATGCAGTGGGCTGAGGGCTCACTGAACAGAACAGGTATGCAGTGGCAGGATCACTGAACAGGTATGGAGTGGCAGGATCACAGTACAGGTATGCAGTGGGCTGAGGGCTCACTGAACAGAATAGGTATGCAGTGGCAGGATCACTGAACAGGTATGCAGTGGCAGGATCACAGTACAGGTATGCAGTGGGCTGAGGGCTCACTGAACAGAACAGGTATGCAGCCAGGAAGAAGTTAAGCCTAACTAATCTTTCCCTATATGAGAGACTGCAGCAGCTCGCCCTACTCTCACTAATGCAGGCACACGAGTGGCCGTAATGGCCGCCGCTGCCTGCCTTATATAAGGGGGGGTGGGGCTCCAGGGGCTAGTGTAGCCTAATTGGCTACACTGGGCCTGCTGACTGTGATGTAGAGGGTCAAAGTTGACCCTCAGTGCATTATGGGGCGAACCGAACTTCTTCCGCAAAAGGTTCGCGTGCGGTACCCGCACGCGAACCACCTACGTTCCGCGAACCACGTTCGCCGGCGAACCGTTCGGCCCAACTCTAGTTGTGACACCAAACCTGCCCTTGTGCTGTGTCACCATGCCTGACCCTGTGCCTCCCCACCACTCAGACCTCAGATCAGATTAATTCTGATAACTGGGGAACATGGCTACTTAACCACTTCTGGACCGGGGTTTAAATTGCTAGGTTTCCCCATTATAGATACCCAGGCATAGGTATCCCCAGTAGAATGAGCAAGGCTTAGTGTGTCCCCAGTATAGTTAGCTAGCAATTACTCACCTCTCCTGGTGTTCCTCTGCCAAACGTCGCTTCCACTCCGCTCTGCCCTGAATCCAGCCTCCCACTGCCACTAGCGGGTCCCGACTTGATGATGTCATCAAGCTGGGACCCGATACTAGAGTCTGGATGCTGGGCAGAGTGAAGAGGGAGCGACGATCACTGAAGGAACGTCAGGAGAGGTGAGTGAATCCGCCTAGTGCGGCGATCGTAGTGCTCATGTGATCAGGAGCCAATCACCATGACTCCTGGTCAGTGAGGGGAGATGTCAGCTGGCATATGACAGCTGAATCTCCCAATTCAGCTGTGAGCAGCAGAGGGACCAAAGGATGCTACAGTTACGTCCATTCAGCAGCACAGGGCCAAACTGTAACATCCTTGGTCCCAAAGGGGTTATTTTATGTATATAGGGCACACTTGGCTATTTAATTATTTTATCTTAACACAGCTGGCTATTTAATTTGTTTATCGTGAGGCACCTGGCTACTTGATTATTTTACCTGGAGGTGTGTGACTACTTAACATTTTGATTGGGGGGCATATGACCCACTTCATAAATTATCTGGAGGCATGGAAATATTTGATTTTTTTATCTGGAATCATGTGACAATTTATTTATTTGTGAGGCACATGGCTACTTAAAGTGAACCTCCGGACTAAAAATCAACTCAGCAGCACTGAAAAGGCCTGGTGTTTCTTTAACAGTTTCACAGCATCAGAACTTTGTTTCTCTTATCCAAGCCTCATTTTTAGCTGCACAGAAGAAAACTGCCCAGGCATTTTTCCCCAGATGCTGTGCAAAGCATGATGGGATTTCTGATGTTGTTGCTCTCGTTCTGCTGTTTTGGTGCAAACATTTTTTTAAATACATTTTGAATTTGACATTTGAAGCCTAGCGTGTGCAACTGGGAGGGGTTATCAGGACACAGGACAGTTGGAACTGTGTCTCCTGCTCCTTGTCACCTCCTTTCAACTAAAAAGATGGCTGCCCCATGACAAAGATGGCAGCCCCCATGAATCACAAACATTTGCCTGTTCTTTTAAAACAGGGTGGGTAAAAAATTATATTACCTATCTAGTCTAATTAACATAACTAATGTAACTTAATGATAGTATGTTTGTTTAGGCTGAAGTTCCCCTTTAAAGGAAACCAGAGCTGTACATATAAGAAGAACCGATACTTACCCTCTGCTTCCTCCTGCAGCATAAACATGTGTGAGTCCCTCGCCATCCTCCCGTGGTCTGCCGTTCAGCCGTGATCAGCCCCAGTAATTGGCTCAGCCGCGTCAGTCTGGGCTACTGCGCATGCACAGTAGCCCAGACTAATCCTGACTGAGCCTATTACCGGGGCTGATCAAGGCTGAACGGCAGACCACGGGAGGATGGCGAGGGACTCACACATGTTTATGCTGCAGGAGGAAGCAGAGGGTAAGTATCGGTTCTTCTTATGTTTACAGCTCTGGTTTTTACAGTGTAGCAGGGGGCGCACAACTCACTCAGCTATCATTCCCCTGTTGTGTTTGAAGCTGTGAGAAATAAGAAAAGGGGATAAATGGCAGTGACTGCAAGCCAGATAACCAGAGATTAACGTGTTGGGGGGTTGGGGGCCCTGGGGCGCCTCTTAGTCTAATAGCAATCAGTGTGTGACGGCTGGGGTGGGAGGAATGGAGGAGCGCACTTTGGTGTCTCAGCCTTGGGTGCTGGAGGACCTTGTCCCAGCTCTGCCAAGGGCATATTAAACTATGATATTTGACTAACCTAGCAGCTTAATTCTGGTATCTAGGGACAACCCAACCACAATTTCAGTGTTTGCCATAGGCTCCGTTATCCAGATACGCACCTGATGGTAGAGACATTAGATTCTGATTCCCACTGAAGCTCAGGACAGACATACCAGTAGTTACTATATACATTTATAAAAAGCTATACCTACATAACCAGGAAAATTGTATTATTGTTACATGATTACTGAGCTTTAACTTAATAAATTTAATACCATAACACTGTGTTTGTTTAACATAATATCTTTCATTTTCCCACAGATCACAATTATCTTCAAGAATATGAAGCAGTGCATTGACCAGAAGGTGTACCAGGCAGAAGTGGGGAACATGCCGGCAGCCTTTGACGATGGCTCTGTGAATGGGGGCCGGAGAGCAGGTGGAAGCAGCCTGACTATCCACGAGAGGGAACTTGGGAAATACATTGAGATCCAGGCAGCATATATCGGCACCACTATCCGTATACGACAGCTGGATGGCCAGTTGTCGTTCTCCTTGCGAATGGCTGAGGAGATCTCACAGGCCTTCCCAGAGGAGCAGGACCTACAGCTTTGTGTTGGCGGTTGCCCATCCAGCCAGTGGATTTCTAGAACTAAAGACCTTGATGGCACAACATCCATGAACCTGGAGAGTGCCAGATCCCTCTGTAGAAAGAAACTGACCATAGAAGATGTTTACTTTCAGTCTTGTGTGTTTGACTTGATGGCATCTGGGAATGGCAATTTGACAGATGCGGCTTACCATGCTTTGGAAGATGCCAGGGATTTCCACCCAGAGCCCGGTACATTGCATATATTCAGTAGCGGGCAGACTGGGCCTCAATTATCTATTGCTGGTCTTTTTCTGCTGTTGTTTCTTGCCATTGTCACTGGAAATCTGGTGTGGCTGAATTGAGGATCCATATAAAAAAAAAACTGGATCCACACAGACCAGTCATGAATGTGAATGTACAGCAATCCCATAGAAGTGTGATGGAGTCTGATGGTTCGCAAAATTTGACTCATTGCCTTAAGAGGCTATCCAGGAAAGCGTTAAACTCCTTCCACTTTTAAGGTGGGATTTAGGTGATATCTGTGATAGGCTTCCCTGAGATGGACTGGTTGGCAGAGAATTATCTGCATGAGAACCAATAGCATAGCTACAGAGCCACTGTCCCCAGTACCAATTGTACACTGGCACCCTCCCTTTCTTCTTGGTCCCAGGCCAGTATGTATAATAATTGCATGGCCCAGACCACCAAGCACAGCCACCTTTTGAGAGGTGTAAACAGAGAAAGAGGAAGGGGTTGTTACCACTATGATTACCATTATTCAAAGAACATATAGAGATGACCATTTTCACCACAGCACCAATAAAGAGCTATTGTAGCAACTGTGGGAGAGCCTCATGTTGGCCCCTCAAGTTCACGGGCCCTGGTGAAGTTGCAACTAGGGGCGTAACAACAAACACCTTGGTCCCCAAGCAAGTTTGTCATGTCGCCCCTTCCCCCCCCCCCCCCCCCCCCCCATTTCTGGTGGGTCACACACACCTTTAGTCCCCCTCACTCACACTCTCCTGCTTGTGGCGAGTCACACACACACCTCCCGAAGCAGTGAATAGAGAAGTGTATTATATACCTGCTCCAGTGCTGTGTCGGGCCTGCTCTTCCTCCTAACAGCCACTCGCTCTATGCTACATAACAGGCTCCTCATACATGTCATGTGATCAAGAGTTGCAGATATGCATGATTGAAGCATAGAGTGACTCACTGCCAATAGGAAGAGAGGACCCATTGCAGCAATGAAGCACATAAATATTACACTGCTCCATTGTGATTACACTGCAGAAGAGGGCCAGTCATGGGAGGTATTGTTACACCACTGTTCGCAATTTCTGCATTGCCTGCTGCTACACCACCAGTGACTCCACCTCCCTCAGTATCTGTGGCAGCTTCTCCCCTATAACCGGCTGTATCTCAGGCTTCTGTGTCCAGCTCAGTCCCTACATAGTCCTTATCTTTCCTGTGAGAGCTGATAATGAGCTGAAGGTTGTAAATACAGTAACTTAATAATAGCTACCTTGTACAGCGTTAAATAAGTATGGAATGCTTTTACCTGGAAAAGTTCTTTTAAAAGAACCTGAAGTGACAGAAATATGGAAGCTTCCATTGCTGATTTACTTTAAATAAATAGTAATTGTCCAATCGTGTTGATCCTCTGCCTCTTATAGTTCCTGATTCACTGATCTAGATGTATGCAGATCAGGTGTGGTCACTTCATGTTGACCCCACTGACCAAACTTTAGAGGCAGGTGGCTGAGCGAGAAACTACTGAGTTCAAAGGTCAGCATGAAAGCCAGGAAGGAATGTAGAATGTTTTAAAGAGGGAAACAGGTGGCAGCCACCATACTTCTCCCACTTCAGGTTCTCCTCAATCTATTATGGCTCCTTCACTCATATCTATTTTTACAGCTGAATACAGTCTAAAATGTGAAGTCTTCATCCCATTTTAAAAAAAGCAACACAAAACATTAAGTGCATTAATAAAAAACCTGTATTTGGAGAAGCATGGAGGCTGCCATTGATAACCTTATTTCACAAATACAAATAGCCTATGGAGTTACATCTGAGCGTGGCTGCTGCCATCCTGCCATTTTGCTTTTTTTGCCACCAGGTAACACCACCACGTGTGTAAAACCCGGAGGTCACAAACACTGCTGGTAGGCGCTGGCGGCTGGAAGATGAGAGGCTAAACTGCTTGACAAGCATGCAGTGCAGCCGTCCCGGGAAAAGGGGCCTAAGAATGATAAACACAGCATTAAATTAAACCTTTATTTATTTTTGGAGAGATGAAGAAATACACCCTCAACCTGTCTTTATTGCCGTCCCTCATTTTGGGGTTCCTCAACAAATCCTCACAATCTCATCAACTTAACCTCAAAATCTCATGTATAACTGTGTCTCTCCTTGTGGTTGATTCATCAATCTGCGGCAATGTTACCGTGCACACACAGCGCATAGCAATATTACCTGTTGTTACGCGTGGAAGTACCGCGAGATGTGCTAGTATACGCAGTACTTCAGTAGTTCGACTGTTACTATGGTAGTGCATGCGTTACCGTAGTAGTGGTCGCACTACTAATACAAGCATACACTTATTAGTTAGGACACAGGGCCGGATCTAACAGTTTGCTGTGTGTGGTTCACAGAGGTTCTCATTGCATTGTGGGAAATAACAGCTTTTTTACAACTGCCAAGCAAGCAGCTCCCTGTGTGCATATACTTCAGACAGTGGTGGGGAACGAGCAAGCGGGACGCGTATGTGCGCGCATTGCGGGGGGGGGGGGGGGGAGTAGCGGCTGTGACCGAGCGCCCGTTTTTTAACGGGCGGGCCTTTTTTACTAGTTCTGCAATACGGAGATATTTGGACTGTCCCAGAGAGTCATAGTTAAACAACAACAACAAATAACATTTGTAAAGCGCTTTTCTCCCATGGGACTCAAAGCGCATAAGCATGGCTCCGACCATCGTGGTACAGAGGAAGAATTTTATAAGTCTGGAAATGCCAGGCTAAACAGGTGGCTTTTCAGTCTGGATTTGAATAGCTGCAGGGATGGTGCTGTCTTTACTGGGTGTGGCAGGGAGTTCCAAAGAGTAGGGGCAGCATGACAGAAGGCTCTATCTCCAGATTTTTTGAGGTGCACTCTGGGAGTGACCAAGTTTATAGAACTTGCTGATCTGAGGTTGTGAGAGGTGTGGTGCAGGTTCAGCAGGTCCTTCGTGTATCCAGGGCCCAGATTGTGCAGGGATTTGAATGTCAGCAGTCCAATCTTGAAGAGTATTCTCCATTCTACTGGTAGCCAGTGCAGTGAGCGAAGGATCGGTGAAATGTGACAGTGGCGAGGCTGGTTTGTTAGCAATCTGGCAGCAGCATTCTGCACTAATTGCAGGCAACGCAGGTACTTTTTGGGGAGGCCAGCATAAAGGGCATTGCAGTAGTCCAGCCGTGATGTGATGAAGGCGTGGACTAGGGTTGGAAGATCCTCTGGGGGAATCAGATATTTAATCTTTGCAATGTTCTTCAGATGAAAGAAAGAAGATTTAACTACAGATGAAATTAGGTTTCTGAAACTCAATTCCCCATCGATTAGTACGCCAAGGCTGCGCACAAGGGACACTGATGCGAAAAAAAAAATGATGATATTATGATTTGTATGTGTAGTACAGCTAATAAATAAAACATTAAGATGAGATACATCAGTCTAATTGTTTCCAGTATAGGAAGAGTTAAGAAACTCCAGTTGTTATCTCTATGCAAAAAAACCATTAGGGCTCATTTCCACTATCGCATATTCGCATGCATTTTTCGCATGCAAATTCGCATAGCAATACAAGTGAATGGGACTGTTTCCACTTGTCAGGATTCCTTTGCGTTTTTCTGTGCAGAAAAAACTGGCATGGCAGAGCCATCAGAATTCGCATGCCGCATACCGCTATGCGAATCGCATACAATGTATTTAATAGGAAATTCGCATGAGGTTTGGGTATGCGAATTTTCATGCGAATTCGCATAGAAACAATGGAAAAGCACACCAGCACTGCCATGGTTAAATTCGCATGCATCATAATCCATGCACGCATGAAAATTCGCATGGACCCGCATGCGAATTTCGCATTAGCATGCGAATTTTTTCCGCGGCGATTCGCACCGCACAAGTGGAAATGCAGCCTTAAGCTCTACGATTTTGTGGAGAGGGCTGTCTTCTGACTTTTATTATCTCAACTGTTAGTAAACAATTTTCTTTTTCTCTACCAGAGGAGAGGTCATTAGTTCACAGACTGCTCTGAAAGAATCATTTTGAATGCTGAGTGTTGTGTAATCTGCACATATTAGAGAATGATGCAATGTTAGAAAAAACACTATATACCTGAAAATAAAAATATGAGAATATTTTCTTTGCTGCTAATCTTCTAGTAATTATTCATAGTACGCAACCAATTCATTATATCATGTTTTTTTTTTTTCGCTTCAGTGTCTCTTTAAAGTGAGTCTGAAGTGAAAATAAACTTCTGATATTAAAACATAAAATAACTCCTGCGCTAAAATAGTGAATGAACTTCAATCCTATATAATAAAACCCCTGTGTCTCTGCGTCCTTTCCCTGTGTGTGTCCCTGTTTCCAGACTTGACAGTTTGCTGTCTGTGAACCTCAATGCATTGTGGGAAATAACAGCTTTTTCCAACTGCCAAGCAAGCAACATCTCCCTGTGTGCATATACTGCAGACAGCAGTGGAGGATGGGTGAGCGGGACGCTTCTGTGCTTGCGTTGCTGGGAGGGGGGATAGGGGGGGATTGCCCTTAGCCTAGCGCCCATTTTCCAATGGGCAGGCTTTTTTACTAGTTTTTAATAAAATGTACAATACATTATGCATATTCAACAAATAGTGGCGTAGCTACGGAGCTGTGGGCCCCAATGCAAGTTTTACATTGGGGCCCCCAAGCACTCTATACATAACAATTGATACGGCGCACCAAAACCTGCCAATGGCAACTACAGTGTCAGAGGTGCAAGAGGGGGATGGGAAACAGCTTGTTAATGATTACCACTATTCAAAGTATCTATAGAAGTGATTATTATGAGCACAGGACCAATAGAGAGCTAATACTGCAGTTGAGGGAGGGCCCTTTGGGGCCCCGATGCAGTCGTAACCTCTGTAACCCTGTTGCTACACCCTTGTCAACAACACTGGGCACCATTCAACCACGCAGCTCACATGAACACACCAATCATAAAACTCCTTGAATGCGCCTGAATGACCACAGTCATGTGTTCATCATATGCAAATTCTCTGTGCACGGAAAAATGAATAAAAATGATTAAAACTTATGCAATTGCTTGATGTAAAAACCGTAGCAAAAAAAACGGGGTTTCATTCACTATTTTAGCGCAGGAGTTATTTTATTATGTTTTAGTGTGTTTGAACTGACTGTGACTGGGAGCTGCCACAGTATTCTCCTTGCTGCAATTATTATTATTATTTAGAAATAGCGCTGCACCCAAATTCATTTTCTCATAAACCTATGATATAATAAATTGTATGTGTAGTACAGCTAGGAAATAGAACGTTAGTAGCAAAGAACAGAGTCTCATAGTGTTTCCAGTACAGGAAGGGTTAAGAAACTTCAGTTTAGCTTTTCTGAGGTCTCCATCCCAACTTAGGTCAAAGGCAGTCCAATTTTCTGAAGCACTTATACATCAAAGAAACAGTGAGACACAGAGCTTCAGATAATGTTTTACTGCAGGGGAGTTCAAAGGGTCATTAGCTCTGCTCTGTTTTATAGCTTAAAATACAGTGGGCTTGATTCACAAAGCGGTGCTAACCTACTTAGCACGTCTAAAGTCTTTAGACGCGCTAACCAGGGTGCTAAGTAGGTTAGCACCGAATTATCTGATTCAGAAATTCGGTGCTAACCTACTTAGCACCATGGTTAGCACGTCTAAAGACTTTAGACGTGCTAAGTAGGTTAGCACCGCTTTGTGAATCAAGCCCAGTGTGTCATTTCTAAACTGCAAATACAACAGAATGATGCAATGTTATAAAAAAAAAAAAAAAATAAAAGCTGTGCAACTGAAAACAAAAATATGAGACTCTTCTTTGCTACAAATGTTCTATTAATTATCCGTACTACACAAAAAATTAATGATACCATACGTTTTTGGTTTTTTTTGCTTCAGTGTCACTTTAATTCCTTAACCAAAAGAAAATGTAAATAATTTCCAAATAATAAAATTACTAGTGAAGTTTTTTTTTTTTTTTTCATGAGAGGGAATATCTGGCTGGAATCTTCCTTTGTAAAATCTATAGTGTCCAATGGGAAATCCTTCTATGGGAGAATAAAGTAGTCCGTGGAATGCTACATCTCTGCGAACATTCTTCAGACAGATGTACAGCTGTTTTCAGTTCTCCCATGAGAATTGGCAAAATATCTGCATTGTTTGTTAGGATAAGCCAAGGTTTAAAGGAAACCTGTTGTGGTTCTTATAGACCATCTTCTGGGCAGGCCCGTTTCTAGAGGTAGGCGAGCCAGGTCACCACCTGGGGTGCAGTGGTGGAGGGGGGAGCAGCACAGGCATACAGAGAGGAGATGTTCCTCACAATAGGCAGCCAGATGACCTCTGCAGTATAGGAATCCAGTAGATCGCTGGAGACACCTGGCCAGAGGAGGTGAGAGAAGCACTGTTATCGTTATGCATATGTACTTTACATACTGGGCTGGGGGAGCACAAGGCATGGGGCCACTAAACACCCACAGGGAATCTGTATTGGGGAGGAGGATACATCTACTGTAGCTACCCATACTGCTGTTCTCATCTGGCTACCTGCAGAGGTCATCTAGATGCCTATTGTGGAGGGACATCTAACTAACTATACTGGTTGTGGAGCTACATCTGGCTACCTATACTGCAGGGGTCAACTGGCTGCCTAATGTGTGCGGACATCTGGCTTCCTATAGGGCAGAGGTGTCAAAGTCAAATACAAAGTGGGCCGAAATTGTACACTGGCACCTATTCGCAGGCCAACCTCAATGTGTAGTGGCCATCTTCTTCCCTTATGAAGTTCCCAGGTGTCTTAATGGCCCTCCTCCCTCCCCTATACAGTTCCCTGGTGTCTAGTGGCCCCCACCCTCCCCTGTAAAGTTCCCTAGTGTTTAGTGCTTTCCACCTACCTCCCCCATATGGCTTCCCTGGTGATCTAGGACTTCGCCTCCAATATAGCTTCCCTGGTGGTCTAGAGTGGGCCAAACATAATGCAAAGTGGGGAAACCACTTGAGGGTTAAATTTAATGGCTCTGAGGGCCAGATTTGGCCCGCGGGCTGGAGTTTGACATGTATGCTATAGGGGGAAGGGTGTACATCTGGCTACCTATACTTTAGGGGTCAACTGGCTGTCTATTCTGGGGGGACATCTGGCTACCTATACTGGGGGTGGGCTACATCTGGCTACCTGAACAGCACAGCAGGGGTCATATAGCTGCCTATAATAAGGGGACATCTGGCTATCTATACTTGGAGGTAAGGGGGCTAAAGCTGGCTACCTATATGAGGGAGGTTATCTGGCTGCCTATACTGAGGGGGCTACATCTGGTCACCTGTCCTTGGGGTGAGGTGAGAGCTGCATCTGACTACTTAATACTGGAGGCTCCTGTGGCTACCATTACTGGGGAAGGGTTGGGGGGGCTTTGTCTGGATACTTAATATCGGAGGCTCCTGTGGCTACCTATACTGGGGAGGAGACTGCATCTTCCAACCTAATACGGGGGGTTCTTCTGGTTATTGATACACCCACTAACAATGTGATAGTCTAAAGGGTTGTTTTATACAGCCATTAATTCCCACAATGCAACAAGGTTTGCAGACAGGAAACTGTCAGGGTCATGGCTCTGACTTCACACTGCAAGAGGGGTTTCAACACAATATCAGCCATACAGATGTCCCTGGTGCACCATAGGGAAAATGTAAAGATAACTCATGGGAAAGGGTAATTGTCTACTGATAAAGATGAAATTTAATCCTGGGTTAAAGTTCCTCTTCAAGATGCACAATATTACATTTCTGAAGCAAACAATTAAGCCACTCGATGCAAATATTTTTTTTTTACTCCCACCGAACTCAAGCTTAAGTTCCACCCCCCAGATACTGATTTTATCCCCTCAACGCGCCAGGGATTATATTGTGCTGAAGCTTCTGGATGAGATTTTAATGTCTTCTGGAGCCTGGAGGCGGAGCATTATGGGCGGCATCAGGACAGCTCCGGATTGGTGCAAAGAGGAGACAGCTAGTCCACAAGATGGGGATGCAGTTTAGGGAATCCACAGGTGAGTATGTCAGAGGTTTTGAAGAAAATGGGAGTACATTTGCAGGCAGGGACATGGATGCAAGGGCAGGATTGCTTTAAAATTGAAGGTTACCTTTAATGCCTAAAATGACCTAAAAATGAAAGATCTGTTTTGAGCCAAATCCCTCTGCCCTTCTATGCTACCTAGTACGGTATATATGGTCAGTGACACGCTAATACATTTGAATATGGTAATGTATATAAATGTATGCAGCGTGGAATCAGACCAATGTAATGCAGTAGCTGATTTTGATTGGTTCTGTTCAAAGCAGCATACATTTTCATAAAATTATCATAACATTTGTATCAACTTGAATTTATTGGCATCTAACTGTCCATTTCTACTTCTTAACTGTGTTTATATTTTTAGGAGAACAGAAGATGGCATTTGTGCTTCACCGCTGTTATGTAAAAGTTTTACAATGCATGTAGGGGACCTTGTTATAGCTATTAAAAAAATGCTCAAACTACAAGGTTTAAAAAAAATCCATAGATGATCTTTCATATATTAAAATTTCACTCTAAAATGAAAAAGTTAAAGTGGCAGCAATACAAGGATATCACAAAATATATTTCTGTGGATGATTTAAAAAATATTTAATATATTTAAACAGAATGAAAAAGCTGTTATATTTTTGTAAATGTGCTTTTATACAATGTACATGGATTGCATTGGAAGAGATATTTTAGTTTTGTAAATTAAAAATGCATTTTTTTTTCTTGGAACTCATACTGTATTACATTTGGGTTGCATTGTCTATATGTTGCTGGGACATTTTAATCAGAATACAGCTGAAAAATGATGAGAACTGTGTGTGTATTCTTTTTCATGTGAAAGTTTTATTTTAACCACTTCAGTTTTAACCTCTGCCTGACAGTTTTTGGCATTTCAGCTGTGTCGCCATTAATACAGCAATATCTTTATCGTTACTTATGCCATCCAAGCGATATGTTTATAATGTTTTTTTCAGGACAACCTAGGCTTTCTCTGGGTAATATTTTTTTTTACAACACATCTATTTTATAGGGATTTTAAAGGTAAAACTACATTTAAAGAGCAGACATATTCATTCTTGTTAATTTTTCAACCTTCCTACTTTTCACATGACAAGTGCCACTGCTATAAAACAACTCAAAATATATTTGTTGGCTTTTCCTGTTTAAAATGATGTAACATGGGCCTTACTTTGTTACTAGCTTATTATGAAGTGGACTATTATAGCCGGCCTGCATACTTGGATTTTTGGAGGACAGCTTTTGTTTCCTTTTCACTTTATAGCGTCATTCTTCTTCGCAGGGTCCTATGCGTATCTGATCAACAAACAGGTACAACAAGTGCCACCATTTTGAAAAGTAGACATCCAGGTCTATTTCAGGATGGGTATATTGTGTCCATTAAACGTGTGTTTTAGCTGAGAATTGCCCAAATGGGACCACTTTTTTGATAATAATTATTTTTTTGACTGTTGGTGTCTGTTTGTTGCTAAGCGTGTTTATTGTGACAGGTGCCTCTGAAATAAAACACTGGAAAATGTTTTTCTTAGCTTCTTACAGTTAAAATGATGCAACATATTGCCTTATTTTCTTACTCGCTGATCATGTAGTGGGCCATATAGGCAGTCTGCATACTTTTTTAATTTTTGGAAGGATTTTATTTTCATGCTGTGCTGGTGGCATATAGATTTTTTTTTAGAAGGCAGTCAAAATTGGTAAATCATACACATCAAGGGCGTAGCAACAGCCATAGCAGCCATAGCAGCTGCTATGGGGCCCTGGTGCATAGGGGCCCAGATGGTACTTCGAGTGAACCCAATGTGAAAATAAACTGATGAGATAAATTGTATTTATCCTCCTACTCCTAAAAATGATTTTTTATTTTATTTTATTTTTTTTAGATATCCCATGGTTTTGTTTTATATTTAAACATTTATAAAGTAGATTAAATGTTTTGTTGTCTCTGCTCAGTGGCAGCCTATTAAGTGTCCCTGGGTGAAAATACATGAACTATTGACCTTTTTTTAATCTCTCCCTGCACCAAGAAGTTGAATTCTGCTAGGAAAACTTGTATTACTGTAATTTGAGGTTTCCTAACAAGACAGAAGCAATCACTTCCATGCCCCAAAATTAACACTTTCAGGCAGCAAAATAAAATAAGTAAAACAGCCCGGCTATTAATATGTTTTGCGCCTGTTTATCTCATCATGTCACATGTTGCCTTGGATATGCTTTAAATGTATTCACCATTAACTATCTTATGCACCTCTACTCTCAAACTTTGTCTCAGTGCCCACGAACTATGTGCAGTGTTGATTACATGAGAACGTAGACTGCCCAATAATTAACTCAGATCCATAGAGTAGGAGCAGGTCACATTTCTTAAGAGTGCCTACATCTGAGGGCCCCATGAAAGTTTTGCTATGGGGCCCCATGATCTCTAGCTACGCCACTGATACACATGCAGGACTTTACAAAGAAATATAAAGTAAGCATTCTAATGATGGTTGACTGTGTGATACACTTTCAAACAATGGTTAAAGCAGAGGCCTGGATTGGAGAGACATGATGGGCAATAACATCTTATGTCCTTTTTATATCTGGTGTTTGAAACAGACTTTGCACTTCCTCTGAGGATATTTTTTTGGGGGGTGTGCA
Source organism: Hyperolius riggenbachi (assembly GCF_040937935.1). NCBI lineage: Eukaryota > Metazoa > Chordata > Amphibia > Anura > Hyperoliidae > Hyperolius > Hyperolius riggenbachi. The sequence continues at coordinate 94,001,335 of NC_090654.1, forward strand.
GCAGGAAAATGATACGTAGTTGGATACTTTTACGTGCAGTGAAAGAGTGCTGCTACCGTGTTTCCCCAAAAATAAGACACTGTCTTATATTAATTCTTGCTCCAAAAAGTGTGCTAGGGCTTATTTTCAGGGGATGTCTTATATTGGCACTGCATGATATGACCCATGCTGGCCACCTCTAATTGCTGCTCATTATAATGTCACAGACAGTGCCAATCAGGCACCTGTCATGTCATCCCTGCACACAGTTGATAAACCTGCTGTGTGCAAAGATGACATGACAAGTGCCTGATCGGCACTGCACGATGTGTCCCCTTCTGTTCTCAGTGTGGCTGCTCTCTCCAGCCCCTTAGCCTGTGTCTCCTCTCCTCTCCCTGTGTATTAAGTGTCCCCCCCACACACACACACACTTCTGACCCCTGTGTAGACACTCTGCCCAGCCTCCTAGACTGTCTCTCCGCTCCCCTGTTTTAAGTGTCCCCCCCCCCTTCCGACCCATGTGGCCGCACTGTCCAGCCCCCTAGCCTGTGTCTCTGCTCCCCTGCATTGTGTCCCCCTCCCTTCCGACCCCTGTGGCCGCTCTGTCCCGCCCCCTTGTCGGTGTCCCCCGCTCCCCGTGCAAGTTAAATGTAATGGCAGCCAGCGTCTTACTGTAGCCATGCTGCCCGGAGATCGCCAGCGTCCTGTCTTCTTCCCTCTAGTAACCGGCGCTTGTGTAGATGACGTCATCTACACAATTGCCGGTTACTAGAGGGAAGAAGACAGGACGCCGGCGATCTCCGGGCAGCATGGCTACAGTAAGACGCTGGCTGCCATTACATTTAACTTGCATGGGGAGCGGGGGACACCGACAAGGGGGCGGGACAGAGCGGCCACAGGGGTCGGAAGGGAGGGGGACACTTAAAACAGGGGAGCTGAGAGACAGTCAAGGGGGCGGGATATCATGTGTACTGCGGCTGGGGGTGTAATGTGGGTTTGGGGCTAGGTCTTACAGTATATTCGGAGGATGCCTTATATTCAGAGAATGAATGACATTTCAGCTAGGCCTTATAATCAGAGGATGTCTTACTTTAGGGGAAAGATGGTATTGGTTATGGCAGATATTATTCACATTACTGATCATCTGGCTCTGTGAACAAACGTTTACATGCACCCAGGGCCTGATTTACCATAAGGCACCGTGGGCAGAGCCAGGACAAGGTCCTCCAGCAGCCAAGGCTAAGACATCAAAGTGTGCCCCTCCATCCCTCCCACCCCAGCCGCCACACACTGATTGCTACTAGGGATGCTCATTCGGATTTCGCGGAATTGAGATTTCTGCGGAAATACTGCATTACTGCAATTCGGTAATTTTAGCCCAATCACAGAACTCAAAATCTATGGACCAACCAGAGCATGCAGAAACAACTCGGAAGTATTTGGCCAATCAGAGAATGCAAAAAATGACAAAAGAAACACTACTCGGAAATCGGAAATCCGAACTCGGAAATCGGATTTCTCTAGAAATACTGCATTACCACAACTCAGTAATTTTAGTCCAATCACAGAACTCAGAAGCATTGAACCAATCAGAGAATGCAGAGTCAACTTGGAAGTACTTGGCCAATCAACAGATGACCCCCCCCCCCCCCCCCAAAAAAAACAGTACTCGGAAATCCGAACCATGGAAATCGGAAACTGATCGGAAATCTGTGGAATCGGTAACCGGCATTGTCGGAAATCAGAATATCTGCGAAATCAGAAATTGACATTTCCGACCATCCCTAACTTTGCTATTAGAGTAAGAGGCACCCCAGGGCCCCCAACCCCTTAATCTCTAGTTATCTAGCTTGGAGTCACTGCCATGTATCCCCTTTTCTTATTTCTCTCTGCTTCAAACACAATAAGGGAATGATAGCTGAGTGAGTTGTGCGCCCCTCCTACACTGCTGATGTAGAGAAGGCAGCGGGTTGGCACTACTGTGAGAGCTGGCGTGCTGCAGTGATCTTTAGTTTATCCCACTTCTAGCATAGCGTGCTCTGGTGTACAGAAGTATGCAAGGTGACAGAGGAGGCAAAGCAAACAGATACCGGCACTGCTATAAGCTGTGTTTAATGAATATAAAAAGTTGCAGTACAAAAAGCATACAAAAATTCAAGTTGCTGTAGCTGTAATATAAATTACATTGCGTATCAGGTGGGATACCTTATGGTGCGGTGGGTGCCGGGTGAGGTTAAGCCTGACGGCCGTTTCGCGCACGTCTGCGCATCTACGGAGGCTGCTAAGCGGGGGGAGACGGACTGCCGGTATTTGTAACCAGGCGCGCACAGCGGCCGGTGACATCCCGCTCCTCTGCTCCGCCCCTAAACTTCCTTCTCAAGTCTACAGACGGCTGGAGCGCCTTCCTTCTCAAGTCTGTAGACTTGAGAAGGAAGTTTAGGGGCGGAGCAGAGGAGCGCAATGTAATTAATATTACAGCTACAGCAACTTGAATTTTTGTATGCTTTTTGTACTGCAACTTTTTATATTCATTAAACACAGCTTATAGCAGTGCCGGTATCTGTTTGCTTTGCCTCCTCTGCCACCCTCCTACACTGCGCCTCTGCCTTGGCCCGGCCCTGACTGTGGGCACATGCCTACAGGTGCGTGAGGAAGGAAAGGCGGCTCACTCCCCTCCCCGAGCGCCTCCCTCCCTCCTCCCTATGCAGAGTCCTGGTGAGAGTATAAATGAGAGGTTACTCACCCTGCTCCATGTATTCCATTGAGACCTCCCTTTAGTCAGGGGCACCTCTACCAACTTAATACTGAGGTTCTTCGGTTCTTCTAGCTACCTAATACTTTGAATCACCTCTAACTACTTAATATTGAGGGTACCTCTGGCTACCTAATACTAAGGGCACCTGTAGCTACTAGGGATGCTCGCTGGATTCCGCGGAATTCTAAATTCCGCGATTCCGGCTGGAATTGGGCCAATTCCGATTACGCAGGTCAGAACGGAATTGCTTTAGCTCTAAAACGGAATTCCGCGGAAATTTTTTTAATTCCGCTGAATTTTACAGAATTCAAATTTATTTCCTCACCTATCTATTTTTCTCCCTTCTCCCAGAGGGAGGAGGGTCTCATCTTCCAGGGAATTGTAGTATTTCAAAAGCCAGCTTACATACCGTGGCTGGGAATTGAACCCAGGTCTCAGTGTGTGGTAGGTAACTGACTTAACCACTATACCACCACCAACACACTGCATGCTGAAGCAAGCCTAGCATGTACCATTATGATCAATCCAAGAGAAAAAATAGCGTGCTTAAGGATTTGTAGCATGTCAAAAGCCAACTCACATTGGCTGGGAATTGAACCCAGGTCTCAGTGTGTGGTAGGTAACTGACTTAACCACTATACCACCAACACTACATGCTGAAGCCAGCCTAGCATGCACCATTATGATCAATCCAAGAGAAAAATTAGCGTGCTTAAGGATTTGTAGCATGTCAAAAGCCAACTCACATTGGCTGGGAAATTAACCCAGGCTGGGCTGGGAATTGAACCCAGGTCTCAGTGTGTGGTAGGTAACTGACTTAACCACTATACCACCAACATGACATGCTGAAGCCAGCCTAGCATGTACCATTGTGATCAGTCCAAGAGAAAAAATAGCGTGCTTAAGGATTTGTAGCATGTCAAAAGCCAACTCACATTGGCTGGGTATTGAGCCCAGGCTGGGCTGGGAATTGAACCCAGGTCTCAGTGTGTAGTAGGTAACTGACTTAACCACTATACCACCAACACTACATGCTGAAGCCAGCCTAGCATGTACCATTGTGATATACCCAAGAGAAAAATTAGCTCTCTTTCTCTCTCTCTAGGACTTGATGCCATTGAACTGAATTTTCAGCTTAAAACCATCAACGGATACTGGCAGAACTTCACAGGCATTTTCGGAATTCCGCCAGATTGAAAAAGCAATTCCGTTCCGACCAAACGGAACAGAATGACCAATTTCCGCATAAAAATTCCGGAAAATAAAATTCTGTGGAAAGCGGTGACCATCCCTACTAGAGAGAGAGAGAGAGAGAGAGAGAGAGAGAGAGAGATGAATCTACCTGGCTATCTGGGGTTCTCTTCGGACAACTGTTGAACACAAAATCAAGGCCATGCCTGGCTACAAATCCTTAAGCAAGCTAATTTTTCTCTTGGATTGATCATAATGGTACATGCTAGGCTGGCTTCAGCATGTAGTGTTGGTGGTATAGTGGTTAAGGTTAGTTACCTACCACACACTGGGACCTGGGTTCAATTCACAGCCAATGTGAGTTGGTTTTTGACATGCTACAAATCCTTAAGCATGCTAATTTTTCTCTTGGATTGATCATAATGGTACATGCTAGGCTGGCTTCAGCATGTAGTGTTGGTGGTGGTATAGTGGTTAAGTCAGTTACCTACCACACACTGAGACCTGGGTTCAATTCTCAGCCACGGTATGTAAGCTGGCTTTTGAAATACTACAATTCCCTGGAAGATAAGACCCTCCTCCCTTCAGGAAGAGAGAGGGAGAAAGGGGGGATTAAGTTAATAGGGACTATGGGCCACCATATAGGATAAATAAGGTTACTTTAGTGATTTTTTTCAAGTTTTCCAAGGGAATCCGGAATTCCGCGGAATTTTGTACAAATCCGGCGGAATTTTCATAGCGACGGAATTTAACACTGACGGAATCCGCGGAACGGAATTTGCTCATTCCGATCATCTCTAGTAGCTACCTATGATGGGCAAGGGAAGTAAAGGAGAAGTGGAGGCTGGGGCAGCCATCACAGTTGTAGTGCAGTTTGGTGGAGGTTTGTAGGCTCATGGAAGGCAAAGTCTAAGGTGCTGGGACATTTGTGCCTATAGGCTCCTGTGAGGTTAATTTGGGCCTGCATGCCCCAATCAGTGGAACGCGTGTACTTGCACCCTGGTTTTTACTGCAGTACGCCACTCTCACGGCCAAGAATCTTTAGTGCACCAAACTCGGACATGCGACTCACGTCATGGAATATAAAGCGGTCAAAGTTGTAACTAAAACATAAAAAAATCATTGTCATTCATAAATAGTAATTTCCACTGGAGCAGAATGTAATCCCCTATTGTTACGCCAAGTGGCAGACACAGCCAACAATGGGCCCCTGTGCAGAATAAATAAAGGGGCCCCATGTCAGTGGCCATAATCATAAGAGATTATGCTTGGATCCAAATAATGTTAATAACATAAAAGTACAGGAATCTAGGTTAAATTCTGTAAAAACTAGGCACTGTGTTAATGTAGCACACATACTGTATGACTGGGCCACAAGCAAATATCACTGTTCCCTTATGGGTTTCAGAGAGAAATACACAGAGAAGAGCCTACAGAATAATCATGCCCTAACTGTGGTGCAGCTGCATGGGTTCTACAGGGCATGGGGCCCCTGTGCAGCTGTATGGGCCTATGTCCTCCTCTGGTTACGCCCCTGGTTGGCACCCTGTGTTTCTCTCCCCGTTCAGACCTTCAGATCAGCGTGGCAAGCGGGACAGACCTGCAGACAGCTCGGGACCCGGCGAACAGAGCAGCGCAAAGTAAGTATCCCCACGTCCGACTACTTCATATGCTGAATTGATGTCACTCGTCACTTCCTGCTTACTGTGCACCGCTCTGTTAGCCGGGTCCCGCGCTGATCTGAGGTCTGTCCCCGCTCTGCAGGTCTGTGTGAGGGGAGCGGAGGGGAGAAACTACCTACCTAACCACCCACACACAGTGCTGCCTACCTAAATCCACACACAATTACCCATCTACTTACCTGCCTACCTACCTAAACCCTACCTACCTAACCACCCACTGCTACCTACCTATCTAAACCCTACCTAACCACCATACCTACCTACCTAACCACCCACCCACACACACTGTTACTTACCTAAATCCAAACACTGCTACCCATCTACCGACCTACCTGCCTACCTAATCACCCATGCACTGCTACCTACCTAAACCCTACTGAACTACTCATCCTACCTACCTAACCATTGACTGCTACCTACCTACCTAAACCCTACCTAACCACCATACCTACCTACCTAACCACCCACCCACACACACACTGTTACATACCTACCTACCTAACCACCCACACACTGCTACTCATCTACCTACCTACCTAACTACCCTATCTACCTAACCACCCACCCACCCATTACTACCTTAACCCTACCGAACCACCCTACCTACCTAACCACCCACTTACACACAGCTACCTACCTACCTATCTAACCACCCACCTACACACTGTTACCTACCTAAACCCACACGCTGCTACCCAACTACCTACCTAAACACTACCTACCTACTTATATAAACACCCACCCTCTGCTACCTACCTACCTAAACCCTATCTAACCACTCTACCTACCTAATCACCCACACACTGCTACCTACGTAAACCCACATACTGCTACCCATCTACCTACCTACCTAAATCCTACCTACTTAACCAACCTACCTACCTAACCACCCACTAATATCTACCTTCTTACCTAACCACCCACTGCTATCTACCTACCTACCTAAACCCAACCTAACCACATTACCTACCCACCCACACACTGCTACCTACCTACCTAAACCCACACAATGCTACCTACCTATCTACCCAAACCCTGACAATCAGCTACCTACCTACCTACCCACACACTGCTACCTACCTACCTAAACCCACACACTGCTACCTACCTACCTAAAACCCCACAAACTGCTACCCACCTACCTACACACTGCTACCTACCTACCTGAACCCACACACTGCTACTTACATGCCTACCCACACACTGCTACCTACCTACCTAAAACCAAACACTGCCACCTACCCGCTCGCACACCGCTTGCGCATACCCTACTACCTATACTGGGGGGCACCTTACTACCTATACTAGGGGCCACCTTACATACTTATGGGAGATCTGGCCACCTATACTGGGGGGTCGGAACCCACATCTGGCTATATTGTGGTGACTCCACCCACATCATGTCATGGCCACACCATGCCTCAGAGGAGCTCACAATCTAATCCTACCATAGTCATAGTCTAATGTCCTGCCAAATTATGTATTTATATAGCACTGACATCTTCTGAAGCACTTTACCTAGGTACACCGCTGCAGGGCAATACCCTGCAGGCGCAGTATAGCTGCACTCATGAATGAAGGAGTCGCGATCAGAAATACGACAAGCTCTTCTCATACCAAAGCTCCAATTTGTCAGTTTCTTTTAGGCGTCCGTGAGTGGCAACGGTGGTCTGGAGGATGGTCTACAAGATCCAGAGGCTTCTTTCTTCTTAGGCTAAGGTAAAAGTAGTGCAAACAGAACATTGTGCTACATTATCCAGCGTGTCAGATATTAAAGTGACACAAATAAACATTCTAATGTTTACCCCGCCCTCTGGAAGTCCCTCCATTGTGCATCCTCCCCAGAGATGTAATGAGGCCTAGGCAAGATAGTAGATTTGGAGCCCCCTTGTTGTCTTGTCTTTTTGGTAAGCTGCAGTGGAGAGAGGTTAGAGAAGGTGGCAGGTGGGCCCCTTGACACCCACTAGGCCCCAGGCACCTGCCTAGGTTGCCTGGTGGATTATCCTGCTCTGAACCTCCCCATTGCCTCCTGTATGGCTCTCATTGTCTGTAGTGCTGCATCATGCTTGATCCTATCGGGTGACAATTACTGACTGTGTGTGCGCTCCTTATCCAGTCTATAGTTTCCTTGTTCTGACTTTTTTCCCCATTCTTGACAAAATCCCCAGTTACAAAGCAACATGGACCCTTATTCAAATCACTTTCACCTGCGTTTTCTCCAACGTGGTATTTTCACACCTTATCGATAAAATGCCTCATAAGCCACCAGCAAGCAAGAAAATACTCACCCTTTCCCTGCCAATCACCTACCAACAACGTACGCCGTGATGGCAACACGCACAACTACAGAGGAGGAATACAAGAGCCCAGCTTTTGGTGCCAGTGTGGCTGAGTGTTGGCCAATACCCCTAACGCAATATCGGGCATGGTGGCCGCAAGATCCGGTGACTCTGTTGATCAAAGGGGGAGGAGGGGTCAGTGTTTTTTTTTATCAATCATTTTTTTTTTTATTTAGGGGGGTCAGTGTTTAACATTGTTAACCCCTGCTGACTTAAAGAAAACCTGAACTGAAAATAAAAAAGTCAAAATAACCATACACAGGTCATACTTACCTTCTGTGTAGTCTGCTCCTCAATCTCTTCCTCCTTTCCTGTGTTCTGTTTGTCCACTGTGATCGATAGAATTCTCTGTCCTCCATCTTAAAATGGCCACTACCCACTATCAGCTCCCTGGGCAGCACACTGTTAAACTGTAATATCTCCCAGTTGAGCCATAGGAAAACATGGACATTACCTTGCACATTCAGTTGTAACTGTTAGCTGCTGATATATAACTGACAGCACCTGATATATTTCAGTTCTGACAAAATATTGTCAGAACTGGAAGAGATCACTGTAAGAAGAAAATGGTGAGCTTCTGAGAGGAACTGAGGGTGAGGTTAGCATGTAATATACATTTGCAGCTACATCATGCGTTTATTTTAAGTAATTTTACTCAGTTCAGGTTCCCTTTAAAGCACCTGCTTGAGAACTGTATGACTAAGAGACTGGACTTTGAGCACTTAAGAACTGTTGATCCTACTTTTTTGGTTACATTACAACTATTCACAATAGCAGGAAAAAGCTCCACCTTGAAATTATGTTCTGAGGTGTTAAGTCCACTTTTGGGCACTGAAGTGATTGGTGCCACGCTTTGCTAATTACTTTATACATAACTCTTTGAAAATTGTCTGTGAGTGCTAGTTTACATATTTTTTGATGGTTATACCTACTACCTATATTGGGGTACCTATACCTGCTACCTATACTGGGTCACCTATACTTGTCACTTATAATGGGACACCTATTCCTGGCTACCTATACTGGCCACACCTATACCTGCCTACATGTACTGGGGGAATCTATTCCTGACTACCTATACTTGCTGCACCTACTTTTGGTAGTTTTATTAACTCAGGTACATTGACCCAACACATGTAAAGAATTGGTAATCAGAATACAATTAAATAAAAAAAGAAAATGTAAAGTAATAATTTGAACTAAATATTCCCATACATACAAATGGGAAAAAATATCTACTAGATTCCTGACCTATAAATGTTGTCATTTCAAATTTATTTTACAAAAATACAATATGTGACAGTTTCTGTAGCAATGTTTCTCTCACAATCTTAACAACAGTAGTACCCATATTTTGCCAGAAGATGGCGGTGTCTGCTAGCAATATACATAATACAGTTATTTCCAATACCGCAGACACGTTGTAAGTCACAGTACAATCTAGCAAAACAAGAAAATATATAGCGACAGATCCAATTCACCTTTTCTCCTTAGTTTTTTCCAAGGAGCTAATTTTTCATCTTCTGTATTAACTAACTTTTCAGCACTCTGCTATTGAAAAAATACCAAAAAAAATAGGTGAAAAAGTATAGTCAAATTATTTTGAGTATTTTCTTGCTTGCTGGTGACTTAAAAGGCAAGTTATTGTTAAGATGTGAATATATCATCACGAGAAAACTTAGCAGATAAAGTGAACTAGTATTTTCTGGAGTGTTTTTAGGTAACAATACTGTAAGCAGGTGCGCAGGTAGAGGCAAGGTGACAACTGAGGTGATTCTAGATCGGTTCTTCCCTGTGTCACTTGTGTAGGATTCCTAATCTAAGTTACCCTTTGATAATCAGAGCACTGGCAGCTGATGGGAAGCCCTTGTGGCAGTTGGATGATGTGTAGCCAGCCTTAAAGAGCACCTAAACTCACAAGCAAAGAAGGGAACTCCCACATCCCTAAAACATACAGATACGTTAATTTGGCTTTGCCCTAAATTGGTCCTAGACTATAGTACATTCACAACACTATATAGACATATAACTGTGGTAGGGATTAGATTGTGGGCCACTCTGAGGGAAATTTAATTGACAAGTCAATACACTGTCGGTGCTATATAAAAACTAAATAATAATAATAATAAAAGGGAAGGCTATCAAGACAGATCATTTCAACCAGTAGAATATTTGGAATGCGACTCTAAGCCCAATTTTTTCCGCTAGAATTGTGTAGACATTTAGTTTCAGACCTTTTAAAATCCTGGGTGATCTGGCGTCCAGACAATCGCCGCTACTTGCAAAGCAGACTGCCATTTTCCTAGAATGATTCAGTCTGTGCCTAGCCCCTTCCAGCCTAAGCATGTGGATGATGCAATACAAACAGCACTAGCAGCTGCACCCATAGATCCTGAAATTTACTAAACTCAGCTGCATTTGGTCAAGTGACCAAGTTTATACAACAAAATGTTAATCTAATATACTCTATAAAGTGCTGCGAAGATGTCAGTGCTATATAAATACTATATAATAATATCCTAACTATTAACTGTTCTGCTATCTGCTTCACCACTACGTACAACTAAACACTAACACCCCACCCCCAGTAATGCTTCACCACTACGTACAACTAAACACTAACACCCCACCCCCAGTAATGCTTCACCACTACGTACAACTAAACACTAACACCCCACCCCCAGTAATGAACTAACCCCTCTTCTTATGCTAATCTCTATTCTTAATACCTACGTCTAACATTAATCTTACCCTTACTTACACCTAACACTAACCTCTTCTTGCTATCACCTTTATCCTACTCCTAACCTATCCCCTAACACTAACCCTTCTACATATAGCGCCCAATTGTCCCTTTTTCAGGGGAATTAAAAAATGTTCTTTCCTCTTTATTCCGCATTCATATTTTTAAATGTTAAAATGATGGAGAACTAATGATGATAGAGAGGACCAGTGTGGTCTAAATTTTGAAACCTTGTCTTTTGCTTCTGAATTCTTTCTGATATCGGTGATGAGGGGTGTGACAGTGGTGTGATTAGAGGTGTAGCAGGGGGTGTGTCTTGCAGTGTCCCTCTTATTTCGAAAGTTGGGAGTTATGCCTTCTACCTATGCATAAGGGATCCCAACTTCAATATCCTGAGCCTTGCTGATGATGCCTGGAGCTCGGCTAATAATAGCAGAATCCTGGTGCCACCAGCTGTTTGCTGCTGCCGATGGCCTAAGCTTGGCTAGTAATAGCCAAACCCCAGTGCCGCTCACTGCTATTGATGTCCAGAGCTTGACTAGTGATTAGTGTCGATATTCTAATTTATCTTCCTGCACTTAGAGCCAAAATAATGGCGAACACCGCACTTCAGGTTTGTGGTCAACAACGTGCCTCATGGGACTCTGATGCTTCCTCCTTTGAAGCCGGAAAGAAGAAGCATTGGAGTCATGTGAAGTGCTTCGTGAACCGCGAGTAAGCCTGTCCACTGCTTCAGGTGCTGAAGTTTGGTGTTCGGTATAATTCAGGCCTTCGAATGTAGGATCCCAAATTTGAACACCAACACTACTAGGTGCCGTTATCCGCTGCCGTTAACCGATCGCTTCCCAGCACCCAAATAAACCATCTGGGACACTCTAGCCTTGCGGTCTATGGCGGCATCTGGAGTAGCCGACCCTTGGCGTCCAAATGACGCACTTGGTACCCCATAGCCGACAGAATAAGTTGGAATAAGTAGCTGCCATTCAGTAAGTCCTTAAGCCAATCGCTTCCCAGCACCCAAATAAACCATCTGGCGCACTCTAGCCTTGCGGTCTATGGCAGCATCTGGTGTAGCCTATCCTTGGAGCCCAAATGACGTACTTGGTACCCCATAGCCGACAGATTAAGTTGGAATAAGTAATTGCCATTCAGTAAGCCCTTTTGGCAATAAACAAAATCAAGACACTGCGCTCTGTGGGACGCCTTTAGAAACCGGGGCCAGAATAACCTGATCCGAAAGGTAGTACTTCAATATGCACCTGGAAATAGGCTTTAATAATATTAGTACACAGGCACACATTTCAAGGTGAAAAGTTAAGATCCAAAACAACCACAGCTATGTGACTTCCCCCTAGGTGGCAGCATTACCTTAAATCTACACAATAGCCTGGAGCTGGAATCACTCCAGAATGTCCAGGCTGCTGCTTTTTCGTAAACTTACAGTACTTCTGATGCATTTGATTAAAATGCATTTTAAACATTTACAGCATATACAAACACATGATTTATAACATTATAAGTAATTTAAATTGAAATTATGTTTGGCCAATAATTATTTAATGCACACAGGGCCGCGCTGAGGCAGAGGCCAGAGTCTAGAGGCTCCAGCCTCAGGGCGCAGTGTAGGAGGGGGCACACAACTCACTCAGCTATCATTGCCCTATTGTGTTTGAAGCAGTGAGAAATAAGAAAAGGGGATACATGGCAGTGACTGCTAGCCACATAACTAGAGATTAAGGTGTTGGGGGCCCTGGGGCACCTCTTAGTCTAATAGCAATCAGTGTGTGACAGCTGGGGTAGGAGGGATGGGGCGCGCACTTTGGTGTCTCAGCCTTGGGTGCTGGAGGACCTTGTGCTGAATGCACAGTGTAGATATACTCTACCTCATCTTGAGATTTCCAGCCAGAAAGGCCAGCGAACCTTCTTTGTGGGTGGCAGCAAGAGGCAGTAGACCATGGTATTAATGTTATGAAATGAACTGTAGCAGAGGAAAATATACAACTAGCTGAACTGAGTGAAGAAATAGAGAAAAGCAGTGCGTCATTAGATCCCCACAAAAGTCATAGTAGGTTTGAGCACCTCAATACTAATCTCAAGAAGAAAATTGATCGACTTCAGAAGGAATTTAAAGGTGGCCATACACTTATAGATTTGCAGCAGATTCGAACATCAGATAGATTTCTGGCGGATGCCTGTCAAGTCCAATCTGACAGGAATCTATCTGATGTGTGCCACACACTAGGAACAGATTTCCTTCTGAAATCTATTGAAAATCGATCTAAATGCATTACTGGACCATTAGATCCATTGCAACTCAATGGGCCATCGATCTGCTGCCAGCAGCAGATCGACCTAGATTTTCCATCCTGTCAGATAGATCAAATCGATCGAAATCGATCAAAATCGGCCACAGATCAATCGAATGGGGAATTTGATAGAATCGATTTCTGATCGATCAATCCATTCTATAGAATCAATCGATCGATTGATGGCTGAAATCGACCAGTGTATGGACCCCTTAAAACAGAATACAATTCTAAAAGGCAAGGAAGATTGGGCCAAGGGAAAGACTTTTGATTTTTCTAAAGCTGAGAAGAGAAAGAGGCAGAGACAGAGACAAAGGCGTAATACCTTTAGTGACGAGTCTAAAGGTGGCCACTAACGGTCCAATTTCTAGCGAAAAATCGTTCGAGCGATCAGAAATTCTGATCAGACGAAAAACCGTTCACTACACCATCAACTAACCAATCATTGCTTCCTATCTATCATGACCAACAAGAAAATCCAAATTTTGGTTTGACGAAAATTCAATCGGACGAATGTTTTTATATTCGTTCATTATCGATTGTGTCCATCAACTGAGATTATTTACAACCAATCCAATCAGAATTTCTGATCGCTCGAACAATTTTTCGCTAGAAATTGGACCGTTAGTGGTCAGCTTAACCCAGTTTCCCCTGACCATAGTAAGAGCCCCAGTGTAAAATCAGTCACCTTCTCTGACGAAGGAGAAGATAACGATAGCAGACGAGTCATACATACATTCGGGCATTTTGAAATCCAATAATGCAAGTAAAGGAAATAGGAAAGGTAAAAAGGACACTCAATCTCAGAAGGAGGTGGTCTCAAACAACTGATCTGATCAGCGCAGAAGCAGGTGTTGAGATGTGCAGGGTGGAGGAACTAGAGGAGGTTAGAAGGAATGTGATTAATCTCACAGATGTTGAGTTACCTGTAAGTAAAAACCACCTGTTCTTACTACAATCTGGTCTGATTTTTTATGAAAGGAGACATCTTCGAGATTTACAAACATCTTAAGCTACGTCTACACGTAGCGATCCGGCGGCGATTTGGCTTATCAATCGAGCCGCTGATGCGACTCGATTGATAAGATCCGACAGGTCGGATATCGCCACCGCCGATTCCCTGCTCGTTCCCCACGAGGGGACAATGGCAGGGAATCGAGCGGAAGATAAGCGGCGCCGGCGGGGATAAAGGCGGATCGAATCCGACGAACGCGCGGGCGAGCGGGGACTCGGTGGGCACGCGCGGGGATGCGGAAGAGGCGATCCGGCGGCTAATCGAGCCGCGGGATCGCTCCGTCTAGATGAGGCTTTAGCCTGTAAGACCTGTGGAAAATTGTGTTAAAATTATAATTTAATAAGGAAGTGACACCGAAGTGTGATACCATCTGTTGACACAGATGGTGTACAGAATCCTGCAGTACTTCAGAAGCTGGCAGATGAGAATGCTCAATCTGATCCAACTCCATCTAAGGAATCAGTGATGACAGTGAACAATACACATGAGAAAGAAATCCCAATATATGCCCAGTATCTCATCCAATAGACACGTTGGTATTGGATAAAGGTAATCTAACAAGGGCTGAATGTGAAGCTCTGCGGGTACTGGGTTCACTAAAAGGAGTAATCATTGCGCCTAGTGACAAAGGCGGCAATATAGTGTTGTAGACTGAAGCCACCTATGTCTCAGAAATTATGCATCAGCTTGGTGATCAGACAACCTACAGTCTCATTGAGAACAACCCTTTCCTCTCTTAGTTGGTATGATCAATGATTTTCTCTGGGAAAAATGGGATGCTGGGATCATTCATGTGAAGACACAAGAATACTTAAAAGTAAAAAAAAATACTATCCCTACAATGCATACAATTGCACAAGGACCCTAAAACCCACCAAGGACCCACCAACCCACCATCATCTCAGCGATCAATGGTCCTCTTGAGAGAACTGGGAAGTTTTTAGATGCTAATCTGAAGGACATGGTGGAAGGCCTTCCATTCTGTGCTAGGGATACTTTGGATGTGTTGCAGTGACTCAACCAATTCCACATCAAAGATGAGTGGTTACTTGCTAGTTTGGATGTTGACTCGCTGTACACGTCTATACCCCATGAGGTGGGGGTCTCTGCCATGTCCTATTTCCTGCAATAAAAGAAACCTGAAATGGCCAGTAGCAATCAGATATTGAAATTGGTGGTCAGTCACACAACATTTCTTTGTCTTCAATGGAAAATATTACCACCAGAGATGTGGAACCTCAGTAGGCGTGGCTTGTGCACCGTCATACCCATTTTTACACCTTGGTTGGTGGGAGGTGTTCACCAACCGTTTCAGGAACAAGCTGTACTGGATCTGGTACATAGATTATGTGCTGGTGGTTTTAAGGAGTGATCTACAATTTACTTAAAGAGACTCTGAAGCGAGAATAAATCTCGCTTCAGAGCTCATAGTTAGCAGGGGCACGTGCGCCCCTGCTAAACCGCCGCTATAGCGCCGCTGAACGGGGGTCCCTTCACCCCCAAACCCCCCCACTGCGACACTTGGTCGCAGACTTGGTCGCTCCTGGAGGCAGGGCTAACGGCTGCAGCCCTGTCTCCAGTCGCGTGTGTCAGCGGCGCATCGCCGCCTCTCCCCCGCCCCTCTCAGTGAAGGAAGACTGAGGGGGGCGGGGGAGAGGCGGAGATACGCGCTGACAGACGCGCGTGGGGCAGGGCTGCGGCGGTTAGCCCTGCCCCAACCAGGAAGCGCTCCCCCTCATTACGGAGGGGATTTGGGGGATCAGGGACCCCTGTTAAGCTGCGGGATAGCGGCGGTTTAGCAGGGGCACACATGCCCCTGCTATCTATGAGGTCTGAAGCGAGATTTATTCTCGCTTCAGACTCTCTTTAAGTAAA
This sequence comes from Hyperolius riggenbachi, assembly GCF_040937935.1. Taxonomy (NCBI): domain Eukaryota; kingdom Metazoa; phylum Chordata; class Amphibia; order Anura; family Hyperoliidae; genus Hyperolius; species Hyperolius riggenbachi. The sequence goes on from NC_090654.1 coordinate 94,017,220, forward strand.
GGTTTCATTTAAATGAAGACCCTTATTCAATTCACTTTTTCTCCAAAGTTTTCTCCTAGGAGATAATTTTACATGTTCTCTTTAAAATTTAAAGCACAAAAAGTACCAAAAAGTAAGTGTATTTTCTTGCTTGCTGGTGGCTTAAAAGGCATTTTATTGATAAGGTGTGAAAATACAGTATTACCTAGGAAAAAACTTAAGGGCTTAAGTGTTATTGCAGACACTTGTCCCAATACATAATGTCTTGTGCTGAGCACCTAAAACCAAAATAAAGACTCGGTGTGGAAATCTGAGTCCTCTCAATGCTGGTGTTGTTGTACGCCAGCTTTACAGACATGCAGTACAGGAAGTTAATAAAAACGCTTTCACCTGTGATAGTACATTGAGCTTTATGCATCTTACATATTTCCCCTCCTTTTCCTGTTATATTAACAGCAGTATGTTTAAAATAATGATTAAGGATCCTTTAACAAAGACCCATTCTTATTTTCTAAGTCTAACTTCCATGTTTTGTAAATTTCATTTAGAAGGCCCAGAGCAGAGCTCCCCCGGGGGCCTTTGACACAATCTAGGAACACTTTGCATCCTGTTTACCACACGGAGCAATGTGCAGAATGTTTCCTGCAGCAGAGCAGAACGCTTCATAGCTGGAGGCTGTGGCTGCAGCTTTCAGCCTCTCCTCAGCATGACACATTGGCGTCAATTCACCAGAGAGGATTTACTAAGAGAAAAAAGGTAGGTAGTTTATCTCATGAGGTATTTTAACACTCTGGAGTCAATTCACCAGTGTGAGAGGACAGAGAGAAAAATGTTCGATAGCAGAGGATAATGGAGAGATATGCATGAGGAAAGTGTGAGAAAGCAGAGAGTTAGGTAATCGGTATTAATGATTTACATGGGATACTTTTCCTCTCTGTAAGCTTGAAAGTGAAGCATTGTGGGTAGGAGGCGGAGTTTTACCACTACCTGACCAGAGTATGCCCGCCTTTTACTGCCGGATCATATCATAAATCATATCACGAGTGAGTCTGAACTTCTTCACTACCTCTGTCTCAGTAAAATTATCAAAAACTGTTCTCTCACGAAAAATACGAGGGGCGATTAAACAGACCCTCCTCCTGCGCCTTTGTCTCCTCGTAATAGAAGCAAGCTCTAAGGCCTAGTGCAAACCAGAGCAGTTCGGCTGCGTTTTGCGATCTGCTTGCGGCTGCGGATACGCTTGGGTAATGTATTTCAATGGGCTGGTGCACACCAGAGCGGGAGGCGTTTTGCAGAAACGCATACTCCTGGGCTGCTGCAGATTTTGGAGGCGTTTCTGCCTCAATGTTAAGTATAGGAAAAACGCAAACCGCTCTGAAAAACGGCACTTCAGAGCGGTTTGCCAGGCGGTTTTTGTTACAGTAGCTGTTCAGTAACAGCTTTACTGTAACAATATATAAAATCTACTACACCAAAAACGCTTCCCAAAACCGCAAAATGCTAGCTGAAAAGCTACCGAAAAATAAGAAAAAGTGTTTCAAAATCTGCTAGCATTTTGCGGATCTGCTAGCAGTTTTTGGTGTGCACCAGGCCTAACAGAGCAAGCTCAAAAGGCTCCATCTTCCACAGCAGCAGCTGCTGTGTGAAAACCATGATATCTCCAGGTTCATTCAGGGGATAAAGAGATGAAAAAATAACGAATGGCCACACCCCCTTTCTTCCCTGGTGAATTGTGATTTGGAGAAAAACTAACTACTAACTATCACTTATTTATCTCATACTTATCTCACATTTATCTCTTGCATTTCTCTCTGTCGATATTTTCCCCTGTGCTTCTGGAGAATTGCTATTTGGAGATATCACAGGAGGTAAATTACCTCCCAAGAGATAAATAGGTCGGTAACCTCTGGTGAATTGACGCCATTGTGATAAAGCGAGAAGAACTAGCTGATTTTACCATAGTAGGTCTGATAGTGAACTGTGTTCATCAAGCCAAGTGCTCTGTCCCTATTTCCATGGCAGTGGTTCAGCTCTGTTAAAGCAAACGTGATGCAAAAAAATAAAATAAAAATTATATAATGAATTGTATGTGCTGTGCTGCTAAGAAACAGAACATTAGTAGCAAAGAAAAGAGTCTCATATTGTTTTCCAGTACAGGAAGAATTAAAAAAAAAAACTTCAGTTGTCATCTATGCAAAAGAGCTTCTCTGAGCTACCGGTATTTGACCTGCTGGGTCAAAAACGGTCCTGTTCTCTGAAGCACTTAAAGAGAATCTGTACTCTAAAATTCTTACAATAAAAAGCATACCATTCTATTCAATATGTTCTCCTGGGCCCCTCTGTGCTGTTTCTGCCACTCCCTGCTGCAATCCTGGCTTGTAATTGCCAGTTTTAGGCAGTGTTTACAAACAAAAGACATGGCTGCTAACCAGAGTGTGATAGGCTGAGAGGAGAGCTTGGAGGGGGGGTGTAAAGCTTCTGCCTATCACAAGCAGTGCTGCACATTCCACACATTCCAGCCTGAGCCCGACAGAGCCGACTGAGGAAAGAAGATAAGATTTATTACAGAGACAGTGCAACTAGAAAAGGCTGCAGTATGCCAGAGCACATTAGAATAGGTATAGGAACTTACAGGATAGAAGAAATAAAGCTCAAAATTTTGTTACAGAGTCTCTTTAAACAGCCAAGAAACAGTAGGCCAGATTTATCAAAGCATTATCTTCTTAAACAGTTCTAACCAGCAGGGGAACTGTTCTACGTGAAAATAGGAAACTTCTTAAATCCTACTATAAATATTTATTGTTTTTTTTTTCCAATAAATAAACCTATTTTATTATTATCTTAATAACCCTCCCTCCCTCTCGCCGTCAGCCTATGATAGCGACCAGCCGTCATAGGCATCAGTCTATGACATCGGATCGCTCCTGTCTCCCTCAGGAGGACAGCCGTGTGACAGGGCTGTCCCCAGTACAGTGTTGCCTTAGATTGCAGCAGTGTACAGTGTTATTAGACGGCGTGTAACAGTCTCCTAACAGCGATTGCCGCTGGGAGACTGATGATGGAGCAGAGCTTCGTCATTCAAGCAGAGATGTGCATGCATCGGTGCACGCGATCGCCTGCAAAACCCTTCCCCAGGACTTGACGCCAATTGGCGTTAGGCGGTCCTGGGACTGCCACCACGTTCACGCCCATCGGCGTGACGCAGTCGTTAGGTAGTTAAAGAGTACACAAGGCAGACTGAGTTTAGATTATAGGACACAGAGGCATATTCTCTGCCCAATGACATGCCTCTATGTCCTTCTGGTGCCACTGTCAGTCCCCCCTGGGCTCTGCTGTTCCCCCTTCTTTTGCCCTGCAAGCCATCAATCACCTGCTCCCCGCCTCCCCTGCCTTGCTCCTCCGCCTCCACCAACTTGCTCCCTACCTCTGTAATTTCACTCCCCCGCCTCCTCCAAATCATCAGCTAAGCTGTGAACCAGAAAGTACTTCCAGGTCGTGGCCGTCTTGGATTCTTCTGCAAGTGATCAGAGGATGAACGAGCTGTGGAGGATGAACAGTGTCACGGAGAATGGCGTGGATCGGCCTAGATTCATCCGGGAGGCGGCATGGAGCAGGTAGTGTGTTTTTTTTTTTTTATGCTGCCTCGGTTCTCTTTAAGGTTTGCTTTAAAGGACCGAGATGACATGTGACATGATAAGATAGACATGTATGTACAGTACAGACACATAACTAGGCTGTGTTTCTTTTTTTCTTTCTCTGCCTAAAAAAGTTAAACATCAGGTGAGCAAGTGACAGTTTTTGCCCGCGTCGGACTGGGTCAGACTATAGCATAACCCTCACTGATAAGTAATTACAGCCATAAAACACTTTCCTGTCAGTAAATGGCTTCTGAGAGCAGGAAAGAAATAAAAATGGTCAATAATTCATAGATTTGAGCTCTGACATACTTCAATGAACGTGTTATTAAGCAGAGGCAATGAAACAGTAACACTTGAAAACTAGATTTAAATATAAAATAAAAGTGTGTGATATCTAAAAAAAAGGTCATTTTTAGGAGACTGAGGTTAGATACAATTTTTCTTCTCATTAGTTTATTTTCACCTCGGGCGTCCTTTAACCACTTGATGACCCACCCTTTACCCCCCCTTAAGGACCAGCGCTGTTTTTAGTGATCTGTGCTGGGTGGGCTCTACAGCCCCCAGCACAGATCAGGGTGCAGGCAGAGAGATCAGATTGCCCCCCTTTTTTCCCCCCTATGGGGATGATGTGCAGGGGGGGTCTGATCTCTTCTGCCTGCGTGTGGCTGGCGGGGGGGGGGGCACCTCAAAGCCCCCCTCCACGGCGAAATTCCCCCCTCCCTCTCCTACCTGCTCCCCCCCCCCCCGGAGATCGGGGCTGCACAGGACGCTATCCGTCCTGTGCAGCCAGTGACAGGACGTCCCCTGTCACATGGCGGCGATCCCCGGCCGCTGATTGGCCGGGGATTGCCGATCTGCCTTACGGCGCTGCTGCAAATGTAATGGATTATTTCCGCTTGTGTTTACATTTAGCCTGCGAGACGCCATCGGCGGCCCGCAGGCTATTCACGGAGCCCCCCGCCGTGATTTGACAGGAAGCAGCCGCTCGCGCGAGCGGCTGCTTCCTGATTAATCAGCCTGCAGCTGGCGACGCAGTACTGCGTCGCTTGTCCTGCAGCTGCCACTTTGCCGACGCACGGTATAAGCGTGCGGTCGGCAAGTGGTTAAAAAGAGTAAAGTTATTTCTAACATTATTATTATTATTATCATCATCATCATCATCATCATCATCATCATCATCATCATCATCATCATCATCATCATCATCATCATCATCATCAAGAAATTTATTTCACATGTTTTCCTCAGCACTTTTCAGAGAACCTCAATCAATGACTGTCATTCTGGGGACTTACAATAATGTCCCTAACTCATTTGAATCCATTTTAGGAGAAGACAGTTTAAGTTGAACTAAACTGAGAATTTCCTCTCTGCTCTAAAAGGTTAGCCACATCATTTATAACCTCAAGGTGGAAAAAAAAAATCTTCATTGCAGTTTATGGAAATCCTCAAAAACCTGAAGGTTCACTTGGATTCACTTCACTAGAAGCCCTGAAAGGATGTGCGCAGCAGAAGTCGCCGGATTACCAGAACTGCCAGCGGACCACGGAAGAGACCAAGTGGATATCGGGGGACCTCGTGGGGTACAGGGGGCCTCTGGTAAGTCCAGATTTTCTATTTATGACTGTTCAGGGTCCCTTTAATCCTGCGTTTACACAGGGCAAAGAGCTGCCACACCACAGCTCTGATTCACAGCTGCTGATAAGACACTCTGATCTAGCTAACCGAGCACAGAGCACAGTCCAGTGAATTTATTTAGCAACAATGTGTGGAATGTGCGAGAGTTTGGGACTGCTTTAACCTACCAATAAGTGGGAGAAAACAGGAGTGCTTGGAGAAAACCCACACAAACATGGACAAAGCTTACAAATTCAAGCTTGAAACCTTGGACTGTAACATGGTAATAAGAGAGTGTTAACCAAAGTATCTGAAAGAGGTGCTGGCTTATTGTTACACTTTACACTCATCAATGGCCTCAATTCACCAGAGAGGATTTACTAAGAGAAAAAAGGTAGGTAGTTTATCTCATGAGGTATTTTAACACTCTGGAGTCAATTCACCAGTGTGAGAGGACAGAGAGAAAAGTGTTCGATAGCAGGGGATAATGGAGAGATATGCATGAGGAAAGTATGAGAAAGCAGAGAGTTAGGTAATCAGTATTAATGATTTACATGGGATACTTTTCCTCTCTGTAAGCTTGAAAGTGAAGCATTGTGGGTAGGGGGTGGAGTTTTACCACTACCTGACCAGAGTATTCCCGCCTTTTACTGCCGGATCATATCATAAATCATATCACGAGTGAGTCTGAACTTCTTTACCACCTCTAGAACTGTTCTCTCACGAAAAATACGAGGGGCGATTAAACAGACCCTCCTCCTGCGCCTTCGTCTCCTCATAATAGAAGCAAGCTCTAAGGTCTAGTGCACACCAGAGCGGTTCGGCTGCGTTTTGCGATCCGCTTGTGGCTGCGGATACACTTGGGTAATGTATTTCAATGGGCTGGTTCACACCAGAGCGGGAGGCGTTTTGCAGAAACGCATACTCCCGGGCTGCTGCAGATTTTGGATTGTGGAGGCGTTTCTGCCTCAATGTTAAGTATAGGAAAAATGCAAACCGCTCTTCAGAGCGGTTTGCCAGGTGGTTTTTGTTACAGTAGCTGTTAAGTAACAGCTTTACTGTAACAATACATGAAATCTACTACACCAAAAACGCTTTACAAAACCGCAAAATGGTAGCTGAAACGCTACAGAAAAATAAGCGTTTCAAAATCTGCTAGCATTTTGCGGATCTGCAAGCGGTTTTTGGTGTGCCCCAGGCCTAACAGAGTAAGCTCTAAAGGCTCCATCTTCCACAGCAGCAGCTGCTGTGTGAAAACCACGATATCTCCAGGTTCATTCAGGGGATAAAGAGATGAAAAAATAACGAATGGCCACACCCCCTTTCTTCCCTGGTGAATTGTGATTTGGAGAAAAACTAACTACTAACATCACTTATTTATCTCATACTTATCTCACATTTATCTCTTGCATTTCTCTCTGTCGATATTTTCCCCTATACTTCTGGAGAATTGCTATTTGGAGATATCACATGAGGTAAATTACCTCTCAAGAGATAAATAGGTTGGTAACCTCTGGTGAATTGACGCCAATGTTACACTTTGCACTAAGATATCACCTGATGAATGATGAAGCTGGCTGCATTTAGCGAAATGTGTTGTAATTAAAGGTGTGTGTAAAAAAATATATAACGTACTTTAATGCACAATGTGTGTAAAAAAATATATACTTTAATGCACAATGTGTCATCTATGAAGATGTAACCCCTTAGTCTGATCGTTAGAGAGGGTGTCGCTCCAGTCTAGCCCTAGTACCCATTTCCAACTCTACTGGTTGGGGTAATTGAGGTCCTATCTCTTACAACCACGCATCCAATGGTGAGCAAGGAGAAAGCCTAGAAATTGCAACCAAGTGGTTCCAGTGCCAAACAAAAGTAACTGGACAGCCTATAAGGATATACACGTAAAACTCTACCACTACCAGTGGTGACAACCCAACTTTGTGACTAATATGACAATTTGTGACTATTCATGTTTAAACAACAGTATCACACTAGGTCTGGTTCCTTTTTGTTTTGTTAACCACAGTGTCACGCATCTCATCTCTCATTACTCTGAATCAAGTATGCCTCAACTAACAAACTACTTTATTAAAGTAATAGAAGACCTGTTGGTATAAACACAAAGTAGCTGCACCCAAAGCCCGTATATCCTGTTTTGTGCTAAGGAATGGGTGAAAGTCACACGTGAGACGTCAGAACTGGTGCTAAATGGATTGCTGCACTTGAATTTCCATGTGCTGTGGATCACTCTGATCCACACTGATAGGTAGTCCCATTGGATTAGCAGAGCCTCTGGCCTATAGGGCTATCTTTTCACAGGTTTAACTGCCCCATGTCCTTTTAAAGGACAAATGATGTGATATGGAAGCTGCCATATGTATTTCCTTTTTAGCAATACCAGTTGCATGGCTATCCTGCTGATCCTCTGCCTCTAATACTTTTAGCCCCTGACCCTTGGACCCTGAACAGCAGATCAGGTGTTTCTGAGATTATTGTCAGATCTGACAAGATTAGCTGCATGCTTGTTTCTGGTGTTATTTAGACACTACTGCAGCCAAATAGATCAGCAGGGCTGCCAGGCAACTGGTATTATTTAAAAGGAAATAAATATGGCAGCCTCTTTATTCTTCTCACTTCAGTTGTCCTTTAAGTATTACAGTGCAGAGCAGCTACAACACATGGAGGAGTGAGAACAACCATTGTTAGATGAACTAAGAAATGTATTGAACAATACTTACCTGCATTTGTTTTGGGCCTGGATATAGAAAAGTCGCTATGCTTAGAGCTCTCTACAATTCTTGTGATGCAGGATGTTTGGCTTGGGGTCAGTAGTGTAGCTAGAGATCATGGGGCCCCATAGCAAAACTTTCACGGCGCCCTCAGATGTGGGCACTCTTAAGCAATGCCATCTGCCCCTACCCTATGGATACGAGTTAAATAGGCAATTTACAGTCTCATGCAATCAATACTGCACATAGTCCATGGGCACTGAGACAAAGCCATAGGGTGGTGAAACACAAGAAAGTTAATGGTGAATACATTAAGTACCACATTGGCCCCCTATGTCCCAGGGCCCCATGGCAGATGTTATGGTTGCTATGGCTATTGCTACGCCCCTGCTTGGGGTTAGGACCTTGAAAAATATCACTGGCTTTACATGTTTACCACAAACACCTCGCTGGAGTAACTGTGCTGTACCCATCCTGGGGTGGCTGGATAGACCATTGGGAGAAACTGGTCTGAGAAAGTTTTCCAATATCTACACCTGTGTTATCTCATTCATCAACCCATCCATCTGCCCTGTCCAAACCGCTAACTGGGTGTCACCCATGACTCAGCACTCTCTTTTACCCCCTCCCCCATCCAGAACATCTCATGCCACTCCCATTTCCACAACATTGCCAAATTCGCCACTACCTATCCCCCGACATTGCCAAATTCCTGGTCCATGCTCTGGTCATCTCCCATCTAGACTGCTGCAATGCCATCCTTTCTGAACTTCCTGAGACTGGACTCTAACCCCTGCCACATGTTATGAATGCAGCTGCCAGGCTGATTCGCTCCTTCCACTGCACCACTTCTGCTGCCCTCTTCAGGAGTACCCTCACTGGCTCCCTGTCCCCCTAAGAATTAAATTTAAACTGCTTTGCCTAGCATACAATTCCATCCACCACACCTCCCCTTCATACATCTCCGATTTCATCCACAGATATTGCCCAACTGCTTCTTTCCATGCCTCAGGCACTGTCTACACTCTCTACGGATGTCCACCCCTCGCATTACTTGCTCACTCACGAGACTCCAGGACTTCTCAAAAGCATCCCCTAACCTATGGAATTCCCTCCCTTTCTCCATCAAGCTTGTCCTCGCCTTCAACTCATTCATGCAGGCATTAAAGACCCATCTGTTAGCCATTTGTTACTCGCCATCTTCATAGTTCCAACCCCCTTCCTTGAACATACACCTCATCCTCTTTATGTGTCCCTCTCCCCATCTCTTAGATTATAAGCCTATTTGACAGAACCCTTGTCCCAGTGTGCTCTTCTCCACCACCATATGGACTTAGTGAACCAACTGGTAAATGTATCTGTGGACAATTGTTTATTGTTACATCACTATTTTGTGTAATATTGTTAAGTGATGTAATTCCCCTGTGTAACATTGTTTAATGTAATGTTTTCTCTATTGTACAGCACTGTGTGATATGTTAGCGCTTTATAAATAATGTTTATTCATAATAATAACTAACCAGGGATTTGGAAAGGCGATTTGACCAGCTCCGAAATTGCTCCTACCCCTTCAAGCAAATGTAATAATGGGCACTAGGTTGCACTGTGCACCCAGCCACGTGCGCACTCCTGGCCAGGGCCGGCACTACCATAGAGGTAAAGGGAGCAATTGCCCCAGGGCCCCAGAGCATGTAGGGGCCGAAAGTGTCTCTCCCCATCTTAACTGTTTCTCTCCGGCACCTCTGCAGAGTCTTTGCCAGAGCAGTGTATCACCTGTGCTGGTGGGCAGCTGATACACTACACTGCCAAAGACTCTGCAGTGGCACCAGGGAACACAGGTAAGTTGGGAGGTGATTGGGAGGGAGGTCAGCAGCTGGCTCAGGGAATTTGGCTGCAACAAAAGAACCCCTAATGCCGCTTTTTGGTTGAGGGGTGTCTGTTAGGGGGGCCCCTGGGCTAATTTTGCCCTGGGGCCCCATTGTTACTAGAACCGGCCCTGCTCCTGGCCATGCACACCAACTCCCTTCCATGCATACGCACCCGTTGGCCCTGCACATCCAAGGCCCTCTGCACGCAGGCCTGCTCGCAGCTCACACCTGTACAGTATGGCTTTTGGCACACAGAGATTGTGATGAGCACAAACTTAGCACAGACGTAATTTCGCATTGAAAGTCGCAGTTACAATGCAAAATCATAATACCAAATTTGGGAAAAATCGTTATTAATTTTGTAATTGTAATCATTTGTAATTTTGCGTATATTTTTTGCGTAATTTTCATGCCTCCTAGCAAAGCCCCCATACATGCTATTGCCACCAAAATTGCTACATACAGTATGTTATAGAGAATAGTAGGTACAAGTCAAAAAAAGACCTTCTAGTTTTTGAGAACATAAAAATGCAAAGGAAAAATGGTTTTTAAACTGTCAAAATGTTGCGTAATCATAATTAGCTGATGACGATCTTCGCTACACATGGACGCAGGGGGAAGCAGACCCCTGTTGTTTTATAAGGTAGGGTGTTACAATGAGATGTATGCTATCCCTATTTCTGACATGCTTTCCCCTCCTTCTTGGCATGTCAAATGACTGTTCAAGGATAAATATAAATATATCATAAAAAATAATGATAGTAATATTCTTTGGGAAGTGTTCAGTAACGTGAAACCTGGTTTTGAAAGTTCTTTTTGTTCCCTGTCCAAACCACAAGACGCAGTTGTGCTGCTCTGGGACCTACGCAGCAGATAGGACGTTTACTCTTAACTTGCAAAAACAAAGTGTGTTCCCCCCCACTATCTGTGTGCACAGGGACGGATCTAGACCAAGTTGCGCCTGGGGCAAGGTCGGGTTTTGGCGCCTAAAGGTCAGGTTTTGGCGCCTAAACTGCCATTCCCCATTCAAATTTTGCCTCCTTTTTAAGAATTCAACAAACTGCGCCTGGGGCAAGAGACCCGTCTGCCCCCCCCTAGATCCGTCCCTGTGTGTGCAAGAGAGCAGGTTATGTGGTGTCTTCTCTGCTAGAACACTGTCATAGCCACACGTCACCTCTGTCCTGCAAGTCATTGATGACAACTGCAGCCTGCAGTCTGAAAAAGACATTTACTAAGCAATTAAACCACCCCAGAACAACTGAAATCACTGTACTCACAGTTAATGCAAATGAATAAGGCATTAGTTCTGCATTACCAAATGACATTATTGCCTTTTATGTTGAGGGTAAACATATAGAAACATGGATGTTGATTCATAAAGATTTTTGCTTAAATTATCTCAGGTTATTTATTTTTCACCTCAACTATAAGACTCCCTATTTAATTACTTTTTCCTCCGGTGTTTTGTCGCAGGAGCGTTGAGCGTCGGGGTGCCTGGTAATCAAAGCCAGTTCTAGACTTTTTGCTGCCTGAAGCATACTTGTGAGGATGCCCCTACCACCCCCCATTTGGAATGATCGCAAAGCACCCAACAATTTCCACCGCTTGTCATAGTCGCGGTGCACCCTCCGAAAAACAAAACGCCCTCAGAATAGGTAGGAAGTAGCCGGATATAGGTGTCCCCAGTATAAGAATCCAGGTATAGGTGCCCCAGTATAGGAAGCCAGGTATAATGCCCCCAGTATAGATAGCCAGGTATGAGTGCCCCCAGTAAAGGTAGTTAGGTATAGTTGGCCCCAGTATAGGTTATCCAGGTATAGGTGCCCTCAGTATAGTTAGCCAGGAATAGGTGCCTCCAGTATAGGAAGCCAGGTATAGGTACCCCCAGTATAGGTAGTGAGGAATGCGTGCCCCCAGTAAAGGTAGCTAGGTATAAGTGCCCAAAGTATAAATTAGCCAGGTATAGGTGCCCCCAGTATAGGTAGCCAGGTATAGGTGCCCCCAGTATAAGTAGCAAGGTATTGGTGCCACCTATATAGGTTAGCCAGGTATAGGTTCCCCAATATAGGTTAGCCAGGTATGAGTGCCCCCTGTATAGTTAGCCAAGTATAGGTGGTAGCGGCACTCACTCACCAGCTCAATGCAATCTTGAGCTGACGTCACTCTCTTCAGCAGCGCCCCCAGCATCCTCTCCATGGTTACAGCGCTCACATGCAGAGTGAAGCACTGTAACCATGGAGAGGATGCTAGGAGCGCTGCTGAAGAGGGCTGGAATGCATTGAGTTGGTGAGTGTCCTCTCACCGCTGCGAAGGACAGGAAGGGAGGCGCATTAGAGAGAGAGAGAGAGAGAGAGAGAGAGAGAGAGAGAAAGGGGACTTTGGGCTTCCAGTGAACCATGCGCTTCGTTGCCACCCCCTATTTTCCACCACCTAAGGCACGCCCATCACTCTGCGTCATGGGAGATCCGCCCCTGCCAGCAAATAGGCAATTTCTGAGAAAAGAAGATTAAGAAAGAAAGAAGTATACAGATGGAATAATCTGTATACCAAATTTATATATGCCAATGAAATACCAAATTTCATTTTTTGTATTAATACAATTTAACTATTAACCTCTAAACAGGTAGAGGGTGAAAAATGGCCCCTTAACCTAGGAGACAGACATTTGGGAGTCCCGTTGTTAAAGAGGGCTCCCAGATTCCACTGTAAATGTTTCCTCAACTTACCACTCACAAATGTGTGAGATAGTTACCCCCACTTCCTCCTGGACGCTGGAGCTGGGGATGATCAGGGGATTTGCAGTAGATGGGAAAAAATTCTGGCAATTCCAGCATGGGGAGCAAGAGGCTGAAGGAAGGGAAGGAAGGGGAACCGTGCACATTGTTTTTAATATTGACACTTAGCCTCCTCCTTTCCAAGCAGGGATGCTCATCCGGATCCGGGTACCCGGGTAAACCCGGGTATCCGACCATTTTTCCGCTATCCGGGTCGGATCCGGATCCGGATACCTGGGCCACTATCCGGATAGCACTATCCAGATTCTATCCGGATATCTAGCTGCATAATCCGGATACCCGCGGGTATCCGTCCAGATATCAGGATCCGGATAGTTTAACTAGTAAGGAGATGATTTCATTCAGCCAATCAGAGGGCTCCCAGCAGAAGCTCTAGAAACCAATCACAGAGGGGAACCCTGGCCAGCTCCACCTGACCTCATTGAGCCAATCAGAGGCCTCCCAGCCTAAGTCCTGGCACCCAATCACAGAAGGCAACCCTGGCCAGCCCCCCTATATAGCAAGGAGGGCTGGCATGATGAGACAGGTCGTCCTTGCTTGTGTGGCTGGCTGGTCACTGACAGACTTGCTCCAGTGCTGGCTTAGCAAGTGCTGTATACAGTGATAAACCTAAAGCTTTGAGTGCTAAACACCTTCACTACACTATTGTTCTATTGTGTTTTTAGCTTGCTAGCTTGTAATTGTTTGCTTTCATTCACTCAGTTAGGTCCTGTCTGTGTCTGTGTCTAGGGTTGCCAGGTGTCCGGTTTTAGACCGGACAGTCCGGTTTTTGGCCGCTGTGTCCTGTCCAAAAAGGCATGTTAAACCGGACAATTAAGATGTCCGGTTTTATGCCTTTTGCCACTTGCCGCCACCCGTCCGCCAGCGCTGCGCGACCGCTGATTCGCTGCCTGGCTGTCAGTCAAAGGCACAGCCAGCCAGCTTACGCGGCGTAAGTTACGCCAGCTTAAGTACCGCCCCCGAGCCCGTGCTTCCCGACGATGCTACGGCAACGCCAACGCTGCGTTGCCAATGCACGCATGACGTGCGTCACTCACGTCATTTGCAATGCGATTCTGCATCTGCGAAGGAAGCAAGGTAAGGTCAGGAGTCTGGAGATATGGTGAGTGAGTGACCCATAATTCTCTGGTTGTATTTCCGCTCTTTGTGTGCATTGGCTCCGCTCTATCTCCCCTCCGTATAGTCCAGGCGTGACTTTCAATCTCATTCAATCTCGCCTGAGCCCGCTGCTTACTATACTTTACACTTGAATTCATACTATTGTACAACGCAATTTATACTGTTATACTGTTATATTTGCTCAAAATGTGTACATACATGTATGCGCAGATTTATATTTTAACTTTATGCCTATGTATGTCCACTTTATTGTTCTCAATAAAAAAATTTGGTGGGAAAATTTTTTTTTTTTTAAAACTTCCCGCAAGAAATCGACCACTTCACTGTGCAAAAACGCCATAAATGCATTGCATTATTTGCATAGTTTTCCAGTTTTGTAATAGTTTTCTGCTCTGTCTCTTATTATGTGCATTTACTGGTGAAAAGCGGTCTCTTATTATGTGCATTTACTGGTGAAAAGTGGTCTCTTATGTGCATGTACTGGTGAGGACAGTTAGTGACATGGCTATGTACTCTGTAATGTGCTGCAAAAGATGTCAGTGCGATATAAATACTGTAAAAAACATTTTTTAAAAAGCACATTGCTTAGCCCCACTCTACATAAAAGTGCGCTTCTGACTCCGCCCCTAACTCCACCCCCTGTCCGGTTTTCTCCATCAGCCGACCTGGCAACCCTATCTGTGTCTGTGTAGGCCAGCAGGACAGTATAGGGAATAGGAGGATTACTGTGTTATTGTATTGTAGTTAGTACTGCAGTTAGTTGTTATGGCGGCGGCCTGGCGGGTACACACGGTGCGTTGCCGCACTCGATTTCCTGCTCGATTCCCGTCGACTCGATTATTTCCGACATGTCCGATTTGCGTTTCGATGGATCGTTAGGTCGCATGTAAAGTATGCCAAATCGATCTATCGAAATGCAGGATGGGGATGTCAGCTCTGACTCTGAGGAGGAGGAGGATGCGCCGGTGGGTTTGGCACGGAGGATCAGCATTGCAGACAGTGGCCGTGGAATGCGGGACCCACCACATCCTTCTGCCGCTACCACCAGCCGCACCACTCAACCCCCAACCGCCACAGGGAGAAAAGCCGCAGCATCCCATTCAGGCCGCAGGAGAATCTTCACCTCCCCAATCTGGCCGTCACGGTGCCACAGGCCACTGCTGCTGATACCGCCACCTATATTCAACCCAAAACACAATTGCGGTGTCATTTTTTCGGAGGTGTCTGAGCTGAAAACTGTCATGTCCCAGTTGTGCGATTGGACTTTGGACACAATGTGGGCTGCACGACCGCTGTCTGGAACCTAGTCCTGATGTTAATTGACAGCTTTTTTTTTTTTTTTTTTTCATTTTATGTCCACCAAATAATTAATTAGTATTTCCCTTTAAAAAAACATGATGCTACATGCATCATTTACCCTAAAAACCATTTTAAAGCTATTTAAAGGGCACTTCCGGGTTTTCTATCCGGATACCCGAATAGGTGGGGTACCCGCGGGTAATTTGGTCGGATATCCGGATCAGATCTGGATATCCGCAAGGTCAGATCCGGATACCCGGATCCGGATATCTGGGTACCTGGATCCGGATGGGCAATAAAAAGCACTACCCGAGCATCCCTGTTTCCAAAGCATTTTGACCCTTTGCCCCCCCATTGTGAGATAGTATTGCCGGAATGACAGGTGAGCATACAAAACAGGTGAGCATCAAAGAAGTTGGGGGGGGGGGGTACATTACATGGGGGCTGCCCAGCAGGCAGCGGCGCTAGGACAATTTCCAATAGATTTTCAGCAGTGGCTGGATACAATACTGGTTAAGGGCTCTGCCTCTGACACAGGAGATCTGGGTTCACCTTGGCTCTTCCTGTTAAGTAAGCCAGCACCAATTCAGTAGGAGACCTTGGGCAAGACTCCCTAACACTGCTACTGACCGCGCTTTTGTGGCTGCAGTTCTGGCGCTTTGAGTCCGCCAGGAGAAAAATAAATGTTATTTTCTTGTCTAACTTTCAGCAATCTGTCTGCAGTGTATGGTCAAGCAATAAATCCCTCTCTGATCAGATTCAAGCAGAGAGAGATCCATCTGAACGTGGATGTGGTGGCTGATTGACAGGTGTATGGTTACCTTAAAGGATACATCCAAGCAGAAATAAAAAAAAACAGATCTACTTACCTGGGGCTTCCTCCAACCCCTGGCAGCCTATCTGTCACTCGCTGCAGCTCCAGTGTCCCGGGATCCCCTCCGTTGGAGATGCTGGCATCTACTGCGCCTGCGCGAGCGCTCGTGGTCACACTCCCGTAGCAAGGAGCGTTCTGTGCAGGTGCAGTACTGTTTTTTTATTTTTGCTCGGAGGTATCCTTTAAGGGGAGAAACATGGAGGCTGACACTGGATGACAGTCAGGCAAGTGGCATCTTTAGAGATATATCAGCAATAGTGACTGATTCATTTCTCCTAGGACACGTTTCCTTCAACATGACATGCATGTTAGAGAATATAGCTGTTTCTTAGCAGGCGCCACCCCTGTTAAAATGCTCCACAAGCCGTGTCACTAAAGCCGGGCATACTGCTTTGTTGACGGTGTAGCATGTACCTGTAAAAATATGATAAGCCCTTTGAATTTATAGTGCAACCCAAGAGCAGCCGGTTAGCTGATCCTGCCCATGCCTGTAACCTACACATTACCTGTCACAATAATTTATTGGAGCTCTTGCAGAGGTCATTAGATCAGAGTTATAAATGGGACACTGGTGGGAATAGTACAGTCTAGTAAGGAAAGGGACTTTCGTGCCTGGTAAAGTCATATTAGTGGGAACTCACAGTCATCATTCACGAATTCAATACCAGGAAGAGGGAGCGGTTATTAGATGACAAAAGATAACTGCCAGGCAACGGG
Source organism: Hyperolius riggenbachi (assembly GCF_040937935.1). NCBI lineage: Eukaryota > Metazoa > Chordata > Amphibia > Anura > Hyperoliidae > Hyperolius > Hyperolius riggenbachi. The sequence goes on from NC_090654.1 coordinate 94,033,855, forward strand.
TGGGATGCTGCTGAGTCTACATCTTAGAGGTGAATGTCTTGAATTTTCTCTACTGTAAATTAGGAATGGAATAAAGGTAACATTTATCATTTGTACCTTTGGAAGGTTTTTTTTAGTCTTGAAAACTCAACAGCTGCAAAATGTATTAATATTTAGTAAAGTAGCCCTGAATCGAGTATAAAGCTGTTGATTGAAGCCCATGGTGGGCTAGATTACCTCTTGATTAGTGTCCTGGAGCTTGTTGTCCTTAGAGTCCCTCATCCCCTAATCTCTTCAGTGCTCAGGAGGAAGTTCCTCCGAGAGGTGCAGTCTGCGCAGAGCAATTCTTAACTGCGCAGCCATGAGTTACTAACACAGTGAAAGAAAGTGCTCGTGGACTGGTGCTTGCTTAGCTGTGATCAGGGTTGTAACTAGAGGGGAGCACATGCGATCGCAGAGGGACCCAGAGGTGTTGGGGAACCCAACTACTAACCATCCCTGCCTCCAATACAGAAGACTATACTTCATACACTGGCGTAACAATAGGGGATGCGACCCCTGCCGCCGCGGGGGGGGGGGGGGGGGGGGGGCCCACCCAGGGCCTGCTCAGGGACTTTTGTAGGGCAGGAGGGGTCGCAACATAAGAGGAGAGCGTGGCCGCAGATCGGTGGGGAGGGGGGACATTCCCCCTCCCTCACCTCGGGCTCTCCTCTCAGCGCTTTCCCTCCTGCAATCATTGGTGGCAGCGGCAGGCAGACTGAGCACATATCTCCTTCTCGCCGGAGGTCTTCCGATCGCTAAGAGCTTCATGCTACTTCCTATTTACACAGGAAGTTACATGAAGCACTTAGTGATCGGAAGACCTCCGGCGAGAAGGAGCTTCATGCTACTTCCTGTTTACACAGGAAGTTACATGAAGCACTTAGTGATCGGAAGACTTCCGGCAAGAAGGAGGTATGTGCTCAGCCTGCCTAACGCCGCCGCTGCCACCAATGATTGCAGGAGGGAAAGCGCTGAGAGGAGAGCCCGAGGTGAGGGAGGGGGGGAACGTCCCCCCTTCCCACCGATCTGCGGCCACGCTCTCCTCTTATGCTGCGACCCCTCCTGCCCCACAAAAGTCCCTGAGCGGGCCCTAGGGAAGTGGGGGCGGGGCCCGGATTTTTTTTTGCAGGGGGGCCCGGGGAATTCTAGGTACGCCCCTGACTTCATATCAGGTGTTTTTGTAGCTACTTTTGTTATGAGTGTGAAGATCATGATGGCCACACTTGTTTTATGACCCTTGTGAGTTGGGCACCAAGGGGAGGCAAGAAAGGGGAGGCTATAGCGAAGCCCAGCTCAGGAGTCACTTAGCCCGTGCACGGTGCCAAAAGCACCTGCCATGCTACATGGGTCTTCTTCTTGTCTCTGCCATGGCAGTTAGCCAAGCGGAGGTCTAGGAGGATTTGTGCAGGTGGTTAAATCACATAAGGGCATCCATGTGAACATTCCTTACTCTGTATGTTGCAGTAATGCTGCTGCAGCTGTCAACACAAGTGCAAGGGTGTATCTGCCTCCTGCACTGTGTGTTATAATAATACATCAACATAACAGTGTAGCATGAGAGTTATTAGGGAAATGCACAAGCCAATTAATAGTGGCATATACAGTCTCTTGAACAACAGTGTGTATTTGCTGTCCCATCAAAAAAACTCAACACACAGCAATTTATGTCTAAACCACTGGCAACAAATGTGAGTACACCCCTAATGTCAAAACTGTGCCCAAATGGCAAATTGGGGCGGCTGCCTCCCACTGGCCACCTGCTGCCCCCCCCCCGGCCCCGGCCGAATTAGTGGCAGCACCCCTCGCTACCCCCCACCCGACTCAGAGCAGTAAAGGGGGAGCAAGCAGGCATAGCGGTGGAGAAGGGGGATCATCACCCCCTTACCTCACTTTGGGGCTCCCCCATACTCGCTACCCCCCCCCCCCCGCCTCCATAATGCAGAGGCGGGCGGAGCGCAGTAGAACACTTCAGACCAGCGACGCACAGATCTTCCTTGCGCAGGGGAATAAAGGAAGTGTCCTGCTCTACTGCCGCCTGCCAGCCGCTGCATTATGGAGGGGGGACCGAGGAAGGGTGAGCCCCAAGGTGAGGGAAGGGGGGGGAGACTTCCCCCCTTCCCCGCCACTGTCACAACTGGGGGGTCCCTGTCACTAGCTGAACTGGGGGGGGGGGGGGTCCCTGTCAATAGCTGAGGACAGCTGTGAGGACAGGTCTAATCTCCTCACCTGCCTATACAGTGGTTGCCTGTGTGGTAACCCATGTTTGTGAGTATAATTTTCTCACGATAACCTTTACTTCATTTATGCTTAACATACTACACTATATTGGGCTCTCGGTTTCTCTACACTGTCAATAGCTGAACTTGGGGGTCCCTGTCACTACCTGAACTGGTGGTGTCCCTGTCACTACCTGAACTGGTGGTGTCCCTGTCACTACCTAAACTGGTGGGCTCCTGTCACTAGCTGAACTGGGGGGGTCCCTGTCACTAGCTGAACTGGGGGTTCCCTGTCACTACCTGAACTGTGGGGTCCTGTCACTAGCTGAACTGGGGGGGTCCCTGTCACTACCTGAACTGGTGGGTCCCTGTCACTACCTGAACTGGTGGGCTCCTGTCACTACCTGAACTGGTGGGTCCCTGTCACTAGCTGAACTGGTGGGCTCCTGTCACTACCTGAACTGGGAGGAGTCCCTGTCACTAGCTGAACTGGGGGGGTCCCTGTCACTAGCTGAACTGGGGGTTCCCTGTCACTACCTGAACTGTGGGGTCCCTGTCACTACCTGAACTGGCGGGCTCCTGTCACTACCTGAACTGGGGGAGTCCCTGTCACTAGCTGAACTGGGGGGTCCCTGTCACTACCTGAACTGGTGTGTTCCTGTCACTACTTACGCGCGCCACACAACGTACCCCCAATTTTCGGCGCGGCTCCATCTTTCTCCCCCCCCTCCTTTTTGCCCCCCCTGGAAAATTTTCTGCGGATGCTCACCCGCTGGACTCCTCTTTCACTCCTACATGATGAAGCTGGTGGACGTTAGAGACCTTGCGCTGCTCCACCTTCTGTTTGAGGATGCCCTACAAAGCCCAATAGGGGTTAGATCTGGAGACAGGCTTTGACCAGTCCAGCACCTTTACCCTCAGTTTCTTTAGCAAGGCAGTGGTCTTCTTGGAGGTGTGTTTGGAGTTATCATCATGTTGGAATACTGCCCTGTGGCCCAGTTTCTGAAGGGAGGGGATCATGCTCTGCTTTAGTATGTCACAGTACATGTTGACAGTCATGGTTTCCTCGATGAACTGTAGCTCCCCAGTGCCGGCAGCACTCTTGCAGCCCCAAACCATGACACTTCCACCACAATGCTAGACTGTAGGCAAAAACGTTGAGCTCCTCACCTGGTTGCCACAACACACCCTGGACACCATCTGATCCAAGTAAGTTTATCTTCGTCTTATCAGACCACAGGACGTGGTTCAGAAAATACATGTCCTTTGTCTGTTTGACTTTAGCAAGCAGTTTGTGAGCTTTTTAAAGGAGTGGTCCAAGGAGAAGAAAAAAAAGAAATCCACTTACCTCGGGCTTCCTCCAGCCCCCGACAACCAACCTGTGCCCTCACCACAGCTCCATTGGCTCCCGGTCCCCTCCGGTGCAGAGGCCGACCTCGCCAGGTCGGCATCTTCCTCCATCTTGCTGCGCTCCACTGTGCGGCTCATGGAAATCATCCAGGCTGTTCTGCGCCTGCGCAGTACAGTCCAGATAACATCAGCGCGACTCTGAGAGCTGCTCGTGCAGGCGCAATAGGAATCCTGCGACGGGGGGGGGGGACCCGGGACCACCAGTGGTGAGCAGAACTGCGGCGAGGGCACAGGACGGCTGGCAGGGGCTGGAGACAGCTCAAGGTAAGTGGATTTTTTTTTATTTTTAAACAGCTTGGATGTGTCCTTTAAGTACACAGACATTGCATGAAAAAAGTAGTACAGGCGCTTGCAGGCACTGCACTTTGCTGCTTTGTTACATGATGTTCATGTTTTATGATGTGGAAGGTTTCCCTTTAACAGTCTTTTGTGGTGTTTTGTAATTACTGTCACATGGAGTGGAGTCTAATAAAAATGTACAGTGGAATAAAAATCATCACTGTAATTTAAATTTGCTGGCTGGGCACCTTGCAGAGCAGCTTGCATAAAGCAAGGTACTGAAGGAAGAACTCTACACCATGTCACACGAACAGCGCACACTGAGCCATAACAGAAAAAGTCCAGTAAGCAGTAAAGAAGGTACATATTAAACTAGGAAATAGGAGGGGGGGGGGGGGGGGGGCGCAGAGTGACAAGAGAAACAGGTGTTGGGACCCAAAGTGAAAGGAGAAACAGCTCAGGTGGGGAATAATAAGACAGGTGGGGGACACAGAGAAAGAGTTGGATTAGTAGCGCTAGTGGGACACAGCTTAAAAGGAAGAAAGAAAAACCCCTTCTCTACCTGTACAGCCAACCTTTATCATACTGGGCAAATCCATCCCAACCTGTGCTGTGCACAAATTGTTTACTCTGATGAAGCAGTAATATGCTGTAAACGCAAAATGTGTTCGGTGGGGGATGCAGCAGCGGGCACACATGGCAGCATTTTATTCATTTCAGGGCAAGTGACTTCATTACATCTGGCACTGTGTAGGCTTGATCACATGTAATACATTAATGGTGTTCATTTTACCCACGTGTATTTATCATGCTGTTTTGCACACTTTAGGCTTGATTCACTAAGACAAATAGCATGCCTTATCAGAGTTAACATGCCTTAACAAAGTTAACACACCTTATCAGAGTAGCAGGGGATAATGTCCTTTAAAGTGATTGGACTCGCAGGGGCTCAGGGCAGGACAAGTGGAGCTCTCATCATTGCCAATTAGCAGGGATACGTTTGTAGCGCTCGCTATGCTACTCTGATAAGGTGTGTTAGCTTTGATAAGGCATGCTAACTCTGATTAGGCATGCTATTTGTCTTAGTGAATCAAGCCCCATGTGAGCACTGTGATTCGTGAGATCAACATTTAGAACCTTGTGTACTTTTGACATTATGTTGTTGTTCATCATTACTTATCCTCTGTATACTTATGTTTTGTGTTTGCCACTTTGTACATTAGTGACTATTTGTGCCCTACAATTTTGCCCACTTCCCATTGGTGTTTGGTTAAAGTAAACTTGAGGTGTCGCTTAGGGGTGTATGTATACTTACCTGGGACTTCCTCCAGCTCCATGAGATGCATGGGCTCCCTTGCTGTCCTCTTTGGCCACTCTGTTCTCTTACTATGCCTCCTAGTAATCTGGGCTAGGCGTGTGCTTCTGTGCATGCGCGGCCCGGCCCCGCATGTGCTTTCGCAGCGCTCCTTTTCCCAGGTACTACTGCACAGGCACCGAATACTCCCAGCTGCGGGATCGTGACAGAAGGTGCACAGAATTAGAAGACAACGGAGCCAGAGAGGATGGCAAAGGAGCCCACAAACCTCATGGGGCTGCAGGACTCTGTCAAGGTCATCATGTTCGCTGATGACACCATCATCGTGGGCCTTGTCACCAAGGACAATGTCCAGGAGTACCGTCAGCAGGTGGAGAGAATTTGCAACTGGAGCAAGGAGAACAGGCTGGTGCAAAACACTGCTAAGACCGTTGAGTTAATCATCGACTTCAGGAAGTCTGCTCCCACCCCACATCCAATCTACATTGGCGGCAATGAGGTAACCAGAGTGCCCTGCGCCCTGCTTCTGGGTACTACCATCTCCAGTGACCTCAGCTGGAAGCCCAACATCACTGCCACCCAACGGAAAGCCCAGCAGAGGCTCTTCTTCCTCCGCCAGCTGAGAAAGTTTGGCATGACTCAAGAAATTCTAACCAGCTTTTACTCCGCCACCATTGAGTCTATCCTCTGCTCTTCCATCTTGGTGTGGTATGCTGGCGCCACTGTAGATGACAAGGACAAACTACAGAGGGTCATCAGGTCAGCGGAGAGGATCATTGGGTGCCCCCTCCCCTCACTTGCCCTACTACACAACAAAAGACTCAGATCCAGGGCACTGAGGATTGCAAGTGATCCCTCACACTCAGGCCACCGCTACTTCAACCTTCTGCCCTTGGGCCGGAGGCTACGAGCCATCTCCACTAAGACCATGAGACACAGGAACTCGTTCTTCCCCTCAGCAGTCAGTCTCCTAAATTCCCTCCACATTCTACCATTAAAGCAAGCTCCGCCTCCAACGAGCGGCGAGGCCGGCTGCGCTATGGCTGACCAGTCAACCAACCCACAAGACTAACTTTTAGATATCTCAGTGACACACTGGGAATGTGTTGTATATTACAATGTATTGTTAACCTGATGCCTGTTGTTCGCTGCTACTAGCTATGTTTCTCTGTATGTACGCTTCCTGAGCTATTTGTACTGTGCCAAAAGCAATTCCGGGCATGACCCCTCATGCTTGGCGAAATAAAGGATTCTGATTCTGAGGAAGCACCCAGGTAGGTATACATACTCCCCTCTCAAGTTTATTTTAACCAGTAACTTTGAAAGGTTTTTAGTTAGTCGTGTTTGCTACCTCTATTGGGGGATTTGGAATTATAAAACAATTTTGAAGGCAGCTTACTCACACAAGGTATAAATTACAAGAATGGCAAATGATTATTTAGCAATAAGAAAGCTATCTGCACTTCCTGGAGTTTTCTTTATCCTAGCTACAGTATTTGCCTGGAAGTCCATAATAATCATAAAGCCATTAGAGAATTGCTTCATTATGAGACTGGTTATCTTTACCACCAGCTCAGACACATTAAGTTATCAGGTTAGGCTTTGCCCTCAAGACACCCTTCTGTAAAACATTTCTGCCAGTGAATGCTGGACTCTGAACATGAACCCAGAATCAGATGTACTGTAGAAGAGCGCTTTTAACAAAACCGCATCGCCCACCCATGCGCTGGGAGAGGGGAAAAATAAGCCTCTAAAAATGCCCAACGTGGACAGACAAGCGAGCGGAACGCAATGGGAACGAGGCCTTAAAACACAGATTCAAAAGCTTACAGACCACAAAAAATGTAACACACAATTGGCAATTCCTATTCTTAAACATGATACCTGCGCATGCTGTTACCAAGGGTGGATTTATACATTTTGGGCCCCACGGACAAGTATGTTGTGGTTCCTCTTCAATGAGCAGCAGCACCTCTCCCATTCCATGTGCAGCCCCCTCTTCCATGCATGTACTGTAGCGCCTCTCTTTCATGAACAGCTCCCTTGGCCATCAGTTTCTGTTTTTCCATGTGTTTCTCCCTATTTTCAGCCTCCTCTTTCCTTTGTAGCAACTCCTCTTTCATGTTCAGGTGCCCCCACGGGCTCCAGCCGCCCGAGGCCAAGGCCTGTGTTGCCGTTTCAGAAATCCGGCCCTGGCTGTCACCTTACCAGGCATAATATGCGCATGTATCTATGTTCCCCACTGTTTGTTTTGTACTATGTACAGTGTTACAGAAGACAGTGGCGCTATATATAAATATAATAATAATATAATGTAATTACATTCTTGGGGGTGCCATACTACAGTAGTTTTTTTTTTTTTTCTATTTCTGTGAATTGTATGGGGTGGTCTCTATGTCTGTCTCGGAGTTGGAGCTCCAATTGGATTCAGGGTATTTCTGTACCTTAACAGGCACATATTTGACATAGCGTCACTTAAAGGCATTATAAATAGCAATGTGTCCAGAGTTGGGGGTTTAAAAAAAAGCCCCGCTGTGCCGTTTATTTTTCCTCCTGTCAGTTTATCCTGAAGCTTTTTATGGAAACACGTTTTGAAAATCAATCAGGGCAGCCCCTGCTGTCAGCACCTGACACTTGCACCGGGTGCGTGTCGCGGTACTTATAGCACATAACTTATCCTGGGACTTTCTGTCAGCTGTGAGCTTCAGCCGGCAGTTCCAAGAAAGAACAAAAATAATAACATTGACTTGCTGGAAGTTCCCAATTACCCAGGAATGGATTAAGATGGAATGGGGCGCTGGGCAAGATAGCAGTTTTTTCCCACCGCTGACGGTCACCTGAGGTTTTTTTTGTAAGATTTGGTGGGGGCTAACATCTTCCAGGCCCCTAGACTGCTATTACCACAATTATATTACAAATCGATGATTTGCATATTCAGAAGTGATGCACTGAGGGACCGAAGCAGGAAAAAAGGGCACAGAAGCACTTACGGAAAAAGCTGCACCACCATAGACACCTATAATAAAAGCTGCATTTAGCGGCATATGAAGGAAATTTGGGTGCATGTCGGTGGCCGCCATGCGGGCGACGAATTTGACCTTCTTTGCCTCAAATTGCGCCTGCTATGAAGGTAAATCTGGGCGTCCGATTAGTGGCAACAGGGGGAAATGTTTGCGGACAGCCTTGCGGATATCCAAATCTGCTTGTGGAAAACTAAATGGTGGCATTGCATAGCAGGTGTAGTCCATGAATATTTCCCCTTCTTGCCGCTAATCAGGCGCCAAAAATTATCTTCATAGCTGCATATCGCGGTTTTGCAGAAGTGGGGGGGTAGCTTTAGGAGGGGGATTTATGGTTAAGTGCCACCAGGGGTGTTAAGGTTAGGCACCACCAGGGGGGTCTTAGGGTTAGGCATCACCAGGGAAGGGTTCTGTGTGAGAGTTAGGTTTAGCCATAGTAAATATTACCGATATTTTACTATAAAAATGCAGTAGTAGAATATCGCCAATTTTAGCAATATTTTACTAGCGGCAGTGCCCTGCACCCTTTTTTTCCAGGCGCCTTTATTTCATGTATGCCTGTGGGACACCTCAAAACTCACTCCAACCTGAATAATCGCAAATACCTGTTTAACCTCCTTGGTGGAATTCCCGAGCTAGGGTCAGGGCGGAAAACCGCAGCTCAGAGCGGTAATCCCGACCTATGCTCGGTGTAGCCGCCAGAGGCTGTGTGCAAAGCAATGTGCGCAGCGGGGGCGTTTCTACATACCTCCCAGGTATGTAGACAGCCGGCAATCTCACTTTAGAGTTGCAGCGCCACCCAGAGGATGGATGGAAAACTGCAGTGCTGGAGCCAGGGAGGTGAGTGATTTCTGGAACTGCTGCAGATCTCCCTGGCTGCAATACTTTTTCCAGGTTTTATGGTCTGAAAGGGTGCAAAAAATTGCACCGCTTTTAGACCCTAAAATCCGGAAAGAATCAGAACGCCAAGGGGGTTAGGAAGACAAACTTGTGTTTAGCAAAGCACATTAGCAAGAAGGCTTTTTGATCTCTTTCAGCTCTTTACACGCTCCTATCAGTTCTGGTTCACCATGAGCTTGCTGGGTAATCTGTACCACAATAATATTAGGAACAATCACTGCCTTGGTAATGCCCACCAGGTGGCATTGATGTGCTTAGTTTTGTTTCTGATTTTGACTTTGTTTGCTGGCTGGCAGACTGAAGGGCACAAGGTACTTCAATAGGTGTGTGCTGCTCCATGTATTTTCCCCAACATTATCATGTTTACAAGGGCATAATGCCACCCTCTAACTTTTGCTGCAGAAAATGGGAAAACAGCATGACCTGCTAAGAAGTTGCCCCACCAAATGTCCTTGGGTCCCACCTTCAGCCCCCTATGCAGCATGTGCATTGGGATGGGTATTGGGTGCACAGTGAGTGTTAGAGGCATGTCTGTAAGTTATAGCCACCTCTCTGGGTGCAGACAGCAGTCCTTGCATATTTCTGCAGCTTCTGATGCCTGGCAGATAGCACAGGGACCTTTACCCTCCACGCAAACTTCCAATGCGTGCTCTGCCTAGGAGGCAAGGGACCACACATAAGCTAAAAATGAATCTTGCTCCACAAATAAGCCAACCCCCCAACATGTATCCAGTTTTAGCTAAAGGAAGAAACGCCATCGCTGGCAACTGTAGGAATGACTACAACAAGCATAAAAATCTGGCACCTGCATAATACTGTACTACAAAATAGAGATACATATACAGTATAGCTGCTACTAACTTGTGTAAGGATGTCCAAAGCCTTGTTCACATGCTAGATGGTTCTTGGTGGAGGCAACCAGTCAGGACTGCCCAGAGGAGCAGCTAGTGTTTTCAGCGCCCGGGGACAAAGACTGTTTGTGCGCCCCCCCCCCCGGCCGAAATTTGGCATTGCTATGCATCAGAATGTGGACGTGGTCATGGGTGAAGTCAAATGTAGTAATGTTGTTTAGACAAATGTGCCCCCTTCCCCTGTTCAGATAGCCAGATGTCCCCCCCAATAGATAGCCAGGCGTGCCCCCCAATAGATAGCCAGATCTGCCTCCCTTTCCCCATTTAGATAGTGAGGTGTGCCCCCTATAAATACTCAGATGTGCTCCCCTTTAGATAGACCCACTTGTTCTGCTGCTGTTAACGCTTCTGCACTCCTCTGCAGAGGGAGGGAGAGAAGCAAGGGCACTGCGGGCAGCCAGCAAGCCACCTCTCATGCATGTGAAGGTGCAGCAGCCGTGCTGAGCCCCCTTACAGTGCTGTGCCCGGGGACGTGTCCCCCCTTGCCCATCCATAGCTACACCTCTGGAACTGCCCCTGCTGAGAGTCTAGTGCGTGTACAGCACCCCTGGTGCACGGCCCAAGGATCGGGAGTGTTGGATTAGAAAAAGAAGGGACACCGAGAGCCCAATATAGTGTAGTAAGTTGGGTGATGGGTAAATGGAAAAGTATATGATAGATATACTCACAAGTCAGGGTTACCAATTAGGCAACCACTGTGTAGGCAGGTGAGGAGATTAGACCTGTTCTCACTCAGGATTAAGATGTCGCTCTCTGTAGATTAGGAGAAGAAAGGGAATTCAACCCCTTCACCATGGGTGGATGCTGATATTGTAAGGAGAACAGAGGCGCCAACAGAATAAAATATATCTAAAAACTTTAAAATACCTCGGGAGGCGGTGGTGGACTCATCTCCCCGAAGCAGACATGATACTGTCGGTTTTAGTACAAACAAATGTATTTATATACTCCAACATACAGCGCAATGCGTTTCATAGGTATATTCCCGCTTCTTCAGGCAATAATGAACAGGAGTACACACAGTGCAGTCTTTAGGTCACGATAAGCGCCTCTGTCAGTGTGGAGTGTTGGATTGTCTGAGTTGAGCATAAGCCAAGCTGATTACAAACAGTTGATAAGTAGACAGTCCCTGATAGTGTAAAGCAAGGGTGCACACACTTTTTCGGCTAATGAGCTACTTTGAAAACTGACAAGTCCAAGAGATCTATCAGTATTTCAAATCCCCTTCACCCCCCTTCCAAGCATAGCAGATAGCTGCAGAAGCCTTCTTCCCCTCACCCCTCCCCCATCCACACACACACATTGTCATGGAGTCACAAAATCCCCCCCCCCCCCCCCCCCACCCAATACTTTACCCAACCCCCCTCCCGACCACTACCACAAAAAAATATTAGCATATATAGGCCCCTGGTTAAGAAATTATATGCCCACCTAGTAAGATAAAGACACATACTCACCTGCAGCCTCCATTTTGCTCAGAAACTAAGGTTCAGGCTGCACACAAGAGGGCAACCAACCTGTGAGGCAAGTCTTAAGGTGCCCATACACTCGTCAGATTGGCAGCAGATAGATAAGAAATGCATCTGATGATCTATCTGATGCGTTTTTAGAACATTTTTTACCAGGATAGAATTCCAATAGATTTCAGTTTGAAATCTATTGAAATTCGATCTGATGGCATTTTTTTGCCATCAGATTTCCATTAAGGCCAATGCAAAATGATAAGCAATCTCATCAGATCGACCTAAATTTTCCATCCTGCCAGTTCGACAGAAATCCATCGAAATCGGCCATCGATCGGTCGATTGGCCAACCGATTTTCAATCGATCGATCGATCCAGATCGATCGGTCGGCCAGAAAATCGGCTCAGTGTATGGGCCCCTTTACTGTGCACAGCCTGGAGGGGAGGAGACGCTGTCTCATTCAGTTGCGCCTCTCCCCTTCAGCTGTGCCTCCCCTTGCTTTTGATTGGCTGTGTGCTGCTCTGCACAGGGCAGCAAAGAAGCACAATTTGACAGCAGCACAATAGAGCAGCGGCCGGCAGGCAGCAGCTAAATTTGATGGGATGCGCCCAAGCGGCCTTGATCTACCCTGCAGTCAGTTGTGATCCCCTACCGACGCAATGGGCACCCCTGGAGTAGAGAATAGCTACCACCTTAGGACTGCTGGCCATTTGCCGCCTCTTCTGAGGTGTTTCTCTTCGGTCTGCCTCCCGCAGAGTGATTCAAACAAAGTTGTTTTCATATACAAAATATACTGTACTGTTTTGTTATTACATATTTTTGTTACATGTCATAAAGTAAGTAGCTTAAAACACTTTAAAAGCACATTGATAACAACTAAAACACATAGTTAATACTATATGCCCTAATCCAGAGTTGTCCCAAGTGAAATAATGTATCCAGGTTTTACCATGTTTAACCTCCCTGGCGGTATGATTCCTTCCTGATTTTAGGGTCTAAAAGCGGTACAATTTTTTCATGTGCTTTTACACCCTAAAAGCAAGAAAAAAAAACATACCACAAGAGACCCCGGAGCAGCCCCTGCACTTACTCACCTCCCTGGGATCCAGCGCTGCAATTTTCCCTCCGTCTTCTAGGTGGGGCTGTAACTCTATCGGTGATCTCACCAGGGGGAAGCAGAGCCTTGGAGGAGAGGAAGAGGAATGATCGCCAGCATCTGGATCGCACAGGAGGGGAGTGAGAACGCCCATTGTGCGCAATGCTCTGCAGCTTGTGGTTACCACTCTGAGCTGCGGTTTTCCACCCCGAGTGTAGCTCGTGGTTACCGCTAAGGAGGTTAAAGTGTACCTAAACCAACTGCAGAAAAAGAGATTCACTTACCTGGGGCTTCTCCCAGCCCCCTGCGCCAGTCCTTAGCCGGCAACAGGGGGCTGGGAGAAGCCCCAGCTAAATGAATCACATTTTCAGCAACTGGTTTAGGTTTCCTTTAACAAAGGACTCAACTTACAAACAAATTTAACTCACAAACAATCACCTGGAACAGAACCTGTTTGTAAGTGGGTGACCGCCTGTATTAGTTATTAAAAATTGCCTAAAGGTGGTATCGGGTGTGGCTGCGGCCATCCAGACGTCATTGGTATTCCTGCTGCTACAGAATGCCCTGTACTGCCGGCTCAGCTCATAACAAAGATGTACATGCAGTACTGTATAATGATTACTAAAGTATGAAGTTGATCTGAGCAATTTAGGCACTTCAGAAACTATATATATCTGTAGAACTGAATCACCTACATCATACAAGTTTACAGGAAAACAAATTCCAGTAATTCCCCTTGCATATGCTTTAGTGCTTGCTCTACCTATCTAGGTTATGAGTGGTGAGGGAGATCAAGTGATCATAATTTAATAAATGCTTCCGTAAATATATAAGAATAACACCAGGCTGCAGTTGACACAGGGCCACTTACACTGAGGGATACAAGCAGGGGTCGAGTGGGGAGTGGACGCGGGTGGACGACGTCCACTTACTTTTTCCTGAGCATGCACGCCGTCCACCCTGGCATGTGTGGAGGGGAGCAGCGCAGTGGAAGGAGAGCTGTGGGCAGCGGTGGAGAAGGGGGGCCATCTCCCCCCCCCCTTCCCTCACCTTAGGGCTTTCCATCCCTCGCTCTCCCCTCCAGAACTAATGTGCGGGCAGCCCGCAGCGGGCGGGACTTACCTCTTCCTCGTTCCGGCGCCAGATCTGCGTGCCGCTGCTCTGGTCTAGACCAGACCAGACTAGCGGCAGTGGAGTGCTCGCGCCGGAACGAGGAGAGGTAAGTCCCGCCCGCTGCCAGCTGCCCGTACATTAGTTCTGGAGGGGAGAGCGAGGGATGGAGAGCCCTAAGGTGAGGGAAGGAGGGGGGAGATGGCCCCCCTTCTCCACCGCTGCTCACAGCTCTCCTTCCACTGCGCTGCTCCCCTCATGATGGGGGGAAACCTGACTACCTATTCTGGGGACATATACCCCTGACTACCATATACTGGGCACATATACCCCCTGACTACATATACTGGGCACATATACACCTGCCTACATATACTGGGCACATATACCCCTGCCTACATATACTGGGCACATATACCCCTAACTACATATACTGGGTATATATACACCTGCCTACATATACTGGGACATATACCCCTGCCTACATATACTGGGACATATACCCCTGCCTACAAATACTGGGCGCATATACCCCTGACTACATATACTGGGCACATATACCTCTGGCTATATATGCTGGGCACATATACCCCTGCCTACATATACTGGGACATATACCCCTGCCTACAAATACTGGGCGCATATACCCCTGACTACATATACTGGGCACATATACCTCTGGCTATATATGCTGGGCACATATACCCCTGCCTACATATACTGGGCACATATACCCCTGGCTACATGTACTGGGCACATATACCCCTGGCTACATATACTGGGCACATATACCGCTGGCTACATATACTGGGGACATATACCCCCTGGCTACATATACTGGGCACATATACCCCTGGCTACATAAACTGGGACATATACCCCTGCCTACATATACTGGCCACATATACCCCTGGCTACATATACTGGGACATATACCCCTGACTACATATACTGGGCACATATACCTCTGGCTACATATACTGGGACATATACCCCTGACTATATATACTGGGCACATATAACCCTGGCTACATATACTGGGCACATATACCCCTAACTACATATACTGGGACATATACCCCTAACTACATATACTGGCACATATATACCCCTGACTACACATACTGGGACATATACCCCTGGCTACATATACTGGGACATATATATCTGGCTACATATACTGGGACATATATCCCTGGCTACATATACTGGGACATATACCCCTAGCTACATATACTGGGCACATATATACCCCTGACTACACATACTGGGACATATACCCCTGGCTACATATACTGGGCACATATACCCCTGGCAACATATACTGGGACATATACCCCTGGCTACATATACTGGGACATATATCCCTGGCTACATATACGGGGACATGTACCCCTGACTACATATACTGGCACATATATACCCCTGACTACACATACTGGGACATATACCCCTGGCTACATTTAATGAGCACATATACCCCTGACTACATATACTGGGCACATATACCCCTGGCTACATATACTGGCACATATACCCCTGGCTACATATACTGGGCACATATACCCCTGGCTACATATACTGGGGACATATACCCCTGGCTACATATACTAGGCACATATACCTCAGGCTACATATACTGGGGACTACTATACTCATGGTTACTTATACTGGGGACACCTATAGACCTGGCTACATATGCTGGGGGTATTTTGAGGGAACTGCTGTCAGATTATCTGCATTTTTGCGGAACCGCTGTTATGTATTTTGGGGAACAGCTGCCAGATTATGTGTATGTTAGGGGAACGGCTGCTGCCAGATTACGCGTATTTTGGGGAACTGCTGCCAGATTGTGTATGTTTGGGGGACCACTGCTGCCAGATTATATGTATTTTGGGTGTTACGTGTATTTTGGGTGATCCGCTGCCAGGTTTCGCGCATTTTGGGGAACTGCTTCCAAATTATGTGTATGTTGGGGTACTGCTGCTGCCACATTGTCTATTTTGGGGAAACCACTGCCATATTATCTGTATTTTGGAGGAACTTCTACCAGATTATGTGTCTTTTTGGTGAAATGCTGTCAGATTACATCTATTTTGGGGGGATACACTACTGCAGAGCTCAAACTTCCCCCGGCAGACCTTTTACATCACTGCTAAGGTCATGTATATTTGGCCCCACCCATGACCACGCCCACGTTATGCTTGACCACGCCTATTTTTGGCTGGGTTTTCAAGGTCAGTCCACTCACCTCTTTTCCCAGGACTAGACCCCTGGATACAAGGGACAATGTCATCCATCCAGGGCTGCAGGCTGCACTCACCACAGGGCCGCAAACACTGAGGGGTACAAGGGACAATGTCACCCATCCAGGGCTGCAAGCTGCACTCACCACAGGGCCGCATACACTGAGGGATACATGGGACAATGTCACCTATCCAGGGCTGCAGGCTGCACTCACCACAGGGCCGCATATACTGAGGGGTACACGGGGCAATGTCATCCATCCAGGGCTGCAGGCTGCACTCACCACAGGGCCGCATACACTGAGGGTTACACGGTACAATATCATCCGTCCAGGGCTGCACTCACCACAGGGCCGCATACACTGAGGGACACACGGGAGAATGTCACACATTCAGGGCTGCAGGCTGCACTCACCACAGGGCCGCATACACTGAGGGATACACGGGACAATGTCACCCATCCAGGGCTGCAGGCTACAGTCACCACAGGGCCGCATACACTGAGGGATACACGGGACAATGTCACCCATCCAGGGCCGCGGGCTGCACTCACCACAGGGCCGCATACACTGAGGGATACACGGGACAATGTCACCCATCCAGGGCTGCAGGCTGCACTCACCACAGGGCCGCATACACTGAGGGATACACGGGACAATGTCACCCATCCAGGGCTACAGGCTGCACTCACCACAGGGCCACATACACTGAGGGATACACGGGACAATGTCACCCATCCAGGGCCGCAGGCTACAGTCACCACAGGGCCGCATACACTGAGGGATACACGGGACAATGTCACCCATCCAGGGCCGCAGGCTGCACTCACTACAGGGCCGCATACACTGAGGGATACACGGGACAATGTCACCCATCCAGGGCTGCAGGCTGCAGTCACCACAGGGCCGCATACACTGAGGGGTACACGGGACAATGTCACCCATCCAGGGCTGCAGGCTGCACTCACCACAGGGCCGCATACACTGAGGGGTACACGGGACAATGTCACCCATCCAGGGCTGCAGGCTGCACTCACCACAGGGCCGCATACACTGAGGGGTACACGGGACAATATTATCCATCCAGGGCTGCAGTCACCACAGGGCCGCATACACTGAGGGATACACGGGACAATGTCACCCATCCAGGGCTGCAGGCTGCACTCACCACAGGGCCACATACACTGAGGGATACACGGGACAATGTCACCCATCCAGGGCTGCAGGCTGCACTCACCACAGGGTCGCATACACTGAGGGGTACACGGGACAATATTATCCATCCAGGGCTGCAGGCTGCAGTCACCACAGGGCCGCATACACTGAGGGGTACACGGGACAATATTATCCATCCAGGGCTGCAGGCTGCAGTCACCACAGGGCCGCATACACTGAGGGATACACGGGACAATGTCACCCATCCAGGGCTGCAGGCTGCACTCACCACAGGGCCGCATACACTGAGGGGTACACGGGGCAACGTCATCCATCCAGGGCTGCAGTCACCACAGGGCCGCATACACTGAGGGATACACGGGACAATGTCACCCATCCAGGGCTGCAGGCTGCAGTCACCACATGGCCGCATATACTGAGGGGTACACGGGACAACGTCATCCACCCAGGGCTGCAGTCACCACAGGGCCGCATACACTGAGGGGTACACGGGACAATATTATCCATCCAGAGCTGCAGGCTGCACTCACCACAGGGCCGCATACACTGAGGGGTACACGGGACAATATTATCCATCCAGGGTTGCAGGCTGCACTCACCACAGGGCTGCATACACTGAGGGATACACGGGAGAATGTCACCCATCCAGGGCTGCAGGCTGCACTCACCACAGGGCCGCATACACTGAGGGGTACACGGGGCAACGTCATCCATCCAGGGCTGCAGTCACCACAGGACCGCATACAATGAGGGATACACGGGACAATGTCACCCATCCAGGGCTGCAGGCTGCAGTCACCACAGGGCCGCATATACTGAGGGGTACACGGGACAATGTCACCCATCCAGGGCTGCAGTCACCACAGGGCCGCATACACTGAGGAATACACGGGACAATGTCACCCATCCAGGGCTGCAGTCATTACAGGGCCGCATATACTGAGGGGTACACGGGACAATGTCACCCATCCAGGGCTGCAGGCTGCACTCATCACAGGGCCACTTACACTGAGGGATACACGGGACAATGTAACCCATTCAGGGCTGCAGGCTGCGCTCACCACAGGGCCGCATACACTGAGGGATACATGGGACAATGTCACCTATCCAGGGCTGCAGGCTGCACTCACCACAGGGCCGCATATACTGAGGGTACACGGGACAATGTCACCCATCCAGGGCTGCAGTCACCACAGGGCCGCATACACTGAGGGATACACAGGACAATGTCACCCATCCAGGGCTGCAGGCTGCAGTCGCCACAGGGCCGCATATACCGAGGGATACACGGGACAATGTCACCCATCCAGGGCTGCAGGCCGCTGTCACCACAGGGCCGCATACACTGAGGGATACACGGGACAATGTCACCTATCCAGGGCTTCAGGCTGCACTCACCACAGGGCCGCATATACTGAGGGTACACGGGACAATGTCACCCATCCAGGGCTGCAGTCACCACAGGGCCGCATACACTGAGGGATACACGGGACAATGTCACCCATCCAGGGCTGCAGGCTGCAGTCACCACAGGGCCGCATATACTGAGGGATACACGGGACAATGTCACCCATCCAGGGCTGCAGGCTGCTGTCACCACAGGGCCGCATACACTGAGGGATACACGGGACAATGTCACCTATCCAGGGCTGCAGGCTGCACTCACCACAGGGCAGCATACACTGAGGGGTACACGGGACAATGTCACCCATCCAGGGCTGCAGTCACCACAGGGCCGCATATACTGAGGGATACACGGGACAATGTCACCCATCCAGGGCTGCAGGCTGCACTCACCACAGGGCCGCATACACTGAGGGATACATGGGACAATGTCACCTATCCAGGGCTGCAGGCTGCACTCACCACAGGGCCGCATATACTGAGGGTACACGGGACAATGTCACCCATCCAGGGCTGCAGTCACCACAGGGCCGCATACACTGAGGGATACACGGGACAATGTCACCCATCCAGGGCTGCAGGCTGCTGTCACCACAGGGCCGCATACACTGAGGGGTACACGGGACAGTGTCACCCATCCAGGGCTGCACTCAACACAGGGTCGCATATACTGAGGGATACACGGAACAATGTCATCCATCTAGGGCTGCGCTCACCACAGGGCCGCATACACTGAGGAATACTCGGGACAATGTCACCCATCCAGGGCTGCAGGCTGCACTCACCACAGGGCCGCATATACTGAGGGATACACGGGACAATGTCACATATCCAGGGCTGCAGTCACCACAGGGCCGCATACACTGAGGGATACATGGGACAATGTCACCCATCCAGGGCTGCAGTCACCACAGGGCCGCATATACTGAGGGATACACAGGACAATGTCACCTATCCAGGGCTGCAGGCTGCACTCACCACAGGGCCGCATACACTGAGGGACACACGGGAGAATGTCACCCATCCAGGGCTGCAGTTACCACAGGGCCGCATACACTGAGGGATACACGGGGCAATGTCACCCATCCAGGGCTGCAGGCTGCGCTCACCACAGGGCCGCATACACTGAGGAATACACGGGACAATGTCACCCATCCAGGGCTGCAGTCACCACAGGGCCGCATATACTGAGGGTACACGGGACAATGTCACCCATCCAGGGCTGCAGTCACCACAGGGCCGCATATACTGAGGGATACATGGGACAATGTCACCCATCCAGGGCTGCAGGATGCACTCACCACAGGGCCGCATATACTGAGGGGTACACGGGGCAACGTCATCCATCCAGGGCTGCAGTCACCACAGGGCCGCATACACTGAGGGATACACGGGACAATGTCATCCATCCAGGGCTGCAGGCTGCACTCACCACAGGGCCGCATACACTGAGGGATACACGGGGCAATGTCACCCATCCAGGGCTGCAGTCACCACAGGGCCGCATACACTGAGAGGTACATGGGACAATATCATCCATCCAGGGCTGCAGTCACCACAGGGCCACATACACTGAGGGATACACGGAACAATGTCACCCATCCAGGGCTGCATGCTGCACTCACCACAGGGCCACATACACTGAGGGATACAAGAAACAATGTCACCCATCCAGGGCTGCAGTCACCACAGGGCCGCATACACTGAGGGATACACGGGACAATGTCACCCATCCAGGGCTGCAGTCACCACAGGGCCGCATACATTGAGGGATACACGGGACAATGTCACCCATCCAGGGCTGCAGGCTGCACTCACCACAGGGCCGCATATACTGAGGGGTACATGGGGCAACGTCATCCATCCAGGGCTGCAGTCACCACAGGGCCGCATACAATGAGGGATACACGGGACAATGTCACCCATCCAGGGCTGCAGTCACCACAGGGCCGCATACACTGAGGGATACACGGGACAATGTCATCCATCCAGGGCTGCAGGCTGCAGTCGCCACAGGGCCGCATACACTGAGAGGTACATGGGACAATATCATCCATCCAGGGCTGCAGTCACCACAGGGCCACATACACTGAGGGATACACGGAACAATGTCACCCATCCAGGGCTGCATGCTGCACTCACCACAGGGCCACATACACTGAGGGATACACGAAACAATGTCACCCATCCAGGGCTGCAGTCACCACAGGGCCGCATACACTGAGGGATACACGGGACAATGTCACCCATCCAGGGCTGCAGTCACCACAGGGCCGCATACACTGAGGGATACACGGGACAATGTCACCCATCCAGGGCTGCAGGCTGCACTCACCACAGGGCCGCATATACTGAGGGGTACATGGGGCAACGTCATCCATCCAGGGCTGCAGTCACCACAGGGCCGCATACAATGAGGGATACACGGGACAATGTCACCCATCCAGGGCTGCAGTCACCACAGGGCCGCATACACTGAGGGATACACGGGACAATGTCATCCATCCAGGGCTGCAGGCTGCACTCACCACAGGGCCGCATATACTGAGGGGTACATGGGGCAACGTCATCCATCCAGGGCTGCAGTCACCACAGGGCCGCATACAATGAGGGATACACGGGACAATGTCATCCATCCAGGGCTGCAGTCACCATAGGGCTGCATACACTGAGGGGTA
Organism: Hyperolius riggenbachi; assembly: GCF_040937935.1. Taxonomy (NCBI): domain Eukaryota; kingdom Metazoa; phylum Chordata; class Amphibia; order Anura; family Hyperoliidae; genus Hyperolius; species Hyperolius riggenbachi. Next base: position 94,055,100 of record NC_090654.1, read on the forward strand.
CGTGCTCTGCTCAGAAATTTTTGTGTGTCCCAGCACACTTACTGCACCCCCCCCCCCTTCCTGCAAACAGGAATCATGTTTAATATATATATATATATATATATATATATATATATATATATATATATATATATATCATGTTTCTTTTATGGGGAAACACTGCTTTTTGTGTGAAAAAGCAGTGTTTCCCCATAAAAGAAACATGATATATATATATATATATATATATATATATATATATATATATATATATATATATATATATATATATATATATAAAACATGATTCTATATAAATACATAATAATAATAATATGGTAGGACATTTAACTATGACTGTGGTAAGAGTAGTAAGATTAGAGTGTGAGCTCCTCCAAGAACAGTCAGTGCCAGGACTATGTACTCTGTAAAGTGCTGCAGAAGAGGTCAGTGCTATATAAATACATAATAATAATGTGGTAGGATATTAGATTATGACTATGGTCGTATTAGATTGCGAGCTCCTCTGAGGACAGTCAGTGACATGGCTATGTGCTCTTTTAAAGAAAACCTGTACTGAAAATAAAAGTCAAAATAGGCATACACAAGTCATACTTACCTTCCATGTAGTCTACTCCTCAGTGTCTTTCTCCTGTCCTGCGTCCTATTTGTTCACTATGATCAAGGGAATTTTCCGTCCTCTATTTTGAAAATAGCCATTACCCATAACAGCTTTCTGGTCAGCACACAGTTAAACTGTAACATCGCCCACTTGAGCCATAGGGAAACATGGACATTGCCTGGTACATCCATTTTCCTCTCAGCTATAACTGACAGCAACTGATATTTTACTGACAGCAACTGATATATTTCAGATCTGACAAAATATTGTCAGAACTGGAAGGGATTATTGTCAGAAGAAAATGGTGAGCTTCTGAGAGGAACTGATGGCAAGGTAACACTGTAATTTTCATTTGAAGTTACCTCATGAGTTTATTTTAAATATTTTTACTCAGTACAGGTTCTCTTTAAAGGGCACAAGATGAAAGCGCTTTATAAAAACATTACAGTATGGTAGGACATTATATCCTAGCTGATCGCTCCAGAATACCTCCTGATACTTAAGGCATTTAGCTCAGTGGATGAAAAAAATTGTTGCAGGATACAGGGGAGAGAAGAAAAACACCATTTGTGTGCTTGAGTGTGTGAAGCTGAGACAGGAAGCCTGGAAACAGTAATGAATGTCACTCAACAGGGAGGGGCGGGACAGTCAGTGCTCAGGAGAAGCCGCTGAGATGATTGTAGCTCCGCTCCCCCTGCTGTTCCCACACACACATCCCAGCCCAGTCATTCTCTCATCTCACAAACAACTTCAGGAATGAACAGCGACCAAGCTTCTCCCCGCCGCCTGCACGCTCTGTCCACGCGCTGCTCTCAGCATTCCCATTGGCCAACGCTACCAGAAACAAAGCCAAGCCAGCCAATGAGCGTTCTGTGCACGAGGTGAACACGGCGTGGAGGCCTGAATGCACGTGGAGAGACAGAGCAGCCAGTGGGCGGGGCCTGACAACAGGCATATATATGGGTTGCTTCCTCTTCTTGTTTACAATCTCTCAGACAGCAGAGAGGGTGACTGCAACTGCAATCAGCCTTGTGTCTTACAAAAAGTGGCCCATTCAAGCCAAACAATAACACTGACAATCTACAGACACTCCCTCATCACTAGGGGAGCAGCCAGTGAATTAAACCCTCATTGAAAGAAGAGGCCTTTCAGAACAGACCAAAGCAGACACAATGGTGGTCTTCAAGAAAATCAAGACCTTTGAGGTGTGCTTCACCGATCCAGAGAAAGTCTATTGTGGCGGTGAGAAGGTGACTGGCAAGGTGCTGGTGGAAGTGGCTGAGGTGACGCGGGTGACGGCGGTGAAGTTACTGGCCTGTGGAGTGGCCAAGGTGATCTGGTCCACGGGAACCCACAACTGCAAACAGGAAATGGAGTACCTGAGATATGAGGACACCTTGCAAATGGAGGAGCAGCCTACAGGTGAGCAAAGTGGCTGGGCATGGGGTGAAGGGACGCTTGAGTTCCTATGTAACTATTCTGGAATGCTCTTGGAAATATTGTCTAAATTGCAATTTTAAACATGCATACGTAGCGGCTGATGGTACTACATAAATTGATTTATACAGTTTAGTTTGTATTGTGATGGTTGTACAGTGATTGTAATGTTGAATAGTCCTGTACAAGTATTGGTACAAGAGCATATGGGCTGGTCAATACAAGCAGCTTGTTAAGTGGTACCGTTTATTATATAATAAGCTGTGATTACTGGTTGTAAATATAACATCTTGCTAGAGCTCATAATACAGAATGGCATCTCTTTATTACTTCCTGGGCGTCCTTGCTGTATGTAAGAAATAGACTACTTTAGCAGGTCAATGCTTATTAGGGAAATGGGAATGATCATTGTAAAAGATGATGGGCCATTTCTAAAGTCCAGCCATAAGAATTGAATCAGGTCGATGCAATGAGGAGATCCAATTGTAGCACTCTGGGTTACTGCAGGTTTTGGGGATGATCTGCCAGCATCTATAGTGTGCTGTATTACATACTGTATACAGTATGTATAATTTGATCTTGTGATGTTTGTTATAAGTCTGAGGAACATAGAACCAGTGGCAGGACACTGACTTCCAAATAACACTGTAGTGGTAAAACCATGTTTATATCACACTGCTGATTATCTTCAAAAGTCAAGTTTTAATGATGATATACTGGATCTAACAGAATTGTCAAAAATAAAAGCTAATACATGGGAATGTGACAGTATTCATAGATGATTTTGAATTACTAGATATTGGTGGTGATCAGTGCCTTGTATATTAAATTTCTTTGTTCTCTGCTCTGTTTAGACTCCGATGGCTCAGTAATCTTGAGACCAGGCAACAGCTACGAGTACAAGTTTGGATTTGAGCTTCCAAATGGGTAAGTGAAGGCCCTGACCATGTATTCAGAGTTTTTATTTAATTAGTAATTATTTTTGCTGAAACTGGCAGCAGATCAGCTAAATGTTTCCTTTTTTTCTCCCTTAGGCCTTTAGGTTCAACATTCAAGGGAAAATATGGATCTGTGAAATACTGGGTCAAAGCTTTCCTTGAGCGACCATCCTACCCAGCCCAAGAAGTGCAGAAGAAATTTCAAGTGGTGGATTTGGTGGATGTGAACACTCCAGATTTATCGGTTAGTTCCCACTTAAAGAATACTTAATCATGCTTATTTGCTTTGTAGGTGATGGTGTGTAGCTAAAACGCTTGAATCCTAGAAAGGAGACTTGCTTAATAAAGTTGACTTGTCTGCTGTGCGTCCTCCCCAGTCCTATATGTTGTTGCTATGGAAGTAGTCATGTTAGCCCCGCCCCCTGCTCCCACATGGCAGCACTCTTAGAAGTGTATACGCACCATTCTATGGGATGAATGACATTGCAGTAAACAGACTCAGAGATGATGGAGATTTGTCTGGGAAGTGGTCCTACAGCAGCTATAGTGTGAACATGCCCAAAGCTGCATAGTCCAGCCTTTTGCTAATGCTTAGTCTTCTTTTAGTTCAAAAGAAACACCATTTAAATTAGTTAAATTGACCGTCTAATGTAATAGAAGACAAGCTAGGGAAAATTGTTTCTTCTAACCTTAAAGTGTTTTAGTAAACTAGGAAACACTCAGCTGTTCTGATTAATGATAGACCAGAATCTGTGTAGACCTCATGTAGACCTGTCAGCCTCATCAAGGCCAAGATCAGAGCTAAAACAGAAGCGTTTTGTTAAGTAATCGGTGTTACAGATTAACAGGAGTTAAAAGGTCACCACAGTTAGCAGACTGTCTTTCATGGATTTTATGCTCTGTGAAGCAGAGTTAATTAGATTGTTTCTTTCCTTGCAGTCTCCAGTTTCTGGCAAAAGGCACAAGAAGATGACCTGTCTGTTCATCCCTGATGGCCATATCACCATGAGCGCCAGTATCAACCGCAAGGGATTCTGTGAAGGTAAGACTCTTCTGTATGCTATCTTCGTGCTGGGGTGTGTAATGTAGATTAGCTTCAGGCTCTTAAACGAGGGTTGAAAACTAATCTGAATGCCTCCTGTGTTTCTTTTGTAGGCGATGAAATCTGCATCTCTGCTGATTTTGAGAATACCTGCTCTCGCATTGTGGTCCCCAAAGCTGCCATCTACGCCAAGCATACTTACCTGGCCAATGGACAGACCAAAGTCTACACCCAGAAGCTCTGCAGCGTGAGGGGAAATCACATCATCTCAGGCATGACAGACTCCTGGAGAGGAAAGAGCATCCGTGTCCCAAAGATCAAGCCTTCCATCCTGGGCTGCCACATCATGCGGGTGGAGTACTCACTTCAGGTACGCATGGTCTTTATTTTACCTTTTTATTAATGAAAGTCCATACTAAGCAACACCATACAATACAAATAGCTATGTAAGCTATTTCATTTATACTCGGCATTAGAAATGGGATGAATTCCAAATTTCCTTGAACCCGAATGCCAAAACATCCTTAATTTTCTCAAATTGAACGAATCCTGTACTTAAGAATTGTGTGATCCATGTAATAATAGTAGTAAGACTTTAGACTAGTCTTACTGCTATTCTTACACAGATCATACAGTTCTTATGTAGAGAATTCTGTAGATTTGAAATTCGAAACATTTGAGAATCTTTTCAGATTCAAGATAATTTTGGATTTGTCCCATCTCTACTCAGCTTCATCATTATATAGCCCTGACCTCTTCTACAGCACTTTAGAGTTTATAGTCCTGCTTGCCTTTAGTGGAGCTCACAATCTAGTCCCTACCAGAGTTCTAATCTAATGACACTACTTTGATCTAAGGGCAGTTTTCTAGAGTAACCAAACTTAATTGTTTTGGGGATTTAGGAAGAAACTAGAATGACCAGAGGAAACCCTCACAATTAGAACCTATAAACTCTTCAAGGCCTCTTTCAGATGGATGGCAGCGCACTATCGCCATTCAGGTGCAATTTAAATGCAGCGATGGTAACACCAGGGTGTCAGCACTTGACATACAGTAGTGTAATGGCCCATACTCACGAGGGACTTTTGTCGCCTCAACACGCGGCGCGCGCGTGTTGCGGCGACAGGTCGCCCGTGAGTATGGGCCGCGCGCACCCCGAACTGTCGCCCGCAACGGGCGCGCACCCCGAACTGTCGCCCGTCGCTGATGTCGCCAGGCGATTGAAAAGTTCAATCGCCTGGCGACAGTCGCCGCCGCAACTCCGCCGCAGCTGTCGCTAGTCCGCATGAGTACGCGGACTAGCGACAGCAACCTCCATTGAGGTATGAAGAGCTTCCAGCGGAGGGAGGAGAAACGTCGGCGACAGCTTCCGTCATGCCGCTGGTCCCTCTTCCGCGTGTGTACGTGGAGGGACCTGGCGAGGAGCTGTCGCCCACACGCTCACGTGTGCTGGCGACAGGCAACATTTGCTGCCCGTGAGTATGGGCCATAACTCTGTGGCAGAAAACTGTGACGTGTTGCATCTGAGCATGGCTGCACTCATGGGACTAGAGGGGAAGAGGGGGCTGTCAGGCACTGGTACAGAGCGCTAACAAGCACCTGGCTGTGCACAAGAAAAGCCGACAGGTGGTGAATTCACCGAGTTCAGCTGCCTGTCTGAAAGAGACCTGAATTTGTTAGGAGTTGGTAATGGTTGGAAGACATTAGTGGGGAGGAAAAAGAAAAATATCTTGCCGAAAGAGCATATTGTTATAAACTGCTAAATGAAAATGTGAAATGAATAGCAAGTTTCTGTTGACACTAAAGGCCCTTTTAAATTTTCTTAACAGGTGTACGTCAGTGTTCCCGGAGCAAAGAAGGTCATCCTGGACTTGCCACTTGTAATCGGCTCCGGTTCCTCTGGGTTAAGCAGCCGTTCATCAAGCATGGCCAGCCAAGCAAGCTCTGAAATGAGCTGGATAGAACTGAACTTCCCTGGAACTCCAGAAGGTATAGAATAATTTTATTAAAAGTGTAGGATTTCTGCTTTTTTTTAAATTATTATTATTTTTTTTAATTTATTTATCGTTTTGCCAATTTTAAAAGTTAAACTGCAACTGAGACTTAATTTTGTACTTACGTCTTCCTGTTTTGCTTCTGCAGCTCCTCCATGCTATCTGGACATCGTTCCTGAAGACCACAGAATTGATAGCCCAACTACTCCTCTGATTGATGAACTGGACAACAGCTGTGACAGCCCGATCTTCATGTATGCTCCAGAGTTCAAGTTCATGCCACCTCCAACTTACACTGAAGTAAGTAGTTGCCTTTGCCACAATTTTAATACTGTACTCTATTCTTTAAATGTACAGTTTTGAGCATCAGACGGGCCAGAGTAAAGCGATTAGCAAATTTACAGACCCAAAGGCTAATTAAACCAAGCCAATTCATAGTTTCCAGATGTTAAATGACTAGCTGACACCTAACTGATCAATAGCGGCCAGTTTTGGTTAACCACCTGGGCGTTACGGACGAGCTCAGCTCGTCCAGTAACGCCGCGGTGGATTGCTAAGGCCCTGGTGGGCCGATTTGCATAATATTATTATTTTATACACGCAGCTAGCAATTTGTTAGCTGCGTGTCTTACCCGATCTCCGCCGCGAAAGATGGCCCCTCCCCGCAGACCCCTTGCGCAGCCTGGCCAATCACCGCCAGGCTGCGCTATGGGGTGGATCGGGACTCCCTGTGACGTCATTCCGTTCGTCGCCATGGCGACGGGGGAAACTCTGCTAGAAATCCCTTTCAGAATGGGATTTCCTGATAGATATTCATGCCGGCAGCGATCGGACGGGTGGTCTAGCTACATGAAGAAAAAAAATTTGGTCAAAAAAACCCTCCCGTGGCCGTGCGCCGCACGGAATCAAAACGCCAGGGAGATCCAGTTTTTTCCTTTTATGAAGTCAGAGAAAATTAGCTTGTTAGGAGAAATTCTTGGTCATCACTGTTTATGAGATGAAGGGGAGTGGCCTCAATGCTGCAGATGGTGGTAAAAATGGCACCATTACAGATGTAATCATTTACATTTATCTTTAGAGTAGTGTATGGGTACTTTCACAGTCTTTGAAAAGTCCAAGTTTAATGTTTTAAATCAGTACCATGCATACTTTGTAAAGTTACTGCAGCAGCTTGACTAAACAATATTCTTCTGCTTCTCCAGGTTGATGCCAACAAGAACACTTGTGTGCAGTAAACAGTAAAGCAACACTTGTTCTGAACTTTATGAAAGTACTGTTACAAGAAGTCCCGTCTCATCTAATGGCCTTATCTTCTTGGGGTTCGCATCCGTAGGCTGAAATCCAATGCAAAGTCAAACCGTTGACTAGTTAGCCACCCAAAGACTGTCTTTACTACTTCAGGTGTGCCAACACAATGCAAAGTCGCAGAGATAGATGGCCTGCCTCGCCCGCTGCTCGGGCCAGAGTAGGTGTATAGCAGATGGAAAAGAGGACACTCCAGGGCCCCGTTTTTCATTCAGAAACGGTGTGCCAGTTCAGATTTGTATCACGACACTTGTATGAATCACTTCCGATGACTGACTGTTTCAGAAATCCTTTTTATACGCGAGATCAGTTGTTTTATTTATACTAGGAGTCTGTGTATTTCAAATCTAAAAGAGCGATGCGTAACATTTGCCATGAGCACTTATATTCTTGTGCCTTTTTTTACATAAAAGGGAATTTAGCATTCCAACTGAGCTTTGTCTACCTGTCGAGCTTATAAGCCCTCTCCACTAGTGATGAGTTTAAACAGACTAGGATTCCTAAAAGGCGTTCACTTTTTTTATATGGCATATGCATTTGTCTTTCAGTATATGCAAATCATGGCGTCCGCTCCAGTCGCTGTTATGTTCATAGATTTCTTGATTATAACAAGCATTTTTGTGCTTTTGAGTCTTGATGAATCTTCTAGTGCTGTTTGTATTAGTATAAATCAGTGTTAAAGATGTTCTTTTGTTAAAGCACTTTTTGTTGTGTAAGCTAATACTTCTCTGAGGATCTTTAGGAGACTCAACCACTACATGTTTTTTGTTTTCTTGGTCTTCCAGCTTTATGCAACCTGTTTTGCCTTTGTAGCATTTCTAGCTATGTCTCTATTGCCTTCTGTAGCCACAATGTGGACTCTAGGCCTTAAGACCTAAACCATCTGGAGAAAGAACTGTTCTTGTCCAAAGCAACCATCTGATGCCCTCAGTTCTCTATATAGGTGCTTGGTAGAATCTAGTATACAAAAATATCAGTTCTTCTGTAGATGGGTGGGGCCACGACTTCCCTGATACAACATGGCTTCTCTACATCTCTCTGCCAAACCTTGAAGCCAAGGGAGTCTTTAAAAAAAACAAAAAACTATATTGCTTTGGAGCTTAAAGGAGCTTCCAAATCATATTTGCTTTTGGGCTATATTATTGACTTTAAACAGCAATTTGTTTAACTGCATCTATGAATGATTTCAAAGGGCTTATCTTTAAGACAGTTGCTGCAATGTACAAAGCCAAGCCATACTTTTTCAATGCACTTTGGTCACTGATTCTCTATACAGGATGAAAGGCAAGCATGTTTTACAGCAAGGCTGAGCAACTACGTGACAACCTTTCATTGCCCAAAGCAAAGGATTCTGGGAGTACTGTAATATGGTGTGAGTTGAGATGCCTTGCTGTAGAATAGGTTTGCTCCCTGTTCTGAGATGGTTGACCTAAACTTTTCATTTTTTTTTTTTTCAAACGTCTGCCTGAATTTTTCAAGTATTGATGAATTCTCTTTTTTGAGAAAGCACTTAAGTTTGTTTTGTTTTTTTGTACTGTACGTTCGCACTGCATCTGAGTTACTGCTTTTTATACAGTTCCTTGGAGAATGTAAGCTTGCACCGAGGATATTCTTTTGATTTTGTAAACTGTTTTTTGTATATTCTGTTTCAGAGTTTTATTATATTTTGTACTGTGATATCCCATTTCGGGACACTTGTTTTCTAAATAAAATTTGAAAATGTTTCGAATGAACTATTGGTTCCTTTTGACGCTGGGCTTCATTTGGGTGGTATAAATAAGGGGTAGAGCAAGCCTTGAGATTGTGTCCTCCAGATCAGGTTTCTGCCAACAAATACTTTAGAGAGGATCTGAAGTCAGAACTTCCTCTCTGCTCTAAAAGATACACAACAGCATAATGACCCTTTTAAAGAACAACATTTCTTTGTTACAGCTGATACAAATCCTGCAATAAATCTGCAGTGTCTACTTCCTGCTTTCATGGAAGCAGACATTAACATCCTGTGTTTACCAATGAACTCTCTGCTGTGGCAGGCAGCTGACACAGCTGAGGGATCAAATTACAAGTTGTGCTTAGTCACAGATAAGGGGGTATTAGACAGACTAAACTCTCTAAATACATACAGGTTGAATTTATATATTTTCCATCTGTGCTGTGCAAGAGTTCAGGTCCACTTTAAAGGGAACCTGAAATCAGAGGTATATGGAGGCTGCCATAGTCATTTCCTGACATTTGCCTGGTGGTTCTGATCTACTTAGCTGCAGTAGTGTCCGAATCACACACTGAAACAAACATGCAGCTTATCTAGTCAGGCTTCAGTCAGAAACCTCTTATCTGCATGCTTGTTCAGGGTCTATGGCTAAAAGTATTAGAGGCAGAGAATCGGCAGGCCAGCCTAACTGGTACTATTTAAAAGGTGATAAATATGGCCGCCTCCATATTTCTCACTTCAGGTTCCCTTTAAATCCATGTTAGAACATTTGAGAGCATGGATTAATGTAAGCACCCTTTAATAAAACTGCATTACCAGAAATAAAGGGAAACTCCACCATAAGAGGACTATAGAGGATACCATCATGCTACTTGCCCGTTATATGCTGACCTTTGCCTTCATACTTGCAGATCAGCTGTTGAGACTTAAAGAGAACCAGAGCTGAACCATTAAAAAGTTTTTATACATACCTGGAGCTTCCTCCAGCCCCATAAGCCTGGATCGCTCCCACGCCGCCGTCCTCCGCTGCCTGGATCCGCTGGTACCGGATCCCGTAGTTAAGGCCAGTCTGAGTCAGCACGCGGCCAATAGTCCGCATCACAGGGGCTCCCTCCTTATCCTCACGCGTGCGGCTGCATACAGCCGCGTGCGTAAGGGTATGCCGGGAGCCCCTGTGCATGCAGAAAATTGGTCGCGTCCGCCGGAAGTGACGAGACCCGTTACCGGCGATAGAGGAAGCAGAGGATGGCGGTGTGGGATCGATCCAGGTTTATGGGGCTGGAGGAAGCCCCAGGTATGTATAAAAGCTTTTTAATTTTTTTTATTATCGTTCATCTCTGGTTCTCTTTAACTGGCTGAATACTTGTTGCCAGTTACTGAAGTGAAAACACAACAGCCAGGCAAGACACTTTTATCAATGGTAGCCTCCATATTTACCTCTGCACAGACTAACGTTTGAAGGCCTTGAATAGTGTGGAGAAGGGTTAGCAAGCACTATGGGTTGTTGGTGTCTGTCCCCATCTGGGAGCACCTATCTTGGAAGGTAGTCAATGAATATCACATCAAAGGATAAAGCATTTATTGACGTCCTTATTTCCTGTCCCCAAGAATACATACAAGTCCTGGAGATCCCATGGACATGACGTGAGGGAAAAATCTTTCCAATACACAAGAACCTCAGAGGAGGGTGTAATCCCTTTTCATACTACGCAATCTAAACTATTTTCCTGGAGAGGGTTAGTTTTCTATCCCAGTGAGAAGTGGAACGAGGATAGGAAGATTGGAGGAGCCGGCGGTGACAACTATTGCTTTGCCAGAATTTAGAATAAAGGTGTCTATCAATGATCCAATGTTGATTGTGCAATCATAACAAAATTATGTAATAAAAGCATAAACTGAATATATGCTTTAGGTAGTACCGCAAACTACATGTAGGTGTCTAAAATTGTACAATCAAGAGTGTATCATTAGTGGGCACCTTTAGCACTTAAAGGTGATACTGCAGTCCCAACGTTACACCCTGGCAACCTGTAACGTAACCAAAGCAAGAAGTGAACTATGGTTCACGGGATTATGGGTAGTTGTAACCATGCTTCCTAATCTACTCAAAACTGGCAACAACAAAAAAAATTTCATTAAAGAAATTTGCATGATGACATTTTAATAAAATAGTCCCCTAATAAGACATAAATGCTCTGGAGCAGTATAGGGCACACGTGCCATAATTCCACAATATTTTCATTGTGCCCTTCTGTCATAGCATACAAGCTAGTCAGATTACCACTCATTTAATATTATCCACTCTGTCATTGGTTATAGTGACAGATGGTGGAGAGAGACTTTAACCCTTTCTATTGTTTGCCAGTCAATAACTGGGCCTTGCAGCTAGTCCAATGAGGTATTACAGAGTGCTGCAAGTACAGTAGCTTACTACTGTTACAAATATCACTGAGTAAGGCATTTTCCCAATATTAGAATTAAAGAAGACCTGACTTACAAAGGTATCTACAAGCAAGAAGTCATCAGTGATGTGGCAAGACTGATCTGGATGTATTCAGAATCCTCTGTAGGCAATAACTTTTACTGGAACTTGAAATAAAAAAAATATGAAGCAGATACTTACCGAAGGAGAGGGAAGGCTCTGGGTCCTATAGATAGAGCCTTCCCACTCCTCTCAGTCCCCTTGTTGTAGCGCTGGGTTCCTTGTTTGAATCCCCCACCGGAAGTCTTCAGGAGCCGAGTGCTCCTCAAGATGGCGAGTACTCCTCAAGATGGGTCACTTCATACTGCGCATACATGAGTGTGCAAGAGTGTGCTCACGCAGGCGCAGTACAGACCTGCCCGTCTTCGGGAGCATTTGGACTTCCAAAGCCACCTTCAGAAAGCAGTATTTGACCAACTTGGTCAAATGCTTCTACCAGGGGCAGGGGTGTAACTAGAAATCCCCGGGCTACCCTGCAAAAAAAATCCCTCCCCCCCCCCCCCCCCCCGCTCAGGGCCTTTTTGGGGGGCAGGAGGGGTCGCAACATAAGAGGAGAGCGTGGCACAGATCAGCGGGGAGGGGGGAGCTTCCCCCTCCTCCCTCACCTTGGGCTCTCAGCGTTCCCCTCTTGCAATCATTATTGGCAGCGGGCGGTGGCAGGCTGAACACATACCTCCATCGCGCAAGAGGTCTCCGATCTCTAAGAGTACTTCCTGTTTATACAGGAAGTAATATTGAAGCACTTACTGATCGGAACCTCCGGCAAGAAGGAGGTATGTGTTCAGCCTGCCGGCCGCCTGCTGCCACTAATGATTGCAGGAGGGGAAGCGCTGAGAGGAGAGCCAGAGGGGGCGGGGGAATGTTCCCTCTCCCCGCTGATCTGTGCCACGCTCTCCTCTTATGTTGCGACCCCTCCTGAGGGGGCAGCCGGGGGCAGGGGTCGCATCCCCTATTGTTACGCCCCTGACCGGGGGAGCCAGTGCTGGAATGAGGGATCAGTGAGAGGAGTGGGAAGGCTCTGTAGGACCCAGAGCCTTCCCTCTACTGATTTTTTTTTTTTTTTACAGGTTCCCATTTACTTAAAGTTAACCATCAAAAATGATTGCCTTAGGCTACGTTTCCACTGTAGCGTTACATTTTCGCCTGCAAAAAATCGTATAAGATTTTTCTGATTGGTGAAAATTCGCATGTAAATTTGTACACGTTTTTATGCGAATTTTCGTACGTGAAAATTCGCATTAGTTACATATGTATAATCTGCCTAGTAACAGCTTCGTCATGACTGCTGACAACTTCCTGTAACCATGGATCCAATGCGAATTTTCGGGCAAGTAACGCGAAAATTCGCATTGCCTATACAAAGCAACGTACGCGATGTCCGATAAAATGATACAGGACCTCAGATTTTTTCACGCGTTCGAACACGTACGAAAATTTGCATAGAGTGGAAACGGCTGCATTGATGCGAATTTTCTGAGCAGAAAAACTGACACAAAACGCACAAGTGGAAACCTAGCCTAAGACTTCTATGAAGTAGCAAGTGTTTGAAACCCTCAACCGGCCCAGACAATATGAGACTAAGGGCTCGTTTCCACTATAGCGAATCCGCATGCAGGCACTGCATGCCGGATTCGCATAGTCAATACAAGTGGATGGGATAGTTTCCACTTGTGCGTCGTGCGGGTGCGTTTTGGCGTGCGGGGGAAATCTGCACGGCAGAGCCGTCAGATTTTGCGTGCGGCAGGAATGCGGGCGAATCGCCCGCAATGCTTTTAATAGGGAATTCGCATGCGGCTTTGTCATGCGGATTTCCCCGCGATTTCGCGTGCGATTTCGCATGAAATGCAATGGAACTTTGCACAGGCAGTGACATGGTTAAATTCGCCTAGCTCCTTGCCATGCGAAATCGCATGCGAAATCGCGGGGAAACCCGCATGCAGAAACGCACCCGCATGCGATTTCGTCCGCGGTGGAATCCAGGCGATTCCGCACCGCAACAGTGGAAACGAGCCCTAAGGATTACTGAGAGGTAGGTGAATTTGTTTGCAACTACATATTGTTTTTTCCCTTCAATAAATCCAGAATTATAAGGAGCCATTAACCCTTTGCTTTGCCCCCCTCCCCCTCAGGTAATCAGTGAGGTCAGTATCCATGTCACCTTCCTCCCCTGGAAATCAGTGCTAGCAGTACCCGTCCTCCTGCTTCCCTCTATAATCAGTGTGGCCACTGTCTGTCCCATTCCTACCACCCAACCACGGTGATCAGTGCGGCCAGAATCTGTTCCCCCTCCCAATGTGGACAATAGTGCATCGAGAAAACTGCTACAAACGCTAAATATCGTTTATAGCATAGTGGGTGTCTTTGGTGCCCAAATTTTCTGCTATGAACGATATTTGCATGGACGCCTATGGTGACGCCCACACTTCTGCAGCTCTACTTTGCCCACATTTCCTGCTTCTTTGTATAGAACTTAACAGTATTGTATATTTAAATCACTCTATAAAGGGTTAGTTTTGCTTCAATCCACCATAAGTCACAAAAGATGAGCCCCCTCTGCTTTACAAGCGGTAGGATTTGGTTTCCCTTTGCTGTAAAGCAGGGGTGTCAAACTCATACAAAGTGGGCCAAAATTGTACACTGGGACACCATATTGTGGCACACTGACTTTTCTTCCAAGTGCAGGCAGGAAAAGAATCGCTGAGCACTCTGATGAGTTATACTGAATTCCGAGAAACCTGCGTGTTTACTCTAAGCATTGGCTTTATCTCACTTTCCCTTGCCACAGTGCTATTGACTGCTCCCTTCTTAGCTGACAACTTTCTTTACCCTCCAGAATCTCTCACATATCTGCAATCGGAATGCCATATCTGCCATCTGTTTTCCACTCGCCTGATTACAGCTACTTATAGACTGTGGGTAATTGTTCCCTGATACATGTCATATGCATGTAAAAATGTACCTGCGATCACTGTATTATTATTATTTATTTATATAGCGCCAACATATTCAAGTCTCAATCAGCAAACGAACAAAACACAGTAAACATTAGAAAGATGACCCTGCCCTTGCGAGCTTACAATCTAAAGGGTAGTGGAAGGCACACTAGGTAAGGAGACGTGGGGGTGGGGGGGGGGGGGGTAATGGATGAGGCAGTGAGCCTTTGCCTCTGATTACACTGTGAACAGTAAACGGGCTAAAAAACGGGCTAAAAAAATGTTATAAGCTTGTCTGAAAATGTCCAGGTTTGGAGCTGTCGAAGAGAGTTCCAGATGAGGGGTGATGCTTGTGTAAAGTCCTGGATGCGAGCATGAGAGGAGTTGATCAGCTTAGAGGCCAGGAGAATTTCTTGGGATGAGCGAAGGTTGCGGGAAGGACAATATCTAGAGATTAGTGAGGAGATGAATGGAGGGGACAACTCGTGAAGGGCTTTGTATGTTGGAGTCAGGAGTTTGAACTTGATCCTCTGGGTAATGGGTAGCCAATGGAGGAAATGGCACAGTGGGGCTGCATCAGAGGAGCGTGTGGAAAGGTGAATGAGGCGGGCAGCTGAATTTAGAAGGGATTGGAGAGGTGCTAGCCTGTTTTTTGGTAGACCACAGAGCAGGGTGTTGCAGTAGTCTAGGCGGGAGATGATTAAGGCATGTACAAGCATTTTGGTGGCCTCTTGTGTCAGGAAGGGCCGGATACGGAATATATTTTTGAGCTGGAAATAGCAGATGGTGGTTAACCTCCTTAGTGGTATGCCCGACACTGTGTCGGGCATACCGCTCTGTGGCCCCAGGAGTCCCCCATAATTAAATAATTGTGTCAAATGACTGTAAACGCTCTAGCTAGCTCTAGGCTAGCTAGTAAAAGTGTTGGGCACCCGCCGCTCCCCTGCGATCCCCCCGTTTATACATTGCCCCCCCTGGATCCAGCGATCACGGAGCCTCCCGGCACAGCTCCTGTCTCTCTATGGGGAGGATCGGGTTTGCGCATGACGTCATGACGTTGGCAATGTCATGACGCCATGTGCGATCCTCCCCATAGTGAAGACTGGAGCTGTCCGAGGAGGCTGCGCCGATTGCTGGATCTAGGCTGGGTAATGTATAAACGGCTGAGCGGCGGGGATCGGAGGGTGCCGGACACTTCTTCTAGCTAGCCTAGTGCTAGCTAGAGCGTTTACAGTTATTTGGCACAATTCTTTAATAATCGGGCAAGAAGTAACAAAACCTCCTGAGCGGTGTAACACTCAGGAGGTTAATGAGGCAATGTGAGGTTTAAAGGAGAGCTCTGAGGCCAAGTATAACCCCCAAGCAGCGGGCCTTAGAGGTCGAGGTTATTGGGGTGTTATGTACAGTTATGGTTGCAATTGATGGGAGTGTAGATTGTGATGGTGGAAAAAAAATCACAATTTCTGTTTTACGCATGTTGAGTTTGAGGAAGCGGGAGGACATGAATGCAGAAATGGCACGTAGACAGTCTGGGACTCTGGATAGTAGGAGGAAAGTTCAGGGGGTGAGAGATAAATTTGGTTATCATCTGCATAGAGGTGATACTGGAAACCAAAAGAGTTATTTAGTTGTCCCAGGCCACGAGTGTAGATTAACTGTACAGACATGCTGCACAGATGTCTGCTGTGCAGATGCTTGTTCTGTCCTATGGAGACAGGGATAGAGAGGTCCAGCACAATGTGCCCTACTGTGAGCTGCAATGGGAAATAGATGAGCTGTGCAAACAGATCAGGATTTCCAGCTCAACAGAATAAAGGTATCTGAGAGCGATAAGTTACAAAACCTCCACCTAAAGGCTCATACACACGTCCAACATCATGCACAACTTACCACACAACTTGACCAACCACACAACAAGTCGTTTAAATGACAAGTACGTGCACACACCAACCAACTAAACAGCCTACTCAAATACTATGCGTGCAAGCTAAATGACAAACTGCACAACTGTCTCCATTCAAAAACAACAAAGTTGTTCAATAGACTTGTACACACATTTCAACCTACAAGATAGTTGAGTAGATTGATCCACCGGTTGACCCTGGCAAACAACTTGTTATCAGTTGGTCTTCTGGTTGTTTGCCAGCCCTACACACACCCAACTTATCTTCCAACAGACAAGTTCGGAAGATGGTTGCACAGACGTGTTTGTAAATGTTTGGGGAAGGGGGGTGGGTTGACGGAGGGGACGACCTGTATGCGATCTGTCATCTTCTTCAGCTAGACCATTAGCTACACCAGTTTCAAATTCCCACCGTGGTGTCCCTGGCTGCCGCAGTGCATACTGGGAGATGTAGTCCTTCAATGTGAGTACATCTCCTGGCTGGATTATGTGCTCATATTAAAGGACTACATCTCTCAGATGCATTGCGGTGGGCGAAAATTCATGATAACACAGCCAGTCTGGCTAGAGAAGATAGCGGAGTAGGTAAGCAGCACCTTCATCCCCTCCCGCAACCCCCCCTCCTGCCTGAAGGTAAGTAATGCCCGCCCCCCTCCCCAATTCACAAGTTTCCCCTAGGGCCTATTTCCACAACACTCCAAGCTGCAGCGTTTCACTGCACGCAAGCTGCATGGGGAAATGCTGCCTATCTAGTGGCTTGCAGTCCAGATTGCAGATTTCTGCAGCACGCAGCTGAATCTGTATAGCCGTGCGTGACGCAACTCAGCGATTTGGGCAGAGGCTACACAGCAGAACGGGAGCTGCGGCCGAAACAGAAATCCCATGGATAAGCCCTTAGAGGAGGTACATTTTACATCTTTTTGTAATTTTAGCCCTCAGTTGCCTATAATGAACAGGAGGCTTTCAGGAGAAACGCAACAGGCTGTCATTCACAAAGATTTCAAACAATTGTTTGGGTGATGAAAGCTTACAGTGTACTGTATACATAGCTGTAGGCACATATAAATAAAGAATGGTTGACAGACAGCAGTATTCAACGTGATATGCAGATAACATACCACAGCATAGACAGGAAGGGAACTAATTAGGGCTTGTACACATGCCCAACTGATGACCGCCTCGGGGATCAGGAGCTGATCCCCTTGGGCAACATTGCTGGGACGGACTGCACACACGTGTGTCAGCTGACAACCCGCTGTGTTGGTGTGTGGGGGGGTCAGAGGGACGATGGGTGGCGCATGCGTAATGTCACATGGGGGGGTGGGGGAACTGAGTGAACAATTGGATCGGCGGGGGATCAGCGTCACTGTGGTTTAGTAGGTTGTTATTGGCCACCTTAGCTGGCTCTAACCAGGCATGTGTACAAGGCTTTAGACAGTAGGAAGTATGTCACTGCGCGGGTGGATGGGGTTTAGGGCGCTATGCATATGACCCCGCTGGCGCACTCTGTCGCAGGGTCATATGATTGTCTTTTTCGCGTCACTGTGGGATACGGCAGGAGCATCGTGTCCCACTCAAAATATAATACATGTTTAATGTTTGTGGGGATTGCTATGAGATGGTGAAGTCTTGGACCTTGGTATATTATAGCCAAAATTGCCACCAATACTACCTTCTAAGGTCAATAGATATTTCTAAGGGAAAACACTTTAGCTAAGTTACATAGAAGCACTCATCATCTCATGCAAAGATGCATAAGAACCTCCTTTTTCCTTCTTTTGAAATAGTAAAATGAGAAATAAGAAAGGAGATATCAGCTCCTGTATAGCCATGGAGTCCTAAACCCCGGTGCAATTATTGGCTTTACCGTCTCTGACCTTGACCTTTCCCACCAGAGGCATAGCTACTGGTAAAGTAACCCCTGCAGAGACTGGGTGGCCCAGGGCCTTGAGCAGGTCCCAACTCCTCACAACACTCCCTCCAATACAGGGGCCTCTCCAGTGAAGGCTTTGTTGTTTCCTCAATTGTTTTGGGGGAAGGATTGTGGCGGCCACATTTATTATATGGTGGATATCAGATAGCCCCCTTGCCATGGAGGTCACCATGATTGGTGGGAAGGGAGGGGTGGAGAAGCAGTGTGGGGAGAACCCATGAAATTTTTAACTGAGGTACCCCATTATCAATAGAGCCCTGTTAGCAATAGCAGCCAGCACTACTAGATAGCAACACAGTGTCCCAATATAGGCTTTGTTATGAGGTAGTTGGGAGTGTATTTTTGTATCAGGTCATTTGGTGGCCGCGGTGATAGAGGACTGTGTTAATTATCGGCCATAGGCTACTACATGGTCGTTCACAACTTAGTTAACAACTGTCAGTTGGGTGTCAGGGCCAGGAGGTTAGGTTTAGGCATTTCTTTGGGGGGGGGGGGGGGGGGTTAGGTTTAGGCACTCATGGGGGGGTTAGGGTTAGGCATTAGGTAGGGGAGTTATTTTTAGGCCCTTATTGGGAGGTTATGATTAAGCCTTAGGTGAGGGGTTAGGGTAAGGTACCTACAGGGGGAATTAGGTGGGAGGGTTAGGCGTCTACAGCAGAGGGTTCCAATGAGAAATTACTGATACTGTATTTTACTACTAGTGGCACTGGCACCCCTCAGTCCCAACTTACGTAGCGGTGCCGTGATATGTATGCTATACTTCTCCATGCAGGCTATTTTTTATGTAAGGGCTAAAGTCACATTTTAAGCAGCAACGCCAGTCTACAGATATGGCAAACCCTCATAAGTTCACTTTAAATATATTTAGGAAGTGAGCCAAGAACTACGTTGGGGTGATCTAGCCACTGCGATCTCCGAACAAACCAGGCAACGCTCCTGCCCTTGAGACTTCCTATGAAATGAAAACCACTTTAGAGTGGGCTGAATTTTAATATTATGACCATTGTATCAGCCCTATGATTCAAGCACTGACATCACCACACTGATTTAGCATGGCCGTATCGGCTACCAGGCAGCCCTTTCTTGCCGCAGCTATTTCACGACTTGTAAACATGTTTTTCTCTCAATGGAGACTGGCGTGTTCTCTCTTATTGTGTGGTGAAGGTTTGGCTGCGGTCCAGGATGTATCATGCTACACAGATAAACTGTACCTTTTACGAGTCAATCAACAAGTAACTCTCTGTGGGCCTCTCGGCCATTCATCTGCATGCTTCAGTGCACAATGCCTCAGCGCTGCACATCAGCTTAGCCTGGATATGCAATGACATGTGCGGAGGTGGCTTTGAAGCAAATGTAATACACACTCTATGTAATCCAAATATCTATATACCTCCTAAAAAACTGCTAAGTATATTACACAAGCTTAACTCGCGACCGGTAAATATTATTTTACCCGGGATCGCGGGTGACACAATAGAATTTAAAGCAGACCAAAAGCAAAAAAAAAAAAAAAACTTATGAGATAATGAATTGCATGTGTAGTACAGATAATGATTAGAACATTAGGAGCAAAAAAAAGAGTCTCATGTTTTTATTTTCAGTTATATAACTTTATTTATAACATTGCATTATTCTGTCACAGTTGCAGTTTTAAAACCACACTCTGTCTTTTAAACTATAAAGCAAAGCGAAATAATGACCCTCTGAACTTTCCTACAGTAAGACCTTATCTCATGCTGTCTCTGATTTTTTTTTGCTGTTAAAGTGCTTCAGAAAACAGGACTGTATTCGGCCCAAGTTGGGTGGAATAGCTCAGAGAAACTCTTTTGCATAGATAACAACTGATGTTTCTTAAAGAGACACTGAAGCGAGACTAAATCTCGCTTCAGCTCTCATATATAGCAGGGGCATGTATGCCCCTGCTAAAACGCCGCTATCCCGCGGCTTAACGGGGGTCCCTTCACCCCCAACCCACCCCCCGCAAACCTTGGTCGCAGACTTGGTCGCTGATTTTTCCTTCCTGGAGGCAAGGGCTAACGGCTGCAGCCCTGCCTCCCAGCGCGTCTATCAGACGCGCATCGCCGCCTCTCCCCCGCCCCTCTCAGTGAAGGAAAACTGAGAGGGGCGGGGGAGAGGCGGAGATACGCGCTGACAGACGCGCGTGGGGCAGGGCTGTGGCGGTTAGCCCTGCCCCAATGCGGAAGCGCTCCCCCGCATTACGGAGGGGATTTGGGGGGACAGGGACCCCCGATAAGCCGCGGGATAGTGGCGTTTTAGCAGGGGCACACGTGCCCCTGCTATATATGAGGTCTGAAGGGAGATCTATTCTCGCTTCAGACTCTCTTTAACTCTTCCTGTACTGGAAAACAATGAGATTTTTTTCTTTGCTACAAATGTTCTATTTCTTATCTGTACTACAGATACAGTACATTATATCATAAGTTTATTTTTGCTTCAGGTTAGCTTCAACCTATTGCCGACCGCGTCACGCCGATGGGCGTGGCCACGGTGGCAGCCCCAGGACCGCTTAACGCCGATCGACGTGAAGTCCTGGGTCTTGCTTTTGCAGGAGATCGCGCGCACACTGTGCGTGCATCTCCTGCTTGTCTCCCATCAGCGATCGCCTCTCAGAGACTGTTAGAGGGCGAAACCGCCGTTTAATTACCCGTACAGCACTGCGATCTAAGGCAGTGCTGTACTGGGGACAGCCGTGTGACACGTGTGTCCCCTCCATAGGCTGGGAAGTGGCTTCAGCCTATGACAGCCGATCACGCTGATTGGCTGGCGGGGGGAGGGATTAAAAAAAATACACAAATTTAATAAAAAATAAATAACAAAAATATTTGTGAAAAAATAAACAAACATCTGGGGGGCGATCAGACCCCACCAACAGAAAGATCTGTTGGTGGGGAGAAAAGGGGGGGGATCACTTATGTGCTGTGTTGTGCGGCCCTGCAGCTTGGCCTTAAAGTTGCAGTGGCCTATTTTACACAAAATGGCCTGGTATTTGGGGAGTTTAACACTGTGGTCCTCAAGAGGTTAAGGTAAAACTCAAGAATTAATTTTTCTTGCAAATTATCAGCTGTGCTACTTCATGGTAGGTTCAGTTATTGAGAAATGAGGAGGAGGTGGAGACAGCACCAGGGCTCCTTTGACTAGAGGGCTCTCCTTCAGCTGCTCCATTGGCTCTTCATTGATCCTATAGTGACAATGATTACTTCCATCTCATTGGCTATCTCTATTTAACCTCTGTATCCCCTATTGCTATGCCACTAAGTGCTGACCATTAATAAACTGCTCTCCTCCCACCACTGCCTGCACCTCAATCACCTGGCCTAGGAAAGCAGGTTTTGGACTCTGTATTCCGTTCTTGTTATATTTACAATACTAGGGGGACTCCTGTGTGAAATTTGCACTGGGGTTCAGAGTTCTGTAGCTAAGGAACTGCTGAAAACAAACCAGAACTATCATATATTTCAAGTTAACCTGTAACAAAAAAAAGTGCCCCGGTAGGTCTGGATCCTAAATAGGCTTCCCCCATCCTCTCCTGCAGCCCTGATGTAGCGCTGGGAACCCCCAGGATCTCCATGTCGGCCACTTGTCGGCATTCGGGCATGTGCAGTAGCGGCTCACCACTCGGGCTCTGGCAGAAATAGCCGAGCCTGATTGGGCCTGCTCTACTGTGCAGGGCCCAGGGCAAGCCACGTGGTGGAAGGAGGTTATCTATTTATTTTTAGTGAATTAATGGAGGAGGACATGTAGTGAAGATCTTTACCTTTTGTAAATCTACAGTCGTTGCACGCAGCATTCATTTCTCTACCATACAGTCCTTGCCTGCAGCAGTAACTTCTCTATGATACAGACTCATGCAGTAAGAGTCCTTGGCCCCTATTCAAGTAACCTTTCTCCTGAATTTTCTCCCAAGTAAAATGTTATTCATCTAATCTGCAAAATAACCTCAAAAAGTAGGTAAAGAAATAATATCACATTTATTTTGAGTATTTCCTTTCTTGCTAGGGCTTTCAAGAGTATTTTATTGATAAGATGTGAATACTTCTCCTGTGAGAAAACTCAGGAGAAAACTTAATTGAATAGGAGCCCTTGAGGGGATTGGATCAGCAATTGCAGCACCACTTAAATGACACTGGCCCATATGCAATTATCTTTTTTCACTTACGTTTTCTCCTAAGTGATATTTTCACAACTTGTCACAAAATGTCTTTTAAGCCACTAACAAGCAAGAAAATACTCAAAATCAATTTGATAGTACTTTTTCACCAACTTTTGGGTACTTTTTCAATTGTAAAATGCTGAAAATTTAGTTTAAAGAGAAGATGAAAATTGTCTCCTAGGAGATAACTCAGGTGAAAAAGTTAATTGCATATGGCCCACAGCCTCAAAACATAGGGAATGACTTGCACTAACTGCTTAATTATCTATTTCCACCCTGTGGCTCTTGATCCTAGGTATCCACAGGACTAAATGTGTGCTAAAAGTTACGGACAGAAAAAAGTGACCTAACTTGACACATCCTGGCCTGAGAGTGACATTCCCATCATTGCCAGAGCTGCATCCGATTTCATGATCAGCGGGCAGCAGGCAGCTCACTCGAAAATACCATTGTCTGTCCGCCCGCTGCCTGAATACCGTGTTCTCTGTTCCTCTCTGAAACATTCTGGATAATGAGCAGCGAATGTCTGGCAAGGCACTACTGTATAAGGAAAGCAACATGTTATGATGACCTAGAAATGTATGATCCTTATTTATTATTGTAGGAGACAGGCCTGCTCTTCTCAGTTGCAAATAAAGTCTAACTAAGGGCAAAGAGAACTTAGGACTCCTGGTGATCTTACTCAAGCCCAAGAGGCGACATAATAAAAAAAAACTATAGCATTTTTTTTGGAGATTCAAACCCTCCAGTTATGATCTCCCCGGGACTTACAGTATGTGTCAATACAGGTACAAAGAAAATTAAAATTTAAAGCGGGATTAAACTCTAAAAATGATGAAGAAAAAAAATTGGCACCCTCAAAATAAATGTACTGAATGTACCTGTATCACCTTTTCCTGTGTATGAAGCCTGGCATTATGGTAAATACTATTCTTTTCTTTTGTATTCATCCTAGGCGAGCCTCCATCTTGAGATTACTTCTACTCGAAAAACACAAAAATTCAATAGCTCCAAAATCGCTCCAAAAATCCTAATCACTCCCAAAACCCCAATAGCTGAAACATACTAATTGGCTTTGGAAATAAGGGACTGCAGGTTCGAACAGGTACATTCTCCTGACTGTGTAATAATTATTTATTAGGGGTAGCAATGATCTATACACATTTTAATCAATGTAGAATTCATTTTTATTATTTGAAAAACAGAGTTTAATCCCACTTTAAAGGGATACTGTAGGGGGGTCAGGGGAAAATGAGTTGAACTTACCCGGGGCTTCTAATGGTCCCCCGCAGACATCCTGTGTTGGCGCAGCCACTCCCCGATGCTCTGGCCCCGCCTCCAGTTCACTTCTGGAATTTCTGACTTTAAAGTCTGAAAACCACTGTGCCTGCGTTGCCGTGTTCTCGATCCCGCTGATGTCACCAGGAGCGTACTGCGCAAGCCCAGTATGGTCTGTGTCTGCACAGTACACTCCTGGTGACATCAGCGGGAGCGAGGACACGGGCGTGCAGGCGCAGTGGTTTTCTGACTTTAAAGTCGGAAATTCCAGAAGTGAACTGGAGGCGGGGCCGGAGCATCGGTGAGTGGCTGCGCCAACACAGGATGTCTGCGGGGGACCATTAGAAGCCCTGGGTAAGTTCAGCTCATTTTCCCCCGACCTCCCTACAGTATCCCTTTAAGTACTTACCTAAAACAACCAAAATACTTCTTTATTCGACAGAGAGTTTCAAGAGAGAGTTGCCCTGCACCTGGCTTTTGAAAGCCTTTGGCACTTTATTTGGCCTGAGGAAGTGGGCAGAGACCCACGAAACACGTTGCCTATGCTTATTAAAAATGAATTATATTTATGAATTTGTGGTTATTGACATAAGTCACCTCCCCCTTTTATTTTTTTATTTGTTTTTAACTCATGGGCGCCTCTTACCCCCTTTGGTCTATATTCAACAGTAACCTGATTGGATGATCTGGGCTAAGGTCGGAGCTGTATTAAGACTAATCAGGGCTATAGGTAAGGTAACCGCTTTCAGTCACCCTTCCTCCACAACAATACAATAATACATAATACAATCATGTACAGACAGGAAAGCTCTGTCACCTGGAACAACTGTTATTATTGCGTTAGGTGAAGGTGTGCCACCAACACCTTTGTTTGGCTCCGTGCTGGAAAACGTGCACTACAGGGAGACGAGGAGAAAAATAAGGGATTAAGCTGTGGTGTAC
Organism: Hyperolius riggenbachi; assembly: GCF_040937935.1. NCBI lineage: Eukaryota > Metazoa > Chordata > Amphibia > Anura > Hyperoliidae > Hyperolius > Hyperolius riggenbachi. Next base: position 94,079,770 of record NC_090654.1, read on the forward strand.
CACAGTAGCAATTAACCAAATAAATCTCACAAACAGACACAGATGTAGAAAGTATAGATTCATGTAGACATCAGAAGTGATCATTTGATTTGAGGACAGAGCTTTTTTAGCCTGTAGGAGGCTGTAAAGTTTGTGAAGAAAAATAAAATAAAAGAATGATTATATATGAAAGCATGAAGTAGTCGGGGGAAGTGTGAAAGACGGAGGAAGAAAGTGAGCCCGATCCATTTCACTGGCACACATGCAAATACATTTTTCTCCTGAGTTTTCTCCTAGGAGATAATTGTTCATCTTCAATTTAGAATAACTTTTCAGCACTTTGCAATTGAAAACATACCGAAAAGTAGGTGAGAAATTGCTATCAAAATGATTTTGAGTATTTTTTTGCTTTCTGGTATTTTAAAAGGCATTTTATTGACAAGTTTGAAAATATTACCTAGGAGAAAAGTCAGGAGAAAAAGTAAATTGCATATGGGCCACTATCTCCTAACTTTTCTCCCAGGTGATAGTTTCACATTATAAATACATTGGCCCATATGCAATTAACTTTTTCTCCTGAATTTTCTCCTAGGAGATAATTTTTAACCTTCTATTTAGAATAACTTTTCAGGACTTTGCAATTGAAAAAGTACCAAAAATGGGTGGAAAAGTACTGTTAGTGTTAAAACTATTTTAAATGTTTTCTTGCTTGCTGGTGATTTAAAAGGCATTTTATTGACAAGTTTGAAACTATCACTTAGGACAAAACTCTGGAGAAAAAGTTAATTGCATATATTGTAGGCCAATGCCTTTTAAATGATTCCTGAGGCGAAGAAATAAATCTCTGTTTACTTACCTGGGGCTTCTTCCACGCCCTAGAAGTCCTTTGGGTCCCTCACTGCAGCTCTAGTCCTCCCCGGTGTTCCGCTGACCTCCTGTAAAGCAGCCCATACACTCAGCCGATTTTCTGACCGACCGATCGATCCCGATCGATCGATCAATCGATTGCAAATCGGTTGGCCAATCGACCGATCGACGGCCGATTTCGATCGATTTCGATGGATTTCCATCGAACTTGCAGGGTGGAAAATTTAGGTCGATCTGATGAGATTGCTTATCAGTTTGCATTGGCCTTAATGGAAATCTGATGGCAAAAAAATGCCATCAGATCGAATTTCAATAGATTTCAAACTGAAATCTATTGGAATTCTATCCTGATAAAAAATGTTCTAAAAATGCATCAGATAGATCATCAGATGCATTTCTTATCTATCTGCTGCCAATCTGACGAGTGTATGGGCACCTTTAGTATCCTTAACCCATAGGCAGGTTGACGCGTACTGTGTCTGAGCAGTGGTACTCATCCTATAAAGCGGGCGCGTTCGGGCGTTCAGCGGCGCATCCGTAAAAGCGCCAACCCACCGATGGGTCAGTAATATTTACAGGCGGCCATTGGGACACCGGGGAGGACCAGAGCTGTGGTGAAGGACCCAAAGGACTTCTAGGGCTTGAAAGAAGCCCCATGTAAGTAAAGTGAGATTTATTTATTCGCCTTGGGTTGCCTTTGAGCAACCAGAAAACAAGAAAATACTCTGAATAACTTTTAACCGATACGTTATGGTGCTTTTTCAATTGCAGTTATTTTAAACAAAAAAATGAACTCCCAGGACCCACAATGATTAGAATCAGCCAGGAAATGTTCCCATTCAGAAGTCCGATATTAAGAAGAAGAGGAGTAAGCTGCATACCATATAAAGTGCATTAATGATTGATAAGTCATGTTTTATTTGATGTAACTATTACAAGAGATTAAGTACCATTGTATGCAACACCTGCATAATGTAGGACTACGCAGCGTAATATGTTGGCGCTTTATAAATACAATAAATAATAATAATAATTTATACTTGTTATTTATGATTTATCCACAAAATATATTTAACATGAAGGAGTTGTTTACATAATCAATAATAATCATCAACTTCATCTTTTAAAAAACAGAGTCTCGGTCTTGAAAAAGCGGGGTGATGCTCCTGGAACTGGTGGATATATCCACCTTAATATCGCTGACACCCTCCTCAGCCTGGTTCCAATTCGTATACCTGGGTGATGTCACGTATAACCTTCTATTACACTTACCATAGTTACCAGTCAGAATCATATCCATTAGCCATAGCACAGCCTAATATAGCTCTTTATTTATGCTGTACACTATTCTGTTTGCACAATTAGGTTTGCACGATGTGATCACATCTTTTCAGATGTATGTCTTTATTGGTTTAATATCCTGAATGCGGTTTTATGATTGCACACTTGACACTTGATTGTATGTATATAGCTGAATTGCACAACTGACCCCGGGTTCACACAACATCTTATTTAATAGTCGTACAGGTGATTGATTTATTGGATACCAGGTATACTGATTACAGATTTATTTATACTATAATTCCGGATTATAATATATGGATCAGTGTCTGAGGTTTGATGGAGCTGTGGAGTGCAGAGGAATAAACCCTCTGCGCTGCCACAGATGCCAGATGGAAATTGTACGAAGAGAAGCAACACAGGGCAAGATAGCCCCTAAAGAGAGAGAATGAGCACAGGAACAGAATGTATGTGTGTCCACCAATCTAGTCGCCACCCAGCGACGGTGAACACACAACAGCGGAAACGAATCGCAACGAATCGCAAGAATGGCGATTGCCAAATAGTGACACAAGACCGAATCAAGACAGAGCACAAGAGTAGCAAGAAAGACACAGCAATAAACAATGAACAAAACGTAAGGAAAATAACAAACGCTAGCTAAACGCGAACACCGCACTCATTCGCAACAGCGAACGCGTTTAAGACACGATTAAGCGTGCCACCCTAACTAGCCGCAAGTAACACAAATGAGCACAAACAGACAAGACAGACAGGTGAGGTAGCCAGTAGCAACCGCTGCTCCAGCTTACACTCCAGGAACACAGATCAGAAGGATCCACAGCCGCTACCGCTAGAGGCTAGTGCGATCCAAACAAGACAGACAGATGAGGTAGCCAGTAGCAACCGCTGCTCCAGCTTACACTCCAAGAATACAGATCAGAAGGATCCACAGCCGCTACCGCAAGAGGCTAGTGCGATCCAAACAAGACAGAGCGATTCGCTGTCAACCGCCACTGGCGATAGCGCAATCACGACAGAAAAACAAGACAGGACTAGGCAATACAGATAAACACAAAACCTGACTGCACTAGTGAGAGTGCAAAATGCACTCTCCAAGAATTAACTACACTAAGATAGCAATGGCTGACACTCCAGGTGAGTTCAGCAGGAACAAACCTCTATGAGCAGCAAAGGATTCTGGGAGAACATGGTATTTATACTGCCAGCCTTCAAAGGAGGCAAGTAGGCAATTTGCATAACGAATGTATGCAAATTCCACAGCAGCAGAGCAGGTCTGAAACTTGCAAAGCAAAGACAGGTCTCTTTTCCAGAGACCTGCAGCCCTCAGACTTAAGGAATGGTCAAACAGCTGTCTGTCTGTGCAGACAGCTGTGCGGATCATTACATAAGTGGTGCTGTTTTATGGGTAATCCTTTTTCTGTTACATCCTTTACAAAAAACGAAACAAAAAAAAAAGTTATGCCTTTATGCATTATATTTAAGACTGCAAAACATTTTGAGCCTGACATGACAGGCTTTGTCTTTTATACTAGAGGACGGTACTATAGATATTATAAATATATTCAGTGGTTGCTCTGGGCAACTGATTTACATTTGCTGCAGTTTTCTTTGCACCTGTCTTGATAAATCAGCCTTTCTGATTGCCTGCAACACAGGAAAAATAAAATAGGTCTGCTGCGCAGAGCTTGCAATCTAGATTGTATTGTTCTGCCTGGCAACAAGACCAAAAGACAGCTGCCACAGTTAGTGACCCCCTTCCCCGCCAGTTTCGGCAGAGGCCTCATAACAAGATGACACGAGCCTTGCATGATTTCCATTTTCCTTGTCTCTCATTGGGGAACGGTGTATTTGGAAACAGAAAAAAGAAGTATGTGTGAAGGTGTTCACTCAGCAGAAGGGAGAGAAGCTACTCTGAGAGGCTGTTTACACATTCCCCCTGGGCTGCAGCTGTCTCTAGAATCCAGAGGCTCCAGTGAAAGGATATATGAGGGAGCTGCGCTTCTGAGAACCTGTACAACACTGAAAGGGGAGCCGGGCTCATCTCCCTACATGGAGAGGCAGGCTATCCTCTCAGGCTAGCAGCTCTGGTGACAGGCAGTGTGAGCACTTTTATAATAGAAACTTAGCTTAGCTGCATCTCCGCCATATCTTGCACGCCAGATTCTTGAGGAAACATCAAAGGCTGAAAGCAGAGGACATACAGTACCGTATATAATTATCGCCACATAAACCGTAACAATAACAGCAATCCTATATCTCTAACGTCTGGGAGTTCCATTGTGCCTGATGAGGATAGTATGGCGGCCCACTGCAGACAGGATAGTGAGGTTTAAAAAGAGACATGCAATGCATTATTAAATCTATTCTATTCCAAAGTCACAATTTAAAGGACAACTGAATTGAGAAGAATATGGAAGCTGCCATATTTATTTCCTTTTAAACAATACTAGTTGCCTGGCAGCCCTGCTGATCTACTTGGCTGAAGTAGTGTCTGAATCACTCCAGAAAAAAAAGCATGCAGCTAATCTTGTCAAATCGGACAGTAATGTCAAAAACATCTGATCTGCATATGCTTGATCAGGGTTTAGGGCTAAAAGTATTATAGGGAAAGGATCAGCAGGATAGCCAGGCAACTGAGGAAATAAATGTTAGGGTTTGAAAACCCTGCGATTAACAGTGTAAGAATGGCTGCAGTTTACATTTTCCCATTTAAAATGAACAGCTGAAATTTGATTGGCCATTTTATGCTCCACCCACTTCCCCTGAATTTGTAACCTCAGTCACCAAGTGACCAACTTGTGCCAAGTTTGGGGACTCTGACTTTATTACTGTGAGAATGGCAGCCTTTTAATTTTTTTTCCATTGACATGAATGGGTGAAATATGATTGGCTGTTTGTGGTTCCGCCCAGATGTGCAGGGTGGACCCGAGACCCCCAGAACATATCATGCCAGGTAGTAAGGGATCGCTATACCAAGTTTTGTTCAAATCAATCAAGGAGTTTTCAAGTGTACGCGACACACACACACACATAATGTACATATATACATACATGCACACATGTCTGATTTTAGATAGATAGAATGCATTGCATTTCTGTGAAGTACAATCCACGGACCTGAATGAGGTTTGGGGTGGGTGAGCGTATACAAGATATCTTTGTTCAGTCTTGCTTTAAAAAGTCTACTGCAGACTGTAGGGTGAAGGTTTACAGGTAGTCTCCTACTTACAAATCACTCGAGTTACATTGTTTCAGAGATACAAGCACAGTTGTCTTTATGTACAAAATATACAATACTGTTTCTTATTACTTATTTTTGTTGCTTAATGTTAATGTAACGATTGTGGAATTCTCTCCGTGATCAGCGCACAAGGCGTGCGCTGACACTGCGGAAATCCTCCACAAGCGTATATTTTGCGGGAACCCAGCAGAAGGTGCAATGCACCTGTAGAGGGAAATTCCTGTCGGCAGGTGGAGCTGTGGAGTGCAGAGGAACAGCTCCTCTGCCCTACCACACACGGCAGACAGGAATTGTACGAAGGGAAAAAACGCAATCGCAAGAGAGGTGATTGAGAATGAGCACAGAGACAGATTGTATGTGTGTGCACCAAACTAGTCGCCAACCCGCGACGGTGCACACACCACAGCAGATATAAAGTAGGAACGCAATCGCGAGAGGTGCGATCGCCAGACGTGACACAAGGTTACAGCAAGGCAGAGCACGAGAGTAGCAAAGGCACAGCAAATCATACAATGAGGAGATACGGAAAATAACAAACGCTAGCTAAACGCGAACAGCGCACTCATTCGCAACAGTGCACGCGTTTATGCGCGGTCTCCACGTGATAAGCACAATAGAGACAAACACGCCTAACTAACCAATGACAGACAAACATGAAACAGAGGACGCGAGCGCTTGCTTAACGGTTACCTCACCGAGCCTCCAGCAAGCGTTCGTAGCAGACAAGACAGACACACGAAAACATGAATAAGCGAACGATAGGATCCACAGCACTAGCGAAAGTGGCTAGCGCGATCCAGGAAGACAGAACAGAAGGATCCACAGCACTAGCGCAGGATGCTAGTGCGATCCTGGTACAGAGTAGCAGAACAGAAGGATCCACAGCACTAGCGCAGGATGCTAGTGCGATCCAGGTACAGAGTAGCAGAACCGAAGGATCCACAGCACTAGCGCAGGATGCTAGTGCGATCCAGGTACAGAGTAGCAGAACAGAAGGATCCACAGCACTAGCACAGGATGCTAGTGCGATCCAGGAAAACAGATCAGAAGGGGCTACCAGTAACAACCGCTGTTCCGGTTAGCACCCAGACACACAGAACGATTTCCTGTCGACCACCGCTGGGACAGGACAATCGCAACAGACAAACAAAACAGATAAGCAATCCTAACTGCACTAAGGAAACCTGCCCAGTGCAGTTTCCAGGGATTACTCTAAGCTGATATTCAAACAATGAGCAAGGCTGACACTCTCCACAGTGTTTCACAGGAGGAATCCTTATGACCAGCAACTTACTGTGGTATCACATAGTATTTATAGAGCAAGCCCACAAGGGATGTGGCTAGGCAATCTGCATGACAAACGTATGCAAATTCCTCAGCAACAGCAAGCTGAAAAACTGACAAAAGGTCTCTCTTCCAGAGACCTGCAGAATGCAGACCTGAACAATGGTCAAAAAGCTGCCTGCCTGTACAGGCAGCCGAGCAGATCATTACAGTTAAGTGACAAGACAATATACTCTGTACAGTGCTGCTGAATATGTCGGCGCTATATAAATACTAAAAATAATAATAAAAAGCACATTAAAAACAACCAATGCATACTATATGTCCAAATCTGGAGATGTCTGAAAGGAAATCATTTATCCATGTTTCATCATGTTTAACACAGGACTCCACTTAAAAACAAATTCAGCTTACAAACAATCTCCCGGAACAGAACCTGTTTGTAAGTGGAACCCGCCTGTACTATGTTGTGGTAACATACCCTGGAAGGTTTGTTACTTCCCAGATGCAGGCAATATAGTCAGGGTCGGACTGGGACACTAAGGGCCCACCAGTTTCAGCCTAGGTAGCCAGTTCTATAGGTGTCCCCAGATGAGGTAACCATTTCTATAGGTGTCCCCAGATGAGGTAGCCAGGTTTATAGGTATCCCAAGTTTAGTTAGCCAGGTCTATAGGTGTCCTCAGTTTAGTTAGCCAGGTCTATGGGTGTCCTCAGTATAGGTAGACAGGTCTACAGGTGTCCTCAGTATAGGTAGACAGGTCTACAGGTGTCCTCAGTATAGGTAGACAGGTCTACAGATGTCCCCAGATTAGGTAGCCAGATCTATAGGTGTCCCCAGTTTAGGTCGCCAGGTCTATAGGTGTCCCCAGATTAGGTAGCCAGATCTATAGGTGTCCCCAGTTTAGGTAGCCAGGTCTATAGGTGGTCCCAGTTTAGTTAGCCAGGCCTACAGGTGCCCCCAGTTTCAGCAGCAGGAGGGGGCACAGCGCAGGAACGAGGAGCTGCGGCAGGCATAGAGCAGCGGGGAGGGAGTGAAGCCCCCAGAATGTCTCACAGTGGTAGGCGGCAGCGAGCAGGGAACAACTTACTTCTTCCTCTCTGCGTGCGGCTGCTCTTGTCTTCTCTGACTGTTGTCCAATCAGCTCTCACAGGAAGCACAGTGAGAGCGTGATTGAACAACTGTCAGAGAAGACCAGAGCAGTCGCACGTTGAGCCAGAACTAGGAAGAAGTAAGTTGTTCCCCACTCGCTGCCGCCTGCTGCTGTGATACATTCTGGAGGGGGAGCGTGGAAGGGGGGCAGGTGAGGGAGGGGGGGGGCTATGCCCACCTCTGCTCCTCCTTCCTGCGCTGTGCCCCCTCCTGTTCCTGATGGTAGTGCTCAGGGCCCCCCGGGGCCACTAATTAAAAGGCCCTATCCGACCCTTTCCGACCCTGAATATAGTTATCTGTTTATGATCATTAGTTGGATTTCCCCAACAATTCTACATGCTTCGAATAGTGTAACAGAATAAGGGAAATCTAGATCCTTTGCCTCTGCATGTTTTTGATTGTGCCTGAGATTTATACACTAGTGGTTTTGGCTGCACAAATGTGAAAGAGAAAGTTGACCTTATCCTTACAGTTTTATTGATTAGAGTTATCTTTACTGTCCGGATGCCAACCTTGTGAGAGAGTGTATTGGAGTACTTTGTCCCCCAGCCCAGCCTAGGTGTGCCGCAACCATCGGTAATTAGTAACAAAAGTTTCGGTTTTCTCATTATTTCTTCAAAATGTAATTGAAGTTCACATTAAGTCTCACCCCCTTTCCCCATTCCTTTACTTCGACATGAAAGCTGGTGCAAAACAGTCCTTTTACTTCCCAGTACCGTAAAAATCAGTTTTAATTTAAAGCAACTGTAAAGTGAAATTCAAATAAAAATTCAGATGCTTAACTATGGAGAGGGAAGGCCCTGGGTCCTATAGGTCCCAGTGCTAGAAGGCAAGAGTGCTATCCACTACGCCGCCATCTTGCCCAGTACCTTTTCACATACTTTTTGGCACTTTTTTAATTGTAGAGTGATGAAAAGTTATTTTAAACAGAAGATTAAAAAAATTATCCTGAGAGAAAAAAGGGTGAATTGATACTGTCCACTGTCACTTTCTTTTGTACTAATTTCATTCTTTTCTCAAACTGACTGAATTGTATCTTCCTCTCTTTATCGTCACCATAAAAATCAAATTTCAACAGCAACTGGTCTGGTGGAGTGTATTAAGTGATAAAGATGCTAATCCTGCATTCAAAACTTTCAAAACTTTTTCTGCTGTTATGATTTGGAGCTATCACATACTTAAGGAACACTGGCCCTTTAGTAGTCGTGCCAAAGAATTGCATGCTGGGGGTTCTTTTTATCTATAATCTATTCCTCCTCTTCCCTTTATTTCCCTGCCAGCTTCTTATCTGAAACCTAATCCCCTACTCACTTGTGTTTACAAGCAAGGCTGAGGCGACTCAGCGATTGGAGTAGACAAGAAAAAAAGTAAAGGGCAGAAATGACACCACAAGTTAGCCTTAACTGTGGGCAAAAGACATGGCCCCCACCAGGAACAGAATTCTCATCATTTACTATATAACATTCACTGAAATCAAAACGTGAACAGTACAATACATGTGTTATGTAAGTAGCTCAAGTATTTATCTACTTGTATATGTGTTTTTTTCCCCTGGAATAGTATGGCTGATCCTACTGCTTTAAACACTGAACTGATAAGCCTTTTTCTCAATCTAGCAAATGCTTCAGATGGTATCACTGTGTAGAGGGAGAGAGTGCACAGGATTTCTGCCAAGCTGCTGTGCATATTGCTAACATCAAAAACAAAAATAAATTAAAGCAAATGACAAACAGATAGCATAAATCAGCTATGGGGAATAATAAGTGTATATTGTGGTGTCTACAGACAGAGGCACTTTGTTTGAAGTATGCATTAATTACTGTTATGCCTTATCTATGACGTGCCAACATATTACTCAACACCGTACAACTAATTAATAGGTGTATAACTGTAGATTACAATTGCAAGAAAAACAATTATGAAGCATGAGACAGTAGGAGGAGCAGAAGGAGGCCACACCAGGTTTGTAGTATAGAAGAACAAGCGTACCTTAAGCCCATGTAAATTGTACTTACCTATTGTGAGAGACAAAAAAGGCCCAAGGCCCAAAGTGAATGAAATACATTAAAAGCAACTAAACTATAAATAAATGAGGTGGCTTACCTCAATGATGACACACCCATATTGGAATGGATATTTATTAGTAAAAAAAGCACAGGCAGCGTGTTTCGTGGGAACTCACCCACTTCCTCAGGCCAAATAAAGTGCCACTAAATGCCGGTAGCCGGAATCAAGGCACCTCCCATTGTCTCTGATGTTTCTTTCCATAGGGTGCATATACTCACCCTCAACCTTCTTGTATTGAGAGAGAAGGGTCTGTTGCAGCATTTATTTCATTAGTAGTATAATTTATTAATCTTTTCATTACAAAAAAAAGTTCATTAAAATTAAATTGCACCTGAAGTAAATGTATAACATGCTGTCACCCTTATTGTACAGCCAACGCCACTGGGTCTCATTTGTGGCAAATTCTCATCCTTTCTGTTCTCAAGACCTTGTTCTGCATCTTCCCACTCTATGCAAATCTCGAATCCTCCTGCAGTCATATGAACATATTGCAAACCAGGCCTCTTTGCACATAACATGAAAAGCCTGGTTGTGTACTGTATGAAAAATTGGATGCTGTGAATTCTGGTTATCTGAAATAGGGCAGGTGAGTCTCTTACCCCCATCTGGCACCTTGTGATATAAGCTGTGTAACAAAGACAGGGCTGAATTTCTCTATGGGCACAATAGATACATGCCTAGAAGCAGCTATTGCTTAAAGAGAGTCTGAAGCGAGAATAAATCTCGCTTCAGACCTCATAGATAGCAGGGGCATGTGTGCCCCTGCTAAACCGCCGCTATCGCGCCGCTAAACGGGGGTCCCTTCACCCCCAAATCCCCTCGGTGCAGCGGGGGAGTGCTTCCTGGTTGGGGCAGGGCTAACTGCCGCAGCCCTGCCCCACGCGCGTCTGTCAGCGCGTATCTCCGCCCCTCCCCGCCGCTCTCAGTCTTCCTTCACTGAGAGGGGCGGAGGAGAGGCGGCGATGCGCCGCTGATAGACGCGACTGGAGGCAGGGCTGCAGCCGTTAGCCCTGCCTCCAGGAACGACCAACTTTGCGACCAAGTCTTGCAGGGGTGGGTTTGGGGGATCAGGGCCCCCCGTTAAGCCGCGGGATAGCGGCGGTTTAGCAGGGGCACACATGCTCCTGCTAACTATGAGCTCTACAGCGAGATTTATTCTCGCTTCAGAGTCTCTTTAAGAATCGGCTGAACCTGACTGACCCTGTACCTGCTCCACTACCTGCTGCTGCCTTCATACTTCTCTGTTCCCAGCACAGAGTTGTTGCAGGAAAGCATACTGGATTATCGATGTAAACAAACAATTTATCAGGAACTGAAAAAGAGATGATGTTATGTTCCACATCTACATGAGCGAGAACATGAGTAGAGAACAGTCTCATGAACATAACATTTGGAATTGTAATTCTGTAGAAATGACACAAATATTTAGAAACATGTGGCCCTGGCCCTCATGCAAGTCACTTTTTCTCTTGAGTTTTCCCTAGGGGATATTTTCACAACTTGTCAATATAATGTATTTTAAACCACCAGCAAGCAAGAAAATACTAAAAATAATTTTGACTGTACTTTTTCACCTACTTTTTGATACATTTTCATTTGCTAAATGCTGAATTTTTTTTTAAAGAGGAGATGAAAATATATGTCCTAGGAGAAAACTCAGGAGAAAAAGTGAATTGCATATGGGCCATTGTATCTCAATATTTCATTAGGTACATTTGTAAATCAAAACTCATCTAGAAACCCCTCCCTAGCAGTTGGCCGTGTCTAAAAAGGTTGTTTGCTTTTTCCAAAGAGCCTTCCACTTCATCATCTCAAGCAGGAAGAGCTGGAGACAATGCAATTAACTTTTTACTCCTGAGTTTTCTCATAGGAGATCCTTTTTCATGTTCTAGTTAGAATAACTTTTCAGGACTTTGCAATTGAAAAGTGCCAAAAAGTAGGTGAAAAAGTACTATCAAAACTATTAAGTATTTCCTTGCTTGATGGTAATTTAAAGGTGTAGAAATCTCACTTAGGGGAAAACTCAGGAGAAAAAATGTTAATTGCATATGGGCCTCTGTATCTCACAGAATGAAGACACCGAGAGCCTTTATAGTGTAGTATGTACTGGTATGTGGATATGACAAGTATCTATTTATACTCACAAACATGGGTTACCGTCCAGGTAACCACTATATCAGCAGGTGAGGAGATTAGACCTGTCCCCACTCAGGATTAAGAAGTTGCTCTCTGTAGATAGGAAATAAGGAGCAACACCGCTCCACCAAGGATGGACTCAGGAACTGTATAAGCAGACAGAAGCGCCAAAAGGATAAAATATTCTAAAACGTTTAAAATGAGAGGAGGCCGAGGTGGACTTACCTCCTCCAAGCAGACACACACGAGTGTTGTGTATATTCAAAACAACAAAAATGTATTTATATACTCTAGAAAGTGCCATTGCATCGCGTTTCGTGGGCATCTCCTGCTTCATCAGGCAATAGAAACGGAGCATAAAGCTCAAATAGGTCTGGTGCAAAGCTCAGCGCCTCTGTATCTCAGTAAGCAAAGTTGTAAATCAAAACCCACCTAAAAAACCCTCCCTAGCAGTTGGCCGTGTCTAAAAGGGTTGTTTTCTTTTTCCAAAGGGCCTTCCACTTCATCATCCCAAGTAAGAAAAGCAGGAGACACAGAGTTTCGGGAAGGTTAAAGCAAGACTCTATTTCCAACCAACTGAAAGGACCCCAGCCTCCACAGTAACACCAAAACAGACAGAAAACAAAACAACATTTTCAACGTTATTCCATTTTTATTAGGGATGATCAATGAGATGCAAATATTTCTGTGTTTATGCACATTTATGTACATTTTTGTGCAAATATATGCACCTTGAAAATGGCCCAATCAGGTCCCACCCAGGTTTAAATTGATTGGTCCATTTTCAAGCTGCACACATTTGCATAAAAATGTATATTAATTTGCATAAACTCAGAAATATTTGCATATCATTAATCATCTCTACTTTTTATTTATTTAGTGTAGATATTGTATATTCTTTACTTATTTTTGTCATTTTTTTTTAAATCTTTTTTTTTATAAATTATTATTGGTTTTCCTAAATAAACAATATAAAATCCTTTTAGATTAACTCCTGTTCTTAATACTGTACATACAGTATTGAATCCACCACTACCGTAGAAATAGTGGGGGTTTGCATACAGCAATGATTTGAGCAAACGTTTCTTTGCACAACTGTTTTTTTTTTCAGGTCGTCGTCTCCCTAAATAAACAAATAGTGGCAGGGGGTTGTATGTGTGTGAGCACCTGTTGTCTGATCTCAGCTGGCTTGTACATAGATTGTGTTTGTGATACCTTGATCTCTGGATTTATGATGAACATGTTAGTACTTTCAGTTTTAGGACAGCATCGCTGTACTAGTTAGTTATCTGGAGAAAGAGAAAGTTGGCTTTATCTCTCCAGTTTTCTCGATCATAAATAGTTATGTTTATTGTCCAGATGCTAACCTTGTAATCGATTGTTCTTTGTACCCTAACCCAGCCCCAAAATTAGAATATCGTGCAAAAGTTCATTTATTTCAGTAATTCAACTTAAAAGGTGAAACTAATATATGAAATAGACTAATTACGTGCAAAGCGAGATATTTCATTTATATTATATTATTATATTATTTATTTGTTGTAATTTTGATGCAGCTTATGAGAACCCCCAAATCAAAGTCTCAGACCATTAAAATATTGTGAAAAGGTTTAATATTTTAGGCTCAAAGTGTCAGACTCTAATCAGCAAATTAATCCAAAACACCTGCAAAGGGTTGCTGTGCATATTGCTAACATCACATACAAGAAGGTGGCACCCCTGCTGTCACAAAAAAACTAAAAGAAAAAAAAAAACCCGCAAACATAAATCAGTTATAGGGAACTAGTTAGACTCTGTTCCCACTTGCACTGGATCATGTGCAGCCAGCGGGAGCAGTGTAGTGTCCACTCCGATGGTACGATGTGGTCCGGATGGAGCCCAGGGTAGATGTGTTGCCACCATCCACCATATGGCCTATAATTATTGCAGATTGCACAGTGAGGCCCGCTTTACCACAACGCATCCCATGGATCGGTTGCAGAGTGACAAGTGTGAACAGAGCCTTAAGAGGAACTGTCGCGAAAATCTTAAAATTTAAATCACATATAAATAAGAAGTACATTTCTCCCAGAGTAAAATGAGCCAGAAATGACTCTTCTCCTATGTTGCGGTCACTTACAGTAGGTAGTAGAAATCTGACAGAAGCAACAGGTTTTGGACTAGCCCATTTTCTCATAGGGGGGTTCTCAGGATTTTCTTTATTTTTAAAAGCACTTTGTGAATGGCAATTGCTACATCCAACTGCCAAAATAGTGTGCCGTAAGCAGGGAGGCTGGCCAGCATCTTTGTTTTAATAATTTTCAGAGAATGTAAGAATGTAAAGAATAAAGGCCATGCTGAGAATCCCCCATGAAGACATGGACTAGCCCAAAACCTGTCAGTAATATCAGATTTCTACTGCCTACTGTAAGTGACAGCAACATAGGAGAAAAGTCATTTATGGCTCATTTTACTCTGGAAGAAATGTTCTTCTTATTTGTATATGTTTTAAGATTTTCGCGACAGTTCCTCTTTATGCATACTGTGATGATTGCTACTTCAAAATGGGAATGGAGGCACTTTGTTTTGTATGCATTAATTACTATTACGTGTTATCTATGAAGTGGCAACATATTACTCAGCACTGTACAATTAATTAGACGGAAGTGGATAACACATGGGAGAAAAACAATTATGAAATCGTGAGACAGGAGAGGAAGAGGACTCTGTCACACCAGGTTTGTTGTATAGGAAAACAAGTCAGACTGAACTTTTAGCTCAATATAAGACCCTAACCTTACATCCTGATCTCATACTCTTATTTGGGCAACCATGTGGGGCGCGTGTATATGGATGGAGGTCAGAACACGGTGCCAGTGGCAGACAAAGTATACTGCATGGGGCACATTTTACACTAAGAGGGACAGTGCCGGGGTTACGTTGTGTTCGTCGCTTGTCCCGATATTGCACGCCAATACTGTCTCTCACCCGATCGAGCATGTCAGCCTTACATCTTGCAGCATGTCTGATCGATACATGTCACCAGTTTTTGCCTGAAATTAGTCACATCATTGATCGGGCATGCTATTGGTGGCACTGATTTTCATCCAACCCGATTATAATAATCAATTCGGATGGTCGAATGGCCACCAAGTCACAAAAAGAGTCTTGATTTTAGCTTATCATTCCTGATGACACTGACACACCTATGGAAACTCCAGATACATCCTTGTATCATACATATTGGGCAATATAGATAAAGGTTTATGGTCAGACTCAAGACACCTGTAGAGATAAAAACAGCTTTCGTTTCATAAGAAACCTGGTCATAAATAGCTATACACTAGCTTATAAATACAGTACATATATTACAACAGGATATATTTTAAAGAACAACTGTTAGCCATCATATGCCCCCCCCCCCCCCCCCCACAAAAAAAAAAATACATACAGGTCCTTCTCAAAAAATTAGCATATTGTGATAAAGTTCATTATTTTCTGTAATGTACTGATAAACATTAGACTTTTATATATTTTAGATTCATTACACACAACTGAAGTAGTTCAAGCCTTTTATTGTTTTAATATTGATGATTTTGGCATACAGCTCATGAAAACCCAAAATTCATATCTCAAAAAATTAGCATATCATGAAGAGGTTCTCTAAACGAGCTATTAACCTAATCATCTGAATCAACTAATTAACTCTAAACACCTGCAAAAGATTCCTGAGGCTTTTAAAAACTCCCAGCCTGGTTCATTACTCAAAACCGCAATCATGGGTAAGACTGCCGACCTGAGTGCTGTCCAGAAGGCCATCATTGACACCCTCAAGCAAGAGGGTAAGACACAGAAAGACATTTCTGAACAAATAGGCTGTTCCCAGAGTGCTGTATCAAGGCACCTCAGTGGGAAGTCTGTGGGAAGGAAAAAGTGTGGCAGAAAACGCTGCACAATGAGAAGAGGTGACTGGACCCTGAGGAAGATTGTGGAGAAGGACCGATTCCAGACATTGGGGGACCTGCGGAAGCAGTGGACATTCAGAGCCACCTTGTACAGGCGTGTGCAGGAAATGGGCTACAGGTGCCGCATTCCCCAGGTCAAGCCACTTTTGAACCAGAAACAGCGGCAGAAGCGCCTGACCTGGGCTACAGAGAAGCAGCACTGGCTCAGTGGTCCAAAGTACTTTTTTCGGATGAAAGCATCTTTTGCATGTCATTCGGAAATCAAGGTGCCAGAGTCTGGAGGAAAACTGGGGAGAGGGAAATGCCAAAATGCTTGAAGTCCAGTGTCAAGTACCCACAGGTGCTGGTGTTGATCCACTGTGTTTTATCAAGGGCAGGGTCAATGCAGTTAGCTATCAGGAGATTTTGGAGCACTTCATGCTTCCATCTGCTGAAAAGCTTTATGGAGATGAAGATTTCATTTTTCAGCACGACCTGGCACCTGCTCACAGTGCCAAAACCACTGGTAAATGGTTTACTGACCATGGTATTACTGTGCGCAATTGGCCTGCCAACTCTCCTGACCTGAACCCCATAGAGAATCTGTGGGATATTGTGAAGAGAAAGTTGAGAGACGCAAGACCCAACACTCTGGATGAGCTTAAAGAGACACTGAAGCGGAAAAAAAAATGATGATATAATGATTTGTATGTGTAGTACAGCTAAGAAATAACACATTAAGAGCAGAGATATAAGTCTAATGTTGTTTCCTGTACAGGAAGAGCTAAGAAACTCCAGTTGTTATCTATGCAAAAGAGCCATTGAGCTCCACCACTTTCAAAGTTGCAGAGAGCTCTGTCTTTTGAAGCTTGTTATCTCAACTTTCAGTCACTGTATTGTTTTGTTTTTTTTTTTCCCTAGCAGAGGACAGTTCAAAAGTTCACTAGCCTGCTCTGTAAAATCATTTAGAATGCAGAGTAGTGCGTAAACTGTAAATATTAGAGAATTATGTAATGTTATTTAAAAAAAAACAATATAACTGAAAATAAAAATGTGTGAATATTTTCTATGCTACTAATGTTCTAGTAATTATCCGTACTACACAACCAATTCATTATATTTTTTTCGCTTCAGTGTCTCTGTAAAGGGGAACTATAGTAAAAATACTGTAACATAATGCATAAAATTGCTTATTGTTACAATATTTGTAGATTATTAGTCAGTGTTTGCCCATTGTAAAATCTATTTATCACAGGTGGTGACGTCTTTTGTCCTGTCAGGTCATCTCTGGGGAATGTTTGTTACTGAGAGTTCTATGCACAGAGGGAGATGCTGCTTGCTTGGCAGTTGGAATCAGTTGTTATTTCCCACAATGCAACAAGGTTCAGACAGGAAACTGTCAGGATCTTGGTCCTGACATCACACTATGGGAGGGGTTTCCCCACAATATTAGCCATACAGACCCCCCTGATGATCTATTAGAGAAAAGGTAAAGATTTCTGGTGGGAAAGGGAATCAGCTACTGATTGGGATGAAGTCCAATCCTTAAAGAGACACTGAAGCGAAAAAAAAATGATGATATTGTGATTTATATGTGTAGTACAGCTAAGAAATAAAACATTAAGATCAGATACATCAGTCTAATTGTTTCCAGTACAGGAAGAGTTGAGAAACTCCAGTTGTTATCTCTATGCAAAAAAGCTATTAAGCTCTCCGACTAACTTAGTCGTGGAGAGGGCTGTAAGGCCCGGTTCACATTAGCGGTTTCCATCCGGAATCGCCGTGCCGGAGCCGGACCGCATGCGGAACGGACGGAACGGACGCACGGCATAGCAATGAAAGTCTATGCGTCCGTTCACATGCGTCCGTTTCGTCCGGACCGGAGCCGGACCGGATCCGGACTCCGGCGTAAGACCCAACATGCGCTATTTTTTGGTCCGGCTCCTCCGGCAGCCGTATCCGGAGCGGAGCCGGACTCTTGCATCCGGCCAATACAAACCAATGAGAACCGGAGAGCGCACAACACACTGGCTATAAAAACCGGACGTTCTACCCCACTTCCTATGCTTTTTCTATGGTATAGTGGCCATTTTGGATGGGGACCACATGGGCCCAGCGTTCACAGAGTGGAGCAGCAGTGATTTCATGCTGGAGCTCTTTGGCAGCAACATGTCCGACGATCTGTCTGATAACGAGGGGGTGAGGCCCTACACAGCAGAAGACCTCATCCTACAGGTGCAGCAGATACCAGCCCTGTGGGACAAGGGGGATGCGGACCACAGCAACGTCAAGAAATGCAGAGGCCTGTGGAAAAAAATTGCCAAGCTGTATGTGGAGGGCTTTGATAACTTGAGCAAGAGACAGCAAGGCACAGAGGGTATGTTGACTAGAAGTGTTTGGGGGGGCTTGTGGTTTTGTTTGCTCGTGATGTATTCCACTTTTGCTATTGATTTGTGTCACCGACGTGTTGCCCATCCACCTGTGGCCCACCCACCTGTTCCCCACCCACCTGTTCCCCACCCACCTGTTCCCCACCCACCTGTACCCCACCTGTGATGTATCCAACCCACCTGTGATGTATCCAACCCACCTGTGATGTATCCCACCCACCTGTGATGTACCCCACCTGTGATGTATCCCACCCACCTGTACCCCACCTGTGATGTACCCCACCTGTGATGTATCCCACCCACCTGTACCCCACCTGTGATGTATCCCACCCACCTGTACCCCACCTGTGATGTATCCCACCCACCTGTACCCCACCTGTGATGTATCCCACCCACCTGTACCCCACCTGTGATGTATCCCACCCACCTGTACCCCACCTGTGATGTATCCCACCCACCTGTACCCCACCTGTGATGTATCCCACCCACCTGTGATGTATCCCACCCACCTGTGATGTATCCAACCCACCTGTGATGTATCCCACCCACCTGTACCCCACCTGTGATGTATCCCACCCACCTGTGATGTACCCCACCTGTGATGTATCCCACCCACCTGTGATGTACCCCACCTGTGATGTATCCCACCCACCTGTACCCCACCTGTGATGTACCCCACCTGTGATGTATCCCACCCACCTGTACCCCACCTGTGATGTATCCCACCCACCTGTACCCCACCTGTGATGTATCACACCCACCTGTACCCCACCTGTGATGTATCCCACCCACCTGTACCCCACCTGTGATGTATCCCACCCACCTGTACCCCACCTGTGATGTATCCCACCCACCTGTACCCCACCTGTGATGTATCCCACCCACCTGTGATGTATCCCACCCACCTGTGATGTATCCAACCCACCTGTGATGTATCCCAACCACCTGTACCCCACCTGTGATGTATCCCACCCACCTGTGATGTACCCCACCTGTGATGTATCCCACCCACCTGTGATGTACCCCACCTGTGATGTATCCCACCCACCTGTACCCCACCTGTGATGTATCCCACCCACCTGTACCCCACCTGTGATGTATCACACCCACCTGTACCCCACCTGTGATGTATCCCACCCACCTGTACCCCACCTGTGATGTATCCCACCCACCTGTACCCCACCTGTGATGTATCCCACCCACCTGTACCCCACCTGTGATGTATCCCACCCACCTGTGATGTATCCCACCCACCTGTGATGTATCCAACCCACCTGTGATGTATCCCACCCACCTGTACCCCACCTGTGATGTATCCCACCCACCTGTGATGTACCCCACCTGTGATGTATCCCACCCACCTGTGATGTACCCACCTGTGATGTATCCCACCCACCTGTACCCCACCTGTGATGTACCCCACCTGTGATGTATCCCACCCACCTGTACCCCACCTGTGATGTATCCCACCCACCTGTACCCCACCTGTGATGTATCACACCCACCTGTGATGTACCCCACCTGTGCACATAAAACATACACAATGACCAATTATTAAACAACAATTTATTTTAAAAAATTAACACATTTTAAATCACTTAAAAACTTTAAACTACAAAATATACACATTTCAACAAAACGTATTAAAAACCAAACATTCACCCTCGTCCTTGTGGTGTGTTAAAATAAAGTCTCAGTCGGTCCCTGTTCCGCAGTGACACTACCCTTGGCCTGGTTGCATACCTCCTCAGGGGCATTAGTGGAAGCACATTCGGGGGTTCCGGAGTCTCTCTTTCCTCCTGCCGCACAAAGTTGTGGAGGATGCATGCTGCCTTCACCACGACAACTGCGTTGGCCGGTTTCAGCAGCATGGGCGTGTGGAACACCCTCCACTTTGACACCAGGATCCCAAATGTGCACTCCACCATTCTCCTTGCACGGCTCAACCGAGCGTTGAAGTGTAGCTGGCTGGCATCAAGTCCCCTGTCTGGGTACGGACGCATTACATGGTCGGACAGGGCGAAGGCCTCGTCCCCCACAAACACATAGGGGTAGGCCGGTGCCCTTGTCCCAGGCCAGGGTGTGTCACGGGGGAGACGCAGTCTGCCTTCCTCCATCAGCCGGCAAAGGGTCGTACGCTGGAAAATTCCAGAGTCATTGGAACTACCGTACGACCCCACGTCCACGTACACAAACTTGTAGTCCGCATCTGCCACTGCCATTAGAACAATGCTAAAGTATTTTTTGTAGTTGAAATAATGGCTGCCACTCCCCACGGGTTTCTAAATACGGATGTGTTTCCCATCCAGTGCGCCAACACAATTAGGAAACTTGCACTCGGTCCAGAAGCCCTGGGCGATCTCCTCCCATTTCTTGGTGTCTGGCACTGGCATGTATCTGGCCCTCAGTCGCGTCCAAATGATCCTCGAAGTCCTTACGACGATGCCTGCCACCGTGCTCTTCCCAATACGAAATGTCACATGTAGCGATGTATATGTTTGTCCAGTTGCCATGTACCTACAAGAGAAATAATCAAAATCAATTTTTCATGTCGTTACAGGAGAAAGGTTCAAGACAAGGTGGCGCAATATGCGTGATGCCTACGCAGGAAAAAACTTGCCGAAAGAAGTGGCAGTGGCGGGGGAAAGCGCCTAAAGGAATACCAATTCGCCAAGCAATTATCTTTCATAAATGCAAGCTTGGAACCTAGACTGTAAGTACCACTACTGTGGCCAGGAACTGAGAACTCATTGTAGCAGACAACTACCATGACTTCGGACATGTATTGCTATAAACTGGCCTCAATTCCCATGGCTTTAGCAAACTTTTCTCAAAAGCTTTATCAAACGTTTGGTACAAACGGTTGATAAAGTGTTTGATTAGTGTTTGCTAGCTCTGTGAATTGACGCCACATGCTGTTTGGCAAACCAATAAATATTGCTTTTATCTACAGGACTGAAGACAATTTGGAGCAAGAGGAACCGACCCAGGAGGCACGCTTCAGCAGTGAGGAGAGCTTGGTGGATGATGAGGTCGCCGATGTGACTTATTGCCCCGAGGAGAGGAGTAGGAGGAGGGAGTCCTTCCCTATCGAAGTTCTCGACTTTGAGGATGACTTGGGCGAAGAGAGCTGTGATTTGCAGGTTGCAGGACCGAGTGTGGCAGAAGCTGCACCTCCACAATCGACCGGTATGGAAGCTCCAGGGGACCAAGAGCAAAGAGAGGAGCACAGAGAGACTGCAGCACAACCAGCGCGCAGGGCAACCCCGACCCAGGCCAGAGGACGGGAAGATGCTACCACCCCACCAGTGAGGCGTCGAGGTGCCCTCCCCCCAACAAGAAGAGAGACAGAGTCCGAGATGTCCGGGGCTGTCTCCGGACTTCTCGGGATTATGCAGAGCCACCAAACTCTCATAACCCGGCAGTTGCAAGATGGGGACAGGGGCCATATCATGGAGCAGTACAAGGCCCACATCAGTTCACTGCAATGTGAGCTCGAAGCTGTACATGGGCACTACAGGGACGAGCTTAAAATGATGCATGAGATGCACAGAGGAGAAATCGACCAACTGCGTGCGCAGCATCATCAGTCGGTGGGCCAGCTGCAGAACATGATGCAGCAAATGCATCAACAAAGTAAGGAACTGCTGAAATTGCAGGCACACCCGTGTTTTCACACTGTGATGTCTCTACTACCGTATTTGGAAAAGGTGCCTTCCCAAAACATGATGGCGTGCCATTCCACTTTGCTGGAGGCGATCAAACAACACATGGACACGCCATTGCTCCAACCACCAATTTTTAGACCCCCACAACCTACAGTGGTGCCCCCCTGGCAATCTTCATCACAGATATACACTGGCTACAGAGGCATTCAATATGGACCGCCGCTGTCAGGGTCCAGCTCATCCACGACCAGCACCCAAGAAAGTCCGGATTTCCAGGCAGCAACTCCCACCTTCTCTAGTAGTGGTGTCGATACAATTTGAAAAAAACAGTCATATTGTTCCTGGACATGCTCCTCTGAATATCTCCGAACCTCGGAGGAAGGATACCATCCCAGGGCTTTTTAGCCCAACCTTTTCCCTGTCCCATCTCCTTCAACCAAGGTTCAGAGGTGTTCAGATGACCATGTCAGGGTACTTTTGTTTTTGCTGGACTTGAACGTTAGGGCCTGGTGTCCCCGAAAGACACTACCTGGGTCACAACCTTGTGCCTGTTGCACTGCACCTGTAGTCCTGCACCTGTGCCTTTGTTTCCTCCTGCTCCTTACTTTGTTGTTGTCCCTAACCACTTGCACAAGACCCTTGGAACCATGGATGAAGGACACCTTGACTGGTCGGTGAGAGGCCTAGCCTTTTCACTGACCTGTGTCCTTGATCCATGGCTCAGAGGGTCATGTGCCAGTGGTTAGGTTTTGAAAGCACTTTAATGTTAGGGCCTAGTGTCCCCGAAAGACACTACCTGGGTCACAACCTTGTGCCTGTTGCACTGCACCTGTAGTCCTGCACCTCTGCCTTCGGTTCCTCTTGCTCCTCACTTTGTTGTTGTCCCTAACCACTTGCACAAGACCCTTGGAACCATGGATGAAGGACACCTTGACTGGTCGGTGAGAGGCCTAGCCTTTTCACTGACCTGTGTCCTTGATCCATGGTTCAGAGGGTCATGTGCCAGTGGTTAGGTTTTGAAAGCACTAATTTAGGGCCTGGTGTCCCCTAAAGACACTACCTGTAGTCCTGCACCTCTGCCTTTGGTTCCTCTTGCTCCTCACTTTGTTCTTGTCCCTAACCACTTGCACAAGACCCTTGGAACCATGGATGAAGGACACCTTGACTGGTCGGTGAGAGGCCTAGCCTTTTCACTGACCTGTGTCCTTGATCCATGGTTCAGAGGGTCATGTGCCAGTGGTTAGTTTTTGAAAGCACTAATTTAGGGCCTGGTGTCCCCTAAAGACACTACCTGTAGTCCTGCACCTGTGCCTTTGGTTCCTCTTGCTCCTCACTTTGTTGTTGTCCCTAACCACTTGCACAAGACCCTTGGAACCATGGATGAAGGACACCTTGACTGGTCGGTGAGAGGCCTAGCCTTTTCACTGACCTGTGTACTTGATCCATGGCTCAGAGGGTCATGTGCCAGTGGTTAGGTTTTGAAAGCACTTTAATTTTAGGGACTGGTGTCCCCGAAAGACACTTGGGCAGCTATGCCCTGCAACTCTTCCCGCACAAAGTTGGTGGTTGGTGTTCCTCAACACTGGTTGGTGTTCCTCAACACTTAGGTTTTGAAAGCACTAATTTAGGGCCTGGTGTCCCCTAAAGACCAGGGGAGGACTGGGACCTTTTGGCCTGGGGGGAAAATGCAACCCAGAGGCCCTTGAAGGGGGGGGGGGGGGGGTAACGACAGATGACAAAAATGGGCGTGACCATGTCATGCTGTGGGTGGAGTCAACTGTATGACATGTCAGTATGGACCAAAAATCTCAGAGGAATGCCATAAAGAATTAAAATTAAGGCATTTCTGATGGCAAAAAAAGAATATATTCAGTACTAGCAAGACATACTGTACCTAATAAAGTGGCTTGTGAAATACAGGTAGTCCTTGGTTAATGAAGGAAATAGGGAATGTAGGTTTGTTCTTAATCTAAATCTGTTCTTAAGTCAGAACACTCATTTCCGTGCCTCTTCTGTCCCCCTCTATGTCACCTATTCCCCCTGTGCCTTTTTTGTCCCCCTCTGTCTCTTTTGTCTCCCTCTGTGTCACCTCATGTCTCTTGTTCCTTTTTTTCCCTGTGTCACTCTTGTTCCCCCTGTGCCCCACCCCCATGGCTCCTGTGTTCCCCCCACTGTGGCTCCTTTGGTTCCCCACTCCCCGCAGCGGGAAGAGCAGCAGTCTACTCACCTACTCCTGGGTGCCTGCATGATAAGCGTCCTCCTCTGCCTGCTCCCTCCTAATGCCGGTGTCGCGTAATGATGTGACCAATATAATACAGCAGTAGGGGGTACCAGTGAGGAAGATAGGAGAACGCTTATCATGGAACCGGCCGCGCTGGGAGTAACCATGGTACCTGGTGGCTAAGTGACAGGAAAGTCACCATAGTTACTCTCAGCTTGAGAGATTTGCCATTGTATCGAGGACATGTGAGTACTACTCTTAAGGGGGGCTGTGGAGCACAGGGACAGCTCAGCCTGATGCCCCTGCAGAGGGTGAGGAACCAGGCATGGCCACATGCCTCCCTGATCACACTTCCATAGTTGGAAATGTTTGCAGCGTGTGCAGTACCAATTTTTAGCAACTTCGCAAACGCAGAATGCTCCCGGCTGTGGGAGCACAATTCAGGAGGCACATGCAACTTTCAGAGGGAACAGCTGCTGAATGGATATCAGAGAGGAACAAGAAGGACAGCAGGGAGAGGGAATGGTGGGGAAACAGGCATGTGCAGAAGTGCATGACTGGCTAGATTACCAGGAGGGGGTTGTGTAATATTACAAGACAACAAAGCGGCCAGCGAGGGAGCACCTCATGGGGCTGGAGGATGCCCCAGGTAAGTATAAATACACCAGTACACAACTCAGGTACACTTTAAGGTTTCTTTTAAAGGACTTCCAATGCAAAGTTAAAAATCTATTTTTTAATCACCTAGGGCTTCTTTTGGCCCCGAGCAGCAGTCACAGTTCCTTGCCGCAGCCCTGGTCCTCTTCAATGTCCCTGCTGGCCGTCCACAATGATGGCTACCCGCCAGGTGGTCTGGTCTTCTGTGCCTGCGTGTCCACATCATCTAGCACATACTGGGCGTGTGCACAACTAATGCTCAGGAGCAGTATGCGCCAGATGACGCAGACTCAGGCGCAGAAGAGCCGACCCTGCCAGCAGGTAGACATCATTGCGGACGGCCAGCAGGGACACTGAAGAGGACCAGGGCTGCGGCAAGGGACTGCGACTGATGCTTGCGGCCGGGAGAAGCGTGATTTAAAAAAGAGATTTTTTTTTTTTATTGTGCATCGGAAGTCCTTTAAAGGGATACTGTAGGGGGGTCGGGGGAAAATGAGTTGAAGTTACCCGGGGCTTCTAATGGTCCCCCGCAGACATCCTGTGCCCGTGCAGCCACTCACCGATGCTCCGGCCCCGCCTCCGGTTCACTTCTGGAATTTCTGACTTCAAAGTCAGAAAACCACTGCGTCTGCGTTGCCGTGTCCTCGCTCCCGCTGATGTCACCAGGAGCGTACTGCGCAGGCACAGACCATACTGGGATTGTGCTATACACTCCTGGTGACATCAGCGGAAGCGAGGACACGGCAACGCAGGCGCAGTGGTTTTCTGACTTTAAAGTCAGAAATTCCAGAAGTGAACTGGAGGCGGGGCCAGAGAATCGGTGAGTGGCTGCGCGGGCACAGGATGTCTGAGGGGGACCATTAGAAGCCCCGGGTAACTTCAACTCATTTTCCCCCGACCCCCCTACAGTATTCCTTTAAGTAAAGTAGTAAGTGTTAGTGATATAGTACAGTATATCAGTTTGCAGTCAAACTAGAAGAATATATAAATATGCATCCAAAGAGCCAGTACTGCAAAAAGCTACAACTAGCAGGCAGCAGTGAAAGGGTTACATGTACACAGAGCTGGCCAGTTCAAAACAAAGCAAACAAATGAAGAGGAGAGGTGTCCGCTTACAAAGAACATTGTCTGGTCAGCCGCTGATGTCTGGCTGCAGTGATCTGTGCCCTGTCTCGTCCAGCTTCAAGGGGCAGGACGCTGGGAATCTGGGATTGAAACTTCTGCGTTCATTTCACCAGGCAGCACTGAAATCCTCCGGTAGCCTGGCCACTTCAAATGACGCGCTAGAGAGCCACCTCTGCTCTCTCTTCACTGGCTGGCTGCTACTACAGGCAGGGGGCAGGACCTCTGTTGCCTAGCAGCACCTCGAGATTCACCAACACGAACTGCATTGGGCCGGAGGAGAGAGAAGCTTCTATGAAAAAGAGTAGGAAAACATCCTGGCGGCCCTGATGAAAGGTGCAGGAGGCGGCCCGGGGGGCAATCGCCCCCTGTCCCCCCAGGCCAGTCCGCCTATGCTAAAGACACTACCTGTAGTCCTGCACCTCTGCCTTCGGTTCCTCTTGCTCCTCACTTTGTTGTTGTCCCTAACCACTTGCACAAGACCCTTGGAACCATGGATGAAGGACACCTTGACTGGTCGGTGAGAGGCCTAGCCTTTTCACTGACCTGTGTCCTTGATCCATGGTTCAGAGGGTCATGTGCCAGTGGTTAGGTTTTGAAAGCACTAATTTAGGGCCTGGTGTCCCCGAAAGACACTACCTGGGTCTCAACCTTGTGCCTGTTGCACTGCACCTGTGCCTTTGGTTCCTCTTGCTCCTCACTTTGTTGTTGTCCCTAACCACTTGCACAAGACCCTTGGAACCATGGATGAAGGACACCTTGACTGGTCAGTGAGAGGCCTAGCCTTTTCACTGACCTGTGTCCTTGATCCATGGTTCAGAGGGTCATGTGCCAGTGGTTAGGTTTTGAAAGCACTAATTTAGGGCCTGGTGTCCCATAAAGACACTACCTGTAGTCCTGCACCACTGCCTTCGGTTCCTCTTGCTCCTCACTTTGTTGTTGTCCCTAACCACTTGCACAAGACCCTTGGAACCATGGATGAAGGACACCTTGACTGGTCGGTGAGAGGCCTAGCCTTTTCACTGACCTGTGTCCTTGATCCATGGCTCAGAGGGTCATGTGCCAGTGGTTAGGTTTTGAAAGCACTTTAATGTTAGGGCCTAGTGTCCCCGAAAGACACTACCTGGGTCACAACCTTGTGCCTGTTGCACTGCACCTGTAGTCCTGCACCTCTGCCTTCGGTTCCTCTTGCTCCTCACTTTGTTGTTGTCCCTAACCACTTGCACAAGACCCTTGGAACCATGGATGAAGGACACCTTGACTGGTCGGTGAGAGGCCTAGCCTTTTCACTGACCTGTGTCCTTGATCCATGGTTCAGAGGGTCATGTGCCAGTGGTTAGTTTTTGAAAGCACTAATTTAGGGCCTGGTGTCCCCTAAAGACACTACCTGTAGTCCTGCACCTGTGCCTTTGGTTCCTCTTGCTCCTCACTTTGTTGTTGTCCCTAACCACTTGCACAAGACCCTTGGAACCATGGATGAAGGACACCTTGACTGGTCGGTGAGAGGCCTAGCCTTTTCACTGACCTGTGTACTTGATCCATGGCTCAGAGGGTCATGTGCCAGTGGTTAGGTTTTGAAAGCACTTTAATTTTAGGGACTGGTGTCCCCGAAAGACACTTGGGCAGCTATGCCCTGCAACTCTTCCCGCACAAAGTTGGTGGTTGGTGTTCCTCAACACTGACCGGGCTATACCATAGAAATGTTTTGTCTTCCATGTTGGAAGAATATTTTCATGTTGAAAAGGTTAATAATTGTTTTTTAAAATAAAAAAAAAATTGTTTTTACATACCTCAGTGTGATGAGTAGTTGTTCTTGTGGTGTGACTGCTCTCCTGAACGTGGTATCCTTCTTCCTTAGGTCATCCTTCACCATCTCCAAGAGGGTATCAAACCTGTCAGGAGATGGAAAGGAAGAAGCTGTAAAGTCTGTTGTGGGACAAGGTGTTGGGTGGAGGATGGGGGAGGTGTGTTTACAGAGGTTTGGGATTGTTGTGGAGGGTGGGGGTGTAGTGTATAGCTAGGTATACAGGGGTGTGGGGGTCAGGGTGGTGTGTTTAGCTAGGTATACAGGGATGAGGTGTTGTGGGGGTGAGGGTGGGGTGTTTAGGGATGGTGAGGGTTGGTGTATTTAGGCCTAAATACTTACAGGGGAATAGACATCCGAGTGTAGCTGTAGAACTTCTGTGGGTGTCGTCTGAGGTCCCGGTAGAGGGCCTGGAACTCTCCCTTCCTCTGCCTCCTGGCTAGTAGAGGGTGCACCCACCATCTCCTGCGAGGAGCACGCCTTCTCCCCACATAGTAGTAGGTGAACAACAGGAAGGAGAGAATTCCCAGGTAATAAGAGTAAAAAATGACTGGATCCATGGTCCCAACTGCAGTCTCTGTATCCAAGGATGGTCTCCACACGTCCACCTGTCTCCAACAATGACCCCAGAGCTTCTGCTGACCTCCCAGTACCCCAGGTATTTATACAGGTTGTTATCTCTTTAAGAAACCGGATACGGACCGCAACCGTGTTCATACCGCACGGATAACGGATGCAAACGGACCGGATCCGGACCGGATCCGGACCGGAACCGTACGGATCAGGTCCGGTCCGGCTACGGTGCGGTCCGGACATCCGGTGCGGTTTTTACAAAACCGCAAGTGTGAACGGGGCCTTATCTGACTTTTATTATCTCAACTGTAATTGAACTGTTTACTTTTCCTCTGCTAGAGGAGAGTTCATTACTTCACAGACTGCTCTGAAAGACTCATTTTGAATGCTGAGTGTTGTGTAATCTGCACATATTATAGAATGATGCAATGTTAGAAAAAACACTATATACCTGAAAATAAAAATATGAGAATATTTTCTTTGCTGCTAATCTTCTAGTAATTATTCATAGTACACAACCAATTCATTATATCATATATTTTTTTTTCACTTCAGTGTCTCTTTAAGGCTGCTATCGAAGCATCCTGGGCCTCCATAACACCTGAGCAGTGCCACAGGCTGATTGCCTCCATGCCACGCCACATTGAAGCAGTCATTTCTGCAAAAGGATTCCCGACCAAGTATTGAGTGCATAACTGAACATAATTATTTGAAGGTTGACTTTTTTTTGTTTTAAAAACACTTTTCTTTTATTAGTCGGATGAAATATGCTAATTTTTTGAGATAGGAAATTTGGGTTTTCATGAGCTGTATGCCAAAATCATCAATATTAAAACAATAAAAGGCTTGAACTACTTCATTTGTGTGTAATGAATCTAAAATATATAAAAGTCTAATGTTTATCAGTACATTACAGAAAATAATGAACTTTATCACAATATGCTAATTTTTTTAGAAGGACCTGTATGTAAGTAGATACATGCTTGCTCTACTTACATATCAGATGTAATGCACTGTCCATGTTTTGGTTTATTTTATTTTCAATTTATATTATTTTCCTGGCAGGGGCCATCTTGTGCCTTCCAGGTTAAAGAATCCCCCCCTCCGCATCCCCCTCCTCCCCGCACTGACTCTGAGCACAGCGGGGAGGATAAAGGCAGCTGGCACAGACTCACCTAATAATGGATCCAAGCGCTGGCGTTCCCATCTATTCTCTGCACTACCGCCGGTGGCAGTGCAGAGAGCATAGAAGGGAACTGCAGCGCCTGGAACCATTATTCCGGGAGTCAGTGTGTGCTGCCTTTATCCTTCCCCAATATTCAGCACGGGGAAGAGAGAGAATGCAGCAGGTGGCGGGCGGTAGAAGGGCAGAGGGGGGGGCACAGACATGCCACTGGAGGAGGGGGGCAGAGGACAGTGACAGGAGACAGCCTCTGCAACCCCCCCCCCCCCGCCTTCTAATAGCAGCTGCAAGTTCAGATAGTGAAGGGGAGACCAGGCGGCCAATCACAGCGCAGACAGGTGAATGACAGAGGCTTCAGCCAATCAGGCTGATACAGCATACCATGTCACTTCTCTTTTGCATCTGTGTTAGTCGACACACCTTCTTAGAGCCTGGGGGCATGGGGAGAGAAGGAGCACAGTAAGATTGATTTTAAAGTTTGGATTTGCCTGGTTAGCATCCTCTTGACTATTGTAAAAGCCTGCACTAGAAAACTAATTTTGTATTTAATGCCTAAAACAGTTACTCTTTAACCTCCCTGGCGGTCAATTAAATCTGCCAGGGATGCAGCGCAGCACTATTTTTAAATTTTTTTTTTAAATCATGTAGCTAGCCTAGTGCTAGCTACATGATAGACGCTGAGCAGCGGCATCCCCCCACCCCTCTGATCGCCTCCGGTGATCAGGCCCATCAGGAAATCCCGTTCTGAACGGGATTTCCTTTAGGGCTTCCCCCGTCGCCATGGCGACGGGCGCGATGACGTTATCGACGTCGTGACGTCAGAGGGAGTCCCGATCCACCCCTCAGCACTGATTGGCCAGGCAGCGCACAGGGTCTCGGGGGGGGCACCCTCTAACGCGGCGGGTAGCGGCGAATCGGCGCGGAACTGCGGCGATCGTAGGTAAGACACAGCTGGCAAAGTGCTAGCTGCGTATATAAAAAAAAAATTATGCAAATCGGCCCAGCGGGGCCTGAGAAATCCTCCGCAGTGGCTTACCCCGTGTCCAGCACGGGGTTACCGCTAAGGTGGTTAAGTGTGTATGTCATAGACATTAATATGGTCTTGTTGTGACTTGCATGCCATTTTAAACAATTATGTTTGAAACCCAAGTCTATGCACAGAATTAAGTATACTGTCTGATCACTTAGCAATCAGAAAGCTCAATGTTACCTTTTGTGGCAAACCAAGTTTCCGATGCTAAAAGTACTGGTTTATAAGCTTTGGTCATGTGACCTGAAGCAACTCAGTTGAAAGTCAACTAAACCAGGACCTGTAGGGATAAATCCACAGCTGTAGCAAGCTGTGTGTAGTTTAGTTAATTAATTATAGTGTAGTTCTGTAGTTCAGTGAAGTGTTGTTTAGTTATTTTAGTGCAGTGCAGTGTAGTGCAGCGTAGTGTAGTGCATTGCTGTGTAGCTTAGTTGGTGGGCAGGAAGGATAAGTGTATTGTAGTGTAGTCTGCAGTGTAACTGGTAGGGGCAGCCGCAGCAGGGATTAGTGCAGTGTAGCTGGGCAGTGTTGTGTAGAAACAGATGGGGAGTAAAAGGTACATAAGACGCCCCTGCAATATAGACGCGCCAAGGTTTTGTTTCCTGATTTTTGCCCTCTAAATCTAGGTGCATCTTATTTGAATCAGAAGATACAGTTTGTCAAAAATAAATTTGTTTCCTTATTCGATTGAATGGAAATGGCTGTTACTTTCTGGATGACCCCCATAACTGGATGGACTGCATGATCACAAATATATGCACACTGAGTGAAGTACTGTCATATTTTTTTTTACCACATTCACTGCTGAGGTGACACTTTAACCAATATGATCTTGTTATTGCACTATTGCTGTTCTTGATGTGTAAATTGCTACCAGCATGTGATCTTCAGGAATAAACTCACCTTCATTTACGACCATCATAAACGGATCAAATGAGACTCTTCACTTTCAGAGAAATTCATCGTGCTTACGCAAACTAAACATGAGAAAGGGCAGGTCGCCTTTTTAATCAAATTGAAAGTAAATCAGTTTATTTTGGCGCACAAATGACAGCGACTGATCAGTTAGCAGCACTGGGTTGTTCCAGTTAGGGCCCTTTTCCATTTGCGGATGGGAGCCAATGCGGGTACGCATCACTTCCGCTCCCATCCGCGTCATTTCCGCATCTCCCGATGCGGAAGTGTATTAAAGGAGACGGCGGGCGGATGCAGCTGTGTGAGAATTGGATCGCTCAGCACCGTTCCCCATGCAATGCACGCAGTTTAAACTGTTCCATTGCCATGCATTGGGTTCAGGCCACCCGCGGTGTGATGCGGCTATGTAGCCGCATCGCACCGCTTCTAATGGAAATGGGCCCTAAGTGTTAGGCATATCAGTAGGAAGGTTCGGTGATACAATGTTACTGTTGTAATCACTATAAGCATTACACTCACTTGCATATATACTATACATACACAATCAACCACACAAGTATTCATTTAAGTGAGTCGGAAGTGAGAAGATGTGGAGGCTGCCATATTTATTTCATTTT
The DNA here is from genome assembly GCF_040937935.1 of Hyperolius riggenbachi. NCBI lineage: Eukaryota > Metazoa > Chordata > Amphibia > Anura > Hyperoliidae > Hyperolius > Hyperolius riggenbachi. The sequence continues at coordinate 94,111,903 of NC_090654.1, forward strand.
AAACAATACCTTACTTCAGGCGTCCTTTAAAGGGAAGATCCGCGCTGCTAAAAAAAAAAAAAACTGCACTCACCTGGGGCTTCTTCCAGCTCCTGGCAGTCGATCGAGGCCCTCGGCGCAGCTCCTCTCCCTCCCGGCGTCCAGCGGTGAAGACATCAACCTCGCCAGGTCGGCTTCTGGGTCGGCGTCATGTGCGTTCCACGGCGCGGGTCACGTGATGTATGTGACGTCATTGGGTCTCTACTGCGCAGGTGCAGTAGTTCTGTGCCTGCGCAGTAGAGACCCGATGACGTATCTACACCACGTGACCCCCCGCCGTGGAGCGCACGGAAGCCGACCTGGCGAGGTCGGCTTCTTCACCGCTGGACGCCCGGAGGAAGAGGAGCTGCGCCGAGGGCACCGATCGACTGCCAGGAGCTGGAAGAAGCCCCAGGTGAGTGCAGTTTTTTTTTTTTAAGCACCTTACTTTTTTAGCAGTCTCCACATACCTCTCGCTTCAGGCACCCATTAAAGAACAGCTGTAGTGAAAGGTATATGGAGGCTGGCATATTTTAAGAGTTTAACTGTTAGGCATACAATACAAAATCAATTCTCTATTGCAGGCTGTTACATGGGTAAAGAGGGATGCTAACCAGACAATTCAAAAGTTTAAAATCAATCTTATTTTTTTTCCAAATAGGTTTTCTCTCCCCATGCCCCTAAGCTCTAACTTCGTACACAGCTGCAAAAGAGAAGCAAAATGGCATGCTGAATCAGCCTCTGTCACTCACCTCTCTCCTCTCAGATTGGCCTCCTGTTTTCCCCTTCACTGTGGTGGTTGCAGCGACTGCTAGGGCGCAGGGAGGGGGGCCAGAGGCTGTCTCCTGTGACTGTCCTCGGCCCCCCTCCTGTTCAAAGTCATGTCCGCCCCCTCACCACACTCCTGCCGCAACTGCCGCCTGCCGCATTCCCCCTCCTCCCTGCACTGCACATTGGAGAAGAATAAAGGCGGCACACACAGACACATAATGGTTCCAGGCGCTGCAGTTCCCTTCTATACTCTCTGCACTACATCAGGCGACTTGACCATCTGATTTGATTATTATAATCAAATCGGATGAAAACTGGTGTAGCCAAGTGCATGCCCAATCGATGATGCGACCAATTTCGGACCGAACTTGGCCACATGAATGGGTTGGGTATGCGGCAAGATGTAGGGCCAACTTGCTTGATCGGGCGTGGGGCGGTAACAGCTAACGATATCGGGGCGAGCGACGAATGTGACAAAACCCCTGCCGCTGGTTCCCCAGTGTATAAATTTACATGTGTGCATGTGTGTGTTTATACATTACCTGTCCTGTGTCACGGTGCCTGTCCATCTTCTGAATCCACCACTCTTTCATTAGCCCCATTTAGGCCACCGGCGTATAGCACACGGCGCATTGTATGTCACACACACGTCACACCGGCGGCATGTATAGGACACAGGACAGGTAATGTATAAACGCACACGTGCACATTTATACACTAGGGAACAGCGGCGAGGCGGCGGACCCGATTCCTGAGAGATTTCATGCTGACATTGATCGGGAATCGGCCTGCAGTGTATGGGCAGCCAACAGATCTCTCTCCGATCAGATTTAATCAGTGAGACATTTGTCTCTTGGTCGAATCTCCCCATCATTGCCTGATGTATGGGTACCTTTATTAACCCCCTTGGCGGTATGAAAAATACCGCCAGGGGGCAGCGCAGCAGTTTTTAAAAAAAAAAAATTTTTTAAATCATGTAGCGAGCCGAGGGCTCGCTACATGATAGCCGCTGCTCAGCGGCATCCCCCCAGCCCCGCCGATCGCCTCCGGCGATAGGCGATCAGGAAATCCCGTACAAAGAACGGGATTTCCTGGAGGGCTTCCCCCGTCGCCATGGCGACGGGGCGGAATGACGTCACCGACGTCGGGACGTCATTGGGAGACCCGATCCACCCCTTGGCGCTGCCTGGCACTGATTGGCCAGGCAGCGCAGGGGTCTGGGGGAGGGGGGGCCGCGCGCCGCACCGGATAGCGGCAATCGGGCGCGCGGCGGCGGCGATCGGGGTGCTGGCGCAGCTAGCAAAGTGCTAGCTGCGTCCAGCAAAAAAAAAATTATGTAAATCGGCCCAGCAGGGCCTGAGCGGCACCCTCCGGCGGCTTACCCCGTGTCACACACGGGGTTACCACTAAGGAGGTTAAATCAACCTTACATTCTTTCCCCATTTGCTTGTGTTTACACATGCTCCTCCCACCCCCACCCCACACTGTTCAAGGAAACAAAATGGAAATGATGATCATGTTTATGGATAAAATCTTTAAAAACTGTCTTTTTAAAGGTCACTGACTATAGTGATTACAGGGATCCTGCTATAAACAACATTGCATTTTGCATCTAAATGTAGTTGAGTTCTAAATATGTGACTTTTTACGATTTTGGCTTGTACTTTTCTATGTTGGTAATGTAGAAATTCTGTGTCTATTCTGGATTTCATATGTAGCTGAAGTGCTATATTCAGTGAGTGCAGAGGAATCATTCTCCTCCTTTATCTGGTGAGGAGCTGTACCTCTGTCCTACCTAGATAACACCATTACAGCTGGCAATTTGTCTATCATGCTACTGCATTCTCCAGCTAGCAGTGTCACGGCATAGACTACTACAGTACTCACTGGAACGTGACGGTACTCACACACCGCTGAGGTGAGGTGACACATTAACCAGCATGACCTTGTTATTGGATTATTACTGTACCTGGTGTGTAAATGGCTACCAGCATGTGATCTTCAGGAAATAAACTCACCTTCATTTATTACAGCCATAAACTGCTCAAATGGGACTTCTCTCCTTGAGAGACATTCCACCTGTACAAAACAATTGTGGCAAAACATAGACACATCCACAAAAGATAAAAACGCAAAGCTGATAACCAGGGCAGGTTGTAGCCTATTTTCCACCTGCTGCAAACCCCGCCCCCACCTCCCCATAGGAAGGAAGTGCGCCCATTATCCATAGGACCTCTTCCCCAGTTAGAAGTGCAGACAGATTTCTGTGTCCCCCCCACTCCCCTTACTTTGTGTAAGAAGTGCTGAGAGCACCCTCTTTATTTCCCCATGCACATTACGTGTCATCACACCGGCTGTTACATGTCATCACGCTGGCCGGCGTGAGAGTCCTGCGCATGAGCGGTTTTGTAACTCTGAACTGCGCATGCGCAGGACTCTCACGCCGGCCGGCGTGATGACGCGTAACGTGCATGGCGGGGATTCGTAGTGGCGACCTCAGGCGGAAGTTGCCAATTAACGGAGCCGCCAACGGGACCGGGAGAAGAGCCAGGAGGATGCTAGGGGACCTTGCAGCCTACGGTGAGCTGAAGGAAGCCCCAGGTAGGTACCAATCCTGTTTTTTTTAACCTGCTCAGTATCCTTTTAAGCCAGATAAGCGCTACTGTATATGAAGTTGGCAGATGTTCAGGCAGCGACAAGGAATGGCGCATCTGTTGAATTCCGACAAGCCAACAGTGTTTTGGTTCATTAGAATGGTACAAAATGTCTTATCAAGAAATATAACAGGCTTTACTACTTTAACACCTTTAAGGGAAGCAGTGGCGTACCTACCATAAGGCTGCAGGTGCTCACAGCAACGGGTATGGATATGGCTAGGGGTGCCACTGTGGTGCTCAGTCACTGTGTTCTTCCACCTGGGACCTTTATTTCATAGTTTGGGCAACATTTGGGAAAACAGCAGCAGGTGGTGCAGGGGACACTACTTCCTGCACTAGATGTAGCACCCCTCCTCCTTCCTGTCCCATTGGCAATGTGTCTCCTCGCTCTCTACACACAGACTGCAGTGAGTGAATGTGCAGAACAGCAGGGTGAGTAGAGAGAATGATTGCTGTGCTGCAGCTGGGACATTAGCGGGGAGAGATGGCAGGATGTGTTTAGTGCTTCAAAAGTTGCCTGTCATTAGTAGCCATGTGCACTGGCTGCTGTAATACCAGAGTGCCCTAGACTATTGATTATTTATCCTGATCAGAGTAATTAATCAATAATGCAGGGCAGTCTGCAGGTGCTGACAGCCAACTTCTGTAGTAAGCAGAGAAGCAAGCTCCAGGCAATTTAGATTAGCTTGATTGCAGGTAACCTTATCTCTTTTCCCAGCTCCCCCTCCCACCCTGTTGTCTTCCCCATGACCCTTTCCTCTTTTCAGATTCAGTGGCTTCTTTTAAAGCAGGAGGATTGGCCATACTATGCCAGGAAAAAAACAACACATATATAAGTAGATAAATACTTGATCTACTTACATAACACATGTATTGTGCTGTCCACGTTTTAATTTCAGTGAATTTTATGTAGTAAATGAAGAGAATTCTGTTCCTGGTGGGGACCATGTCTTTTGCCCACAGTTTGAGGCTAAATACTGATGTCATTTCTTCCCTTAACTTTTTTTATTTTCTCCTCAAATCGCTGAGTCACCTCTGCCTTGCTTGTAAACACAAGTGAGCAGAGGATCATGTTTCAGCTAGGCAGCTAGACAACCTGACACCCGTGCAAAACATCCACTTGAAATAATACACATAGATTTATCATCATCAGGTCCTTTAGAACCAGTTGAAAAACATGGATTTAGATACATCATAACATTCACTGATGATTATTCTGGTGCAGTGTTTGTGTACTTTCTGAAAAGCAAGAGAGACACAGTGCTAGCCAGAGAGAGATGTATAGCTGATACTGCCCCATGGGACCATCAAGACAATTATACTGAATTTACATCAAATGATTTCCAGTCACTACTCAGAAAGAAGAGCATAAAGGCCCATACACACGTCGGATTTTAGCGAATGACCCGTCGTTTGAACGTTCTGTCGTTCGGACGTTTCCGCGTCAAATCCGATGTGTGTACAGACTATCGTTCAGTTGATAAGACTGGTTACCAACGATCCGCCGGGCGGATCGCTGGTAACCAGTCTTATCACCCAAACGATAGTCTGTACACACGTCGGATTTGATGCGGAAACGTCCGAACAACGGAACGTTCAAACGACGGGTCGTTCGCTAAAATCCGACGTGTGTATGGGCCTTAAGACATAAGTGTTCAGGCTAATTAGCAGGGGAGAGTAGTTATGGTTAGACTTCGGGAGTGGGGTAGTGGTTAAGGTAAGGCAGCACAAGGAGGGAGTCGACGTACAAATGTCTATAGCTGTGACCAGCGACAAGCAGACAAGAGGCATCAACTGAATAATGGCAGCGATAATTCGTGCTCGCAACAGTTGTACACATGCAACAACAGAAAGGGCAAAGAGAGGCCGGAAGTTGTCTGTGACAGATAGAGCCGACAACCGGATGTCTGTTGAGAGCGACTCTACTGTCTGCAGAAGACTTCCATACACACGTGAGGACAATGACAAACTTTGCGACAGTTCGCGTGACAGAACACATGAGCGATTCAGCCGTTCAATCGCTAGGGCATAGCTGTGTCTGCAGTCTGCAGACTGTCTTTGTCGCTTGCTGTGTCCACATGAATGAACTGTCGCTGAACACATGTCTGCACAGACATTTGTACTCCGTGTGTATGGGTCTTTAGGTTTAGACACAGGTAGAGGGACGGGTTCTGTGTGAGAGAAGGGTTAAGGTAAGGAAGGTCAAAATAAAATATCAGTAGATATTGCCAACATTTTACTACAGGAACTAAGTAGTAGAATAACGGTAATTTTACTGATATTCTACTGACAGCAGTCTCCAGTGCTGTATTTTATTGTGCCATTTTTATAGGTACCCGGGCTAGGTGGGTCACGTCAAGTGCCGGAGGAGGGGAGCAGCACAGGCAAAGAAGGGAAAGAAGAGAAACCTATGCAGACAGCGGAGCGAGAGGTAACATCTGGGGCCAGGAGAGATACACATGATCTGTCTTTGGTGTCCTGGTTTCCAGGGCACAAAACATTAGTCATCACGTGACAAGCCACCACTGGTGGTTTTCATAATGGCTAATGCCGCTGCAGCTATCGAAGACTAGGAAAGCAAGCAAAAAAGACCGCCTGTATCTCCTTCTAGATGCGTATACGTGTCCTGGGCCATCCCTCCACCAGGCAGTAACACGTATATGTACAATAGCCCATAGCACACCACAATCAATATTTAGTGGTTTGATAGCAGCAGGTTTCACCAGGAAGACCTTTACAAGGGCACACCTTGGTTCTGGTGGGGTAAGGTGTCCATTTTTGAAAAGATTTATGAAGCAATGCTGATGCTCTTACCCTTTAGCCGATTTTACAACGTACCTATTAAGCATGTGCCTAATCAAACATAAAAGCCCCTCTAATGGCCCATACTCACGGGCTACAATTGTCGCCGCAACATGCGGCGCGCGCGTGTTGCGGCGACAGGTTGCCCGTGAGTATGCGGCGTTGCACGGGCGCGCACCCCAAACTGTCGCCCGTCGCTGATGTCGCCAGGCGATTGGCGCGGTCAATCGCCTGTAGACAGTCGCCGCCACATCTCCGCCGCAACTGTCGCTAGTCCGCGTGAGTATGCGGACTAGTGACAGCAACATAATAGCAAATAGACGGCGCTTCCGGCGGGGGGAGGGACAACAGCGACAGCTTCCGCCGCATCAGTTGCCAGGTCCCTCCGCCGTGTGTATGCGGAGGGACCTGGCGACAGCTGCTGTCGCCGGCATGTCGTGCACACGCTCCCGTGTGCTAGCGACATGCCAAAAAGTTGCCCATGAGTATGGGCCATAACTCCCTCCAGAGTGTCCACACTGAAGTTTATGAGAGCCCATAAAAACTATTATAGCATAACAAATCACTGGTATGCACCAGGTAATTGATTAGCTCAATAATAACAATCTTATTACGTCAGTAAAATATCACTGCTCAGCTAATTAATTGGTGCTTGTTTCACTAATCACTACCGGTGTGCACCATACAACTGGCCAGACTACTAACAATGATAGCAGGTAAGAAAAAAAAAAGAGATCAATGGATACATATTTAGGAAAATTGCACATAAGAAAGCCAGAAATGTATCTGTTTTTCAAAGAAAAATCCTCAGGTAAACAATTGTGAAGCTGCAAACACATGACTACTCCAACCTCCGACCTCCTCTCCCGAAGTGTCTGCTGGAGAGGTCTTGGACATTCCCCCTTGCTCACTCTGGATAGCCATTGATGAGGTGTTAGGTGACACAGTGCTGTCATAAAACCCTCTCCTGGGATGAATTTTGCCCAGGTAGAAGTGTATATGTGCAGAGTTCAGCTTTAAAGAGAATCTGTACTCTGAAATTCTTACAATAAAAAGCATACCATTCTATTCATTATGTGCTCCTGGTCCCCTCTGTGCTGTTTCTGCCATTCTCTGCTGCAAACCTGGCTTGTAATTGCCAGTTTTAGGCAGTGTTTACAAACAAACTAACCAGCTTCTAATAGGCTCAGCTAAGCAGAGTGTGTTAGTCACACAGAGCCTGCAGGGGGTGTGTACAGCTTCTAGCTAATCACAAGCAGCCCTGCACATTCCAGTCTGACTGCCTCAGCCTGACTGTGCCGACTATAGAGAGAAGATTAGATCATATAACAGAGATAACACAGCTACTGTGCAATTAGGAAAAGCTGCAGTAAGCCAGACCACATTAGAAAAGGCATAGGAACTTATAGCATAGAAGAAATAAAGATAAACAATTTGTTACAGAGTCTCTTTAAGAAAATGTATGAAGCGTTGAACTCTATGGGAGAGCACTGTTCCTGCTCACACTGTAGAAAACTCATCTGCCAGGCAATGTAGAGCAAAGTTGAAGCAAAACTGGAACCTGTCTATCCCACAATGACATAACCACTCAGCTACTGAATCTGATTGGATGGACACCCGCCAGCCGACTCATGCTCTATTAATAAGCACTGCACTGTGCAAAGCAGGGTTTTCAAATCTCTTGGATCGTCTACATAAGCATTAAGCTTGATTAATATTTCCTTAGAGGACATTCTGCTCTGGGTATTTATCTTATGAAAATAATATTCTGTTCAAAACTGAAGCTATGTTCAGTAACAAATACAGATGTTTGCATTAATTCCATGTTAAATAATTATAGCAGAGGTTCTCCTCTTGAATGGCTACTAATTGCTGTGTTTTCTATCTCTATTACAGGAGAGGCTCCTCTTCAAAGTCCTTACTCAAACCTACAAATCTCTCCACAATCTCCCCTCACCCCCACCCCCCCCCCACCCCCATACATCTCCTCACTAATTTCCAGGTATCACCACAATCTCCGCTTTACAGGGACCTTCTCTTTTCCTCAAAAATCCCCTTTTCATTCACTTATGGTATACAAGATTTTTCACGAGCCTCACCGCTTCTCTTAAATCCCCTTTCAAAACACAGCCATCAATCTTCAAACTTTGAACTCTTTCAGCGCTCTCTCAAAACTCACATTTTTGGACAAGTATACACAATCATCGCATGAGGAGTTTGCCTTTCACAGAACCATGGTGATAGAGTAAAGGCCCGTATACCCGCCTGACGAAGGTGGCCGATAATGAACGCGTCGTCAGCTACATCTGTATGTACGTCTGTACAGGCTGGCTAGCGATGTCACTCTAGGGCATACATGTCAAATTCTGGTCTGGGGGCCAAATCTGGCCCACAGAGCCATTAAATTTGGTCCCCAGGTGGTTTCCCCACTTTGCAATATGTTTGGCCCTCCCTAGACCACAAAGCAAGCTAAACTGGGGTAAAGCCCTAGATCACCAGAGAAGACATATGGGGGAGGGTAAAGCACTAGACACAGAGGAGCTGTTTAGGGGTGTGAGGGGGACTACTAGACACCAGGGAACTATTTAGGGGTGGGAGGGGAACCACTAGATACCGGGGAACTGTTCAGGGGAGGGAGGGGGACCACTAGACATTACAGAGCTGTGTATGGAAGAGAGGGGGCCACTAGACATCAGTAAACTGCAAAGGGAGGGAGGAGGGCCATTAGACACCAGGGAAATTTATAAGGGTGGGAGGTGGCCATTGGACATTAAGATTAGCCCGTGACTTGGTCCCAGAGTTCAATTTTGGATCACATCGTATTTAAGTTTGAGACCCCTGCTCTAGGGGATGGGGTCCCGATCCCCGATGAGCGACATGAAGGCAAGTGGTGTGTACGCACCTTAACCATCGTCAACAGCATTGACTGGTAATTGTATCACTGGCTGATCTAACCTTCTTATAAAGGCTTGGATTTTGCTTGATGGCAGTGACTATGATTGCTTATAACAACTCTCAGGGCACAATGACCTGTCCTCTGTCATGGTGCCCATCTGTCTTACGTATCTGCCACTCTTCCATTAGCCCTATACACACCGCTGGCATGGCACATGTGTGATGTCACTGGTGGCGTCTTGCAGCCTGGAGGAGTCTTGCAACCGTGTTCATTCTTCTCACCATTACGCATTCACATCCCCCCTCTGGAAATCGCTGCTCTGGCTCCCTATCTGATTTAGGATACGTTTCAACATTCTATGCCTGGTGTATAAATCTGTACGCAAAACCTGCCCTACCTACATCTTGGATCTTGTTCACAGGTATACACATGTCCCCTTCGGTTTGCCAACGACCTTCGCCTAACTGTCCTATGCATTTTCCACTCCCGTGTGCACTTACAGGATTTCTCAAAAGCCACCACCACCCTTTGGAACTCCCTTTTACCACCCATCAGACTTGCTCCCTCCTTCAACAAATTCATGCAAGTTCTCAAAACCCACCTCTAGTCTTTAAGATGGCCTACCCACCCCATACCATACATTAACTCTCTAGTACTGAATCCTTATTGTACAGCCCTACCTAGTTTGTCTATCTCCTCTCCCCTTAGATTGTAAGCCTTTGGCAGGATCCTCCCTCCCCCAGTGTATTCTACATGATCATGTGCTCCTTACTACTGCTATAAATAACTACAGTCTAAAATGGATTAGATGGCTAATAAAACATTTATAATTTCTCTCCTCCTCCCCCATCATGGAGAATACACACATGCAATCTTGATTGGCCAGTTTTATTTTACAAGGAGAGGAGCAGACAAGCATAGAGATATGTGGATCCGGCATGAACAAACCACTTTGCTTATCTTAGGTGGCTTTGCCTCGGGTCAGGTGTCCTTTAAGCATAAAGCATACTCATACAACTCATGCTATATGCTCATACCCTTCTCAGTATGATATACCGCATTGCTGCGGTATGCTAAGCCTTTTAAGAAACAACAGGAAACAATTTCATGGGTAATTTCCAAATTACAATGGTAATTTTCTTATTTACTGTGGTGGGTTTTTTGCATGCTTGGTGGTGGAGATAAATTATGCTAATGTATTTAATGCTGCTGAAAGCCCCTGTGAGGCCCCATTCTCACTCGTAACCGCAAAAGGCGATCGCAAACACCTTGCGATTTTGCATAGAGTTTTTCACAGATTTTTGCCATGGCTGAGTTGCGATTCTCATCTCATCAGTGAATGAGAATCGCAAAACAATCGGCAGGTAAATGCTGCATGCAGCGTGACTGTGATCAGTGGAAAATGCAGTTTGCGCCACTCCATTAGTATTTCCATAGGATTACTTGTTCTACAGCGCTTCGCTGATTGCCGGCAATCAGCAAAGCGCAAAAAACACTAGCTGAAAACGCCCCAGTGATGATGTTGAGTGGTGAGATAAAGGCTAAGTGTCAGGAACCGGGTTTTCATCCAGGGGATGGGTTGCAGCTTCCTCTACAACGTGGAGTTAAAGAGGGACTGTCGCAAAAATCTTAAAGTTTAATACACATACAAATAAGAAGTACATTTTTCCCAGAATAAAATGAGCCATAAATTACTTTTCTCCTATGTTGCTGTCACATACAGTAAGTAGTAGAAATCTGACATTACCAACATATTTTGGACCAGCCCATCTTCTCATAGGGGGGTTCTCAGGGTTTTCTTTATTTTTAAAGGCACTTAGTGAATGGCAGTTGCTCTGTCCAACTGCCAAAACAGTGTGCAGCGAGCAGGGAGGCTGGCTAGCATCTTTGTATAAATATTTTTCACTGAGAATATTTATAAAGAATATAGGTCATGCTGAGAATCCCCTATGTAGAGATAGACTAGCACACAATCTGTCGGTAATGTCAGAAACATTTTTACTACTACTTACTGTAAATGCCAGCAACATAGGAGAGAAGTAATTTATGGCTCATTTTACTCTGGGAGAAATGTATTTCTTATTTGTATGTGTTTTAAATTTTAAGGTTTTCGCAACACTTCCTCTTTAAACATTACAACTACCACTGTAAACAGCATCACACATTTAGGATGGGAGAACTATAGCTGCACCCAGGGGTAACGCTGCTCTGTAGCTAAACATATACACTAACTCTGCATTATGCCACAAGCAAATTGTGGAACAGCACCACAGAATGACCTCTAGAGTCAGGCCAGAGGAGATAAGGGAGGTAAATGATGCAGTAGCCTGGGATACCTTACTGGGGTTACTGGACTGCAGAGAGCAATGGAGAGCTATGTGATGCTATTAAGTGCCCTAAAGAGCAAGGACTCACTACTAAGAGCCCTGGGGATTGATTCACTATAACAAATAGCGTGCCTTATCAGAGTTAGCATGCTTTATCAGAGTTAGTGTGCCTTATCAGAGTATCATAGCGAGCGCTACAAACTTATGCCTGCTAGTTGGCAATGACAGGAGCTCCACTCGTCCTGCCCTGAGCCCCTGTGGGTCCATTCACTTTAAAGGACATTATCCCCGTACTTTGATTGGCCCAATAGGCTGCCTTTAAAGTTTCCTGTCAAGTGACAGGCAGCCTATTGGGCCAATCACAGTGCGGGGATATTGTCCTTTCAAAAGACTCTGAAGTCTCATAAATATCATGTTTTTATACTAAAAATCTCTTTAACATGATAGCCCTAAACTAAAACACTGCATCCCCACGGCTGAACTCTAACTAAATCCCCCCAAATTCCCCAGGGCACATTGCGGGGAGCGCTTCCAAAAGAGGCAGAACTTTCGGCTGCAGCTCTGCCTCTACACGCGTCTATCAGCGCGTATCTCCACCTCCGCCCGCCCCTCTCAGTCTTCCATCACTGAGAGGGGCGGGCGGAGAGGCGGAGATAAGCGCGGATTGATGCGCATGGAGGCAAAGCTCTGCCTCCTGGGGCAGCAAAATCCACGACCAAGAAAGTTGTGGATTTTGCAGGGGGGATTTAGTTAGTGTTCAGCCACGGGGATGCAGCGTTTTAGTTAGGGCAATCATGTTAAAAATTTTTTTAATACAAAAACATGATTTTTATGAGACTTCAGAGTCTCCTTAAAGTGATTAGACCAGCAGGGGCTCAGGGCAGGATGGGTCCCTACCATAGTGCGCAGGGGGGCGGGGCGCACCGGGTGTCAGACACCCAGGGGGGTGTCACCACGACCCCCCACAGCAGCACAGCAGGAGGGAGAAGCAGGGCTAGAAGGAGGGGCAGTGGGGGCAGCGGTGGGGAGGGGGGAAATATCCCCCCCCTCCCTCACCTGGGACCCCTCCTTCTGCCTCTCTCCCCCTCCAGAATAGCGGCGACAAGTGCGGGGCGGCCGGAGGCGTATGAACAATTACTCACCTGATTTCCGCGTTCCAAGCGTGGAGCGCAGCGTCATGACGTCACAGGTCTCTGTCTTCAATGCCGCCCACTGTGCTTCCTGATTAGTGGAAGCACAGTGGGCGGCATTGGAGGCGGAGACCTGTAACGTCATGACGCTGGGAACGCGGAGATTAGGTGAGTAATTGTCTATATGCCTCCGGCCGCCTCGCACTTTGTCGCAGCTATTCTGGAGGGGGAGAGAGAGGCAGAAGGAGGGGTCCCAGGTGAGGGAGGGGGGGGATATTTCCCCCCTCCCCACCGCTGCCCCCACTGCCCCTTCTTCTAGCGCTGCTTCTCCCCCTCCTGGGCATCTTTACTGGGGGGGGGGAACTGTACTAGCTATACTGGGGGCAGCTATACTGGGGGCAACTATACCAGCTATACTGGGGGCAGCTATACTAGGGGCAACTAAACTAGCTATACTGGGGGCAACTATACCAGCTATACTGGGGGCAACTAAACTAGCTATACTGGGGGCAGCTATACTGGGGGCAGCTATACTGGGGGGCAACTAAACTAGCTATACTGGGGGCAACTAAACTAGCTATACTGGGGGCAACTATACTGGGGGCAACTATACCACCTATACTGGGGGCAACTATACCAGCTATACTGGGGGCAACTTTACCAGCTATACTGGGGGCAACTATACTAGCTATACTGGGGGCAACTATACTAGCTATACTGGGGGCAACTATACCAGCTATACTGGGGGCAACTATACCAGCTATACTGGGGGCAACTATACTGGGGGCAACTAAACTAGCTATACTGGGGGGGGCAACTAAACTAGCTATACTGGGGGGCAACTATACTAGCTATACTGGGGGCAACTAAACTAGCTATACTGGGGGCAACTATACCAGCTATACTGGGGGCAACTATACCATCTATACTGGGGGCAACTATACCAGCTATACTGGGGGCAGCTATACTGGGGGCAACTATACCAGCTATACTGGGGGCAGCTATACTAGGGGCAACTAAACTAGCTATACTGGGGGCAACTATACCAGCTATACTGGGGGCAACTAAACTAGCTATACTGGGGGCAGCTATACTGGGGGCAGCTATACTGGGGGGCAACTAAACTAGCTATACTGGGGGCAACTAAACTAGCTATACTGGGGGCAACTATACTGGGGGCAACTATACCAGCTATACTGGGGGCAACTATACCAGCTATACTGGGGGCAACTTTACCAGCTATACTGGGGGCAACTATACTAGCTATACTGGGGGCAACTATACTAGCTATACTGGGGGCAACTATACCAGCTATACTGGGGGCAACTATACCAGCTATACTGGGGGCAACTATACTGGGGGCAACTAAACTAGCTATACTGGGGGGGCAACTAAACTAGCTATACTGGGGGGCAACTATACTAGCTATACTGGGGGCAACTAAACTAGCTATACTGGGGGCAACTATACCAGCTATACTGGGGGCAACTATACCATCTATACTGGGGGCAACTATACCAGCTATACTGGGGGCAACTATACCAGCTATACTGGGGGCAACTATACCAGCTATACTGGGGGCAACTATACCAGCTATACTGGGGGCAACTATACCAGCTATACTGGGGGCAACTATACTAGCTATACTGGGGGCAACTATACCAGCTATACTGGGGGCAGCTATACTGGGGGCAACTAAACTAGCTATACTGGGGGCAACTAAACTAGCTATACTGGGGGCAGGTATACTAGCTATACTGGGGGCAGCTATACTGGGGACAGGTATACTAGCTATACTGGGGGCAGCTATACTGGGGGCAACTAAACTAGCTTTACTGGGGGCAACTAAACTAGCTATACTGGGGGGCAACTAAACTAGCTATACTGAGGGCAGGTATACTAGCTATACTGGGGGCAGCTATACTGGGGGCAACTAAACTAGCTATACTGGGGCAACTAAACCAGCTATACTGGGGCAACTAAACCAGCTATACTGGGGGCAACTATACTAGCTATACTGGGGGCAACTAGCTTCACTGGGGGCAACTATACCAGCTTCACTGGGGGCAACTATACTGGGGGAAACTACTAGCTATACTGGGGGCAACTAAACTAGCTATACTGGGGGCAGGTATACTAGCTATACTGGGGGCAGCTATACTGGGGGCAGGTATACTAGTTATACTGGGGGCAGCTATACTGGGGGCAACTAAACTAGCTATACTGGGGGCAACTAAACTAGCTATACTGGGGGGCAACTAAACTAGCTATACTGAGGGCAGGTATACTAGCTATACTGGGGGCAGCTATACTGGGGGCAACTAAACTAGCTATACTGGGGCAACTAAACCAGCTATACTGGGGCAACTAAACCAGCTATACTGGGGGCAACTATACTAGCTATACTGGGGGCAACTAGCTTCACTGGGGGCAACTATACTCGCTTCACTGGGGGCAACTATACTGGGGGAAACTACTAGCTATACTGGGGCAACTATACTAGCTAATACTTTAAATTACAGTTAGCTCCGCCCTCATCCGGTCATGACCACGCCCATTTTTTGCCGCAAAGCACGCCGCAGGTTGTGGCCACGCCCATTTTTTTTAGGGGGGGGGTGTCTTTTAATACTCAGCACCGGGTGCCAAATGCCCTAGGTACGCCACTGGCTCTCGTCATTGCCATTTAGCAGGGATAAGTTCATAGGGCTCGCTATGCTACTCTGATAAGGCACGTGGACTCTGATAAGGCATGTTACTTTGATCAGACATGTTATAGTGAATCAACCCCCTGGAGAACTGTAACACCCCACTGGGGCCACCGCAATGCTAGGGAAAGGGTTATATAAAACTAGTACATACTATTGAGGTACAGGGAAAATGTGGCAGAATACTGGGGCACCAGAAAGGTGGGAAACACTAATGGGAACACCTGAAAGCTGGGATATAGTGCAGTCACATTGATGAGGCGCTGTAATGGTGGAACACTCACATGGGGGCACAGAAAACCTGGCACACCTTACAGGAGACCACTGGAAAACTGGCACCTAATGTTAGGGATAGAGAAAAGCTGGCACACACTTAGGGAACACTACTTGGGCACTACAAAGCTGGGAGTACCACAAAGCTGGATGCACTACTATGCTTAGACACATTAGTAAAGCATTTCAGGGGTGTAACTACAGATAAGCTGTTTTTGTGGCTACACATATGGGTGTGAAGATTATGATAATAACACTTGTTTTATGACTCTTGCAAGATGGACCCCAGGCTGTGAGGGTTACCAGGGGTAGGCAAGAGAAAGGGTATGAACATTGGGGGGTCCAATCAAAATGTTGCTGAGGGTCCCCATAGTTTGTGGTTATGTCCCTGCTGCTATCTATTAATAGAGGCGGTAAAAACCTGCAATGCACGAGTGGGGACACTGGCACACACTACTGGGGACACCACAAGGCTGGTACATTTTACTGGAGGGCTCCCACATTAGTGTTGTCCGGATCATGAACGATTCGGATCTTTGATCCGAATCTCTTTTGTGAGTCGAATCATCCGAATCATCAAAATGAGTGATTCGGATCGCAAAGGGGGCGGGGCCAGGAGCGGCACACCCCCCTCTCAGCGGGCAGCGGGGTCCTGGAAGCAGAGCAGAGATGGATCGCTCTGTTGGAGGGGAGCCAGCCTTGCAGGGACAGGTAGATCAGAGAGAGGGGACATCGTGCCACTGCCATATATGTGTAGAGCACACATACTGGCTATAATGTGCTGCTCATTATAGGCTGTCTGTTCCTAGTTGTGCACAGTGAACAAATTGGAAACTTTTGGCTCAGAAGCACAGCATGCTGGGCTAGGACAGGGCAGGCACTGTGATTGCAGGGCAATATGATCCTCCTGCACTGTTCTAAACAGCTGCACTTCACTTCTGGGAATGCTTTGGGGAATGCTTTCTTTCACTGTGTGACGTTTGCATTCAAAGTATACAGATGAACATATAGGTGAAATATATGTAAAGCATATGATCGCAGCATGTGGGTATTGCGTGCAAACAAACATTTCTGCTCTCTGCTCATCCCTCCTCCCTTCTCTGTCCATTCCTTGCCCTCTGTCCATCTTCTCCCTTCTCTGTGTGTCCACCCCCTCCCCTTCTCTGTACACCGCAGGAAAAGTGCTGTCCTGCTAGTCATTTCACCCCCGAATGCTTCCCTAGTAAAATGATCCGAGATTCGGATCAAAGATCCAGATCTTTTCAATGATCCGATTCGAATCATCCGAATCATTGAAAAGATCAGAACTTCCCATTTCTCTATCCCACATTGCTGCAGGCTGGGATACACCACTGGGGATACTTGTAAGTTGCCACACATTCATGTGTCCGGTATCAGCTGCCCATGTGTATCAATCCTCCTGGAATTCCCCTTTAACATCTGTTCTGACATTCCCTCAGAACATTCTAGGGCACCTTTGAAAATTCCTGCTATGAGGAATACAAAACTCCCCTCCCAGCATCTTTTCAAAGAAACGGCAAGATTTCTCAATTGTGAAAGCAGAAGAAACTTGTGACATGCATCTGAGACACACATCTATTTGGCAAATACTGCGTGAGAAGGATATCTCATTCTCGAGCCAAGCGCTGTGATTGGATGGGGCAGGGAGACCAGCCACAGCCTGATTGGCTGAGAGCTTTGTTCACGTGAAGGCCCATACACTACCTACATGCTGTGGTCTGTTTAATTTCTTCCTCTTGTGAGAGATTGTGAGTCAGGGTTAGGTACTTCCCCCTCATTGCATTCCTTTCTCATGAGCAGCAATTCACAAACATCTTCTTCTGCTGCCTATAAGGATTGTAGGCAGAGCAGTCTGTCTCCTTGCCCTACATGTATCTACCTGTTCAGTGAGCTCACTCCTGACAGCATACTGAGGGGGCAAAGCAGGATATGGAGATTTATGAGTGATACAGATATGATCAAAAAATTTGCATCAAAACCAGGCCCGGATTTACCTCACAGGAGCCTATAGGCACAGATGTCCTGGCACCCTAGACTTCGCCCTTCATCAACCTACAAACCCCGGCCACACTGCAACGCAAGTGTGTTAGCTGGCTCAGCTGTCACTATTCCCTTACTTCCCTTGCCCATCGTGTGTAGCTATAGGTGTCTTTTAGCATTAGGTAACTAGAGGAACCTCAGTATTAAGTAGCTAGAGGTGTCCCTGACTGAAGGGAGATCTCGTCAGTGGAAAGAGCAGGGTGAGTAACCTCTCATTTATACTCTCAGCAAGACTCTACATAGGTAAGAAGAAAGGAAGGCGCTCAGAGAGGGGAGTGAGCCGCCTTTCCACCATCAGGCGCCTTTAGGCACGTGCCTACAGTGCCTTATGGTAAATCCGGCCCTGATCAAAACTGGCATAATTCCATGTAATCCTCTGAATACCAATTTTAGGGCACACAAGCAATTGTCAGTGGCTCGTCTTGCTGATGTTAAAAGAGCAGAAAAGGGGTTGACATTGTTTCCCATCGATTCTGTTATGATCGCTTCTGCAGCGTTTACTGCTGACTGCAGTGGTATTGCAAACCAAGCAGTTCTAATGTCATTACATGCATTTGCTTGCATAGTTTGGTTTGCACTTAAACTAGTTGCTGATTCCATCTGCAGTCGCTCTGAAGTTAATGACAGTTAATATGCTTTTGTGTAAACAAACATTGTCTGCTGCAATGGAGGGGCAATCCCTTTCCTGCAGGCTGCATATCATTGTCTGCCTTTTCCTGCTATCAGCCTGTGATTAATTACCATTCACTTGTGTGGGAATCTGCAGGTCTGCTCCCATTGGATGACCTCAGCATAAAGAACTGCTTCCTGCAATGCCTCATGGGCTACCATAGTCTCAGATTCAGTCTGTTACTCTGCCCGTGCCCCACCTCGTTCCTAGTCCGTGTGGACTGCGCTGACTCCTGCGAAGGGGTCAGCGAGTCCTCCTAGTTCTGCTCTTGTTCTAGAAGTTGTTACTTTGCTTGTCTTGTGTCATATATTGGTTCATCGCCAATATATACGCATACTTGCACGTTTATTATTTTCCTTGTATTCGTGTTACGTTGATACATCAGTGTCGCTGATATATACGTACACGAACTGTTTATATCCTGTGTTCCGTTAGTCAGCGTTCCAGCACGTTTTGGTAGTTTGCGCTTACCGTGAGCACCCGTGCTGAGCTAGTTATCCTGTTCCTGGTCCTGTTTGTGGATTGCGTTCATCTCTGCGAAGAGATAACGAATCCTTCTGAATCCTGTTCTGTTACCGTTTGTGGATTGCGTTCATCTCTGCGAAGAGATAGCGAATCCTTCTGAGTCCTGTTCCCTGTATTACTCCAGTCCTAGTCAGCGTTCCTGCTTATGTCATATATCGGTTCATTGCCGATATATACATATGTTAGTCAGACGTTACAAATAGTTTCATTGATAGCTGTAATTGTAATACGCTAGGAAAACATACTTATTGTATATTTATCTGTGTTACGTTCATCTATCTTGATCCTGCTATTTCCTGTCTATCCTGTCCTGTCTTTGTGAGGCACGCCATCGCCGCAACGCATTGACTGCCTCATTCCAGTCTGTCTGGTTTTGGACGCTTGCTGTCGCTAAGTAGCCGCTAGCTAGCAAGCGTTCATTCTGTCTACTTGTCCTGTTCTCCTCAGTCCTGGTTTATGCGCTCAGCGCTACTTTGCGCTGAGACGTTATTACGAAAGTGTTGTTTGTGGCTGTTCGGATCTGCACCGGCTCTGTGCACCACAATCTCCTATTGGAGTCAGTCCTCTCCTCCACTAAACTGGGGATATCCTGATCCCTTGTGCTGGTGTGTGTACCTCCTTCACGTCAGCTTATGTGTTGTATGCTGACTGTGGAGATTACACCTCCAAGCTTAACATTATGGTAGCCACATTACCAATCCCCATTGTGGGGGGGGGGTTCCCAGCAAAAATGACACTGTTTGTTATGGTTCCTGTTCCTTTAAGAAATTTGAGAAACTCAATTCTGAAACAGAAAATGAGTTTTTTTCTGAATGTACCAGGTTCCTGGCCAATCCCGAGCTCCAGGCTACTCCTGTTTCAACGTGGGCCCCCCAGCTAGTTTATGTTTTATTTAAGGGAAGATTGTTTTAGTGGGCCTACGATGTCTTGGATCATACCAATTTAAAAGAAAGACCACTGGAATTTCTAGCGTTTGTGATCCATAACTGGCTGCGCAAAACCGATTTGCCTAGCCCTTTTGATAAGCTCCTGGCAGCTTGTCAATCAGCTGCTCCTTCTACTGCCTACAAAAATAATCAGCAAGCAGATAATTGTTCTGATAACTTTTCTTCTGCTAAGGCAGCAGGGTCTAAAGCCAAACGTAAACGCTCCAAAAGAAAAGCGTTACAATCAGCGGAGTCGTTGCCCTTGGCGACTGCGCATCAGATCTGTAATGAGACTCCGCCAGTAGCAGATAATGAAATTCAGTCACCATTCAGGGGAGTCAAATGGACCTATGAAACTACTAATGAACTTTCATTGCTAGCCAGGGAAAATAAAAGTTCTTGTTTAAATGAATTATCTGAATATGATTATGAAGATATATTACAGAGTATTGAACAGATCAATTTATTCGTGCAGCAAGGGAAATTTGCATACACTACAGTTCAACACTTGCTACAGGTATTGGAGATCCTTAGGAATAAGAAATCGGCCAATCACCTGCTAAATAACCCAATGTATGTTTCTGCCACTAACACATTTGCAAACTATGATCAGCCGGAATGCTCAGCTGTTAAATATGCATGGGATCCTCCATTTGAGAAAGGAGAGATGGAAGCCCTGGTCTATGAATGGAAGAAAGATGCAAGTTCATTTTGTCAGTTTTACAGTGCAAAAAGTGAATTAGTATTGAATGCATGCATTAAGTCTGCCTATAACCTAATAAAAACTGGTGTGTGTGGGTATGACTTTGTGGCTCCATTGATCGATGTGTGGAAGATGATTTTGGACGATTTTTATGCGATTCAATCAGTTGATACCAGGGAAGACACACTGTCAATTGGAGACTGTCCCACTTCTCCAGTTACTGAGTCCCTGCCATGTCTTGTGAATGTTCCTGTAACTCCACCCTGTACCATGGATAACTCAGTGTTACTTCCCAGTAAAACAGAAGCCACTGATACTTTCTTAACTTTGCCCTGCACAAATTTCTCAGCAGAGAATCCAGAGGTCCTGCTGACTTCTGAGTCCAGCCTAGCCAGTACTCATGAGTCTTTGTTCAGTGAAACAGACATTAGAAAATCTTTGCCTGCCTCTGCAAACACTTCTGTAGAAATTACCTGTGTTAATAAAGTTCAACTCCTGTCTGATCCAGCAGATGCCAATAGATGCACTACATTAGTTTCTGAGTCCCAGCAATCCTGTCTAGAAACCTCAGAACCCCAGCATCTGAATTTTCCAATTTTACAATTGAATAGTGCTTCAGATGCACAAACTTTGTGTCTTGATCTTCCTGTCTCTACACCTCGCTCTAGTTTCGTGAATAGCTCAGAGCATCTGCTATGTGAACCTGAAATCGTAGAATTATTACCTTGTTCAGAAAATGTTCCAGTGAATTTGCCCTGTACCATGAATTGTGCAGTAGATTTCTCCAATGAAACTCAGGTCACAGAGTCATTATGCTGTCCAGCAGGTGCTTCCATGGTTTTGCCCTGCAATATGGACTGTTCAGTGATCCTGTCCAGTGAAGCTGTGGTCGCAGAGTCTTATGCTTCACCCAGTACTTTGGATACTTCAAACCATCTAGCAGAGGAGTCTGAGGCACTGCTTACCTCAGTTGGTGTTGCAGTAATATTCACTTGTCTAGCAGCTGTTTTGGAATTACAGTCTGCTCTAATAAAACTTGATGAATTTCTGCCCAGCAAAGCAGAAGCCATTGAAATATTGTCCTCGTCAGCAAGTGTGTTAGATACCTTGCCCTGTACACAGTCTGATTTAACCAATATTGTTGAGTCCCTCTCCAGTGTTGTAACAGCCGAGGAACTCCAGCCCTGTCCTCTGAATGTTTCAGAAGTCTTGCCCTGTAACATGGATAATTCTGACTCGCTGGAAAAAATAGTAGAAATCTCAGAATTTCAGTCCGGGTTAATGAGTGTTTCTGAAACCCAGCCCTGTATCCTGGGAAATTCTGGTTTTCTGCCCGGTGTGGCAGTAGTTCCAGAGTCCCCTTCCTGTCCAGTGAGTTTCTCAGTTTTGCCTAGTTCACTGGGGATTGCTGCAATATTGACTTGTTTTGCAGCCCTTCATGAGCTCCAGTCCAGTGTATTTGATGAGACTCTGTCTAGTCCAGAAGAAGCTATGGGAACCCTGTCTAGTTCAGTGCATACATCAGAAGATTTGCCCTGTCTTGTAAATGCCCCTGAACATGATTTGTTAATAACCCTGCTGGAATCAGAGACATCTAAGTCTGATCCTGCAGTTTTTAGTGAGAATCCAGTAACTGTGAAGTCTAGTCATGATGAATTTTTTTTGCCCAGTTCTGGTTTCGGTCCTGTCTTGACTGACTTTGAGGTTCGCAGTTCCTTGACATGCCCAGAGGTTTCTCTTGTGCCGGTGTGCCCAGATGTGCTTCGTATGCCAGAGTTCCCAGATGTGTCTGTGTTAGCGTGCTCACGTGCTTCCCTAGTGGAGACATGTTCTGATGTTGCCAGTTGGCCTGCATGCCCGGAGATGGTTCTGGTCCCTAAAAGCCCTGATCTTGATGTTTGTCCTTGTGACCCTGACTCTGGAGTTGCCCTGGGTTCCATAGGGGTTCTTGATAGTTCTCCATGTGAGCCTAAGGGGCGTTCTGACCTGTGGGGATCTCTTTGGAGCTTCCAAGTGTTCTGGGAGATCTCTGAGGAAACTTGTCCTGGTACCTTGGACTGGTTCAACAGTGGGTTTTGTGTTGGTAAGGACAGTTCCGGTGGGCATTGCAAAGGCTTTGGCGTTTTTGGACAGTCTTTGGAAGGCGGTGGGTATTGCTCAGAGAGTTTCTTGGGGTTGTTTTCTGGAAGTCGTGGTTCTGATGGGTGTCACACTGAGGTTTGTAGTGCTGACGGGCATGGTTCGGTAGGTTCTGGTTCCAATTGGTCTAGTTTTGGTGAGACTGATTCGGGAATTTGGTTTTGTCGGGCTGATCCGACCTTCATGAATTTTCAGTCAGATCAGTTTGCTGGATTTCCCACTTCTGATTTTTTGGTTTGGGTGGTTCAGGAGAAATATGTCAGTTTTCATAGGCGTCCAGAGGCCGCGTTTAAGGGAGGGGGTACTGTTATGATCGCTTCTGCAGCGTTTACTGCTGACTGCAGTGGTATTGCAAACCAAGCA
This sequence comes from Hyperolius riggenbachi, assembly GCF_040937935.1. Classification (NCBI taxonomy): domain Eukaryota; kingdom Metazoa; phylum Chordata; class Amphibia; order Anura; family Hyperoliidae; genus Hyperolius; species Hyperolius riggenbachi. The sequence continues at coordinate 94,134,869 of NC_090654.1, forward strand.
GTTCTAATGTCATTACATGCATTTGCTTGCATAGTTTGGTTTGCACTTAAACTAGTTGCTGATTCCATCTGCAGTCGCTCTGAAGTTAATGAAAGTTTAATATGCTTTTGTGTAAACAAACATTGTCTGCTGCAATGGAGGGGCAATCCCTTTCCTGCAGGCTGCATATCATTGTCTGCCTTTTCCTGCTATCAGCCTGTGATTAATTACCATTCACTTGTGTGGGAATCTGCAGGTCTGCTCCCATTGGATGACCTCAGCATAAAGAACTGCTTCCTGCAATGCCTCATGGGCTACCATAGTCTCAGATTCAGTCTGTTACTCTGCCCGTGCCCCACCTCGTTCCTAGTCCGTGTGGACTGCGCTGACTCCTGCGAAGGGGTCAGCGAGTCCTCCTAGTTCTGCTCTTGTTCTAGAAGTTGTTACTTTGCTTGTCTTGTGTCATATATTGGTTCATCGCCAATATATACGCATACTTGCACGTTTATTATTTTCCTTGTATTCGTGTTACGTTGATACATCAGTGTCGCTGATATATACGTACACGAACTGTTTATATCCTGTGTTCCGTTAGTCAGCGTTCCAGCACGTTTTGGTAGTTTGCGCTTACCGTGAGCACCCGTGCTGAGCTAGTTATCCTGTTCCTGGTCCTGTTTGTGGATTGCGTTCATCTCTGCGAAGAGATAACGAATCCTTCTGAATCCTGTTCTGTTACCGTTTGTGGATTGCGTTCATCTCTGCGAAGAGATAGCGAATCCTTCTGAGTCCTGTTCCCTGTATTACTCCAGTCCTAGTCAGCGTTCCTGCTTATGTCATATATCGGTTCATTGCCGATATATACATATGTTAGTCAGACGTTACAAATAGTTTCATTGATAGCTGTAATTGTAATACGCTAGGAAAACATACTTATTGTATATTTATCTGTGTTACGTTCATCTATCTTGATCCTGCTATTTCCTGTCTATCCTGTCCTGTCTTTGTGAGGCACGCCATCGCCGCAACGCATTGACTGCCTCATTCCAGTCTGTCTGGTTTTGGACGCTTGCTGTCGCTAAGTAGCCGCTAGCTAGCAAGCGTTCATTCTGTCTACTTGTCCTGTTCTCCTCAGTCCTGGTTTATGCGCTCAGCGCTACTTTGCGCTGAGACGTTATTACGAAAGTGTTGTTTGTGGCTGTTCGGATCTGCACCGGCTCTGTGCACCACAATCTCCTATTGGAGTCAGTCCTCTCCTCCACTAAACTGGGGATATCCTGATCCCTTGTGCTGGTGTGTGTACCTCCTTCACGTCAGCTTATGTGTTGTATGCTGACTGTGGAGATTACACCTCCAAGCTTAACAGATTCGTTGTCGCGTTTTAAGCTTTTAGGGGGATGCAGAACTGCAAATGCAGCCTGACGCTAGAAGCTACCTGCAGTGTCTCGGAAAAATTGATTGACTGCAAAGCCTTCGCAATCAACAGCAATCGACGGTGAGCACATTGAGATGAACACCTCCAACCATGCTCAATACTAATATTCCCCTTTAAACATACCTAATCCTTTCCGATTTGTAATCTACCCATGCACCAGTTACATACTGTATGTCGCGCAAATAGTGCTATCCACATTATCTAGGTAACTGCTAGTGTAGTATGTGCTATGCAAGTAGCGTAATGTGCATAACCCTAGCAACGTGCGTGTTACCTAGGTAACATGGGTTGTGCTAATACGTAATGCGCCCTACTTACGTTGTGTAAGCACCTGTAAAATTGTTGTCCATCTGTGCACAGTAATTGTCAGGGCCGGCACAGCCATAGAGGCAAAGGGGACAATTGCCCCAGAGCTGTGCCCCCCCAGTGTCTCCCCCCTCCTCTCCAGCTATGGTGACCCTATACATGCCTACAGGGAACGAGGAAGAGATGAAGTCCAGAGCATAAATAGAGCATAGTGCTGCTTCCTGTGTCCTGCCTACATTATGTGAGACTCTGCTGTGTGTATACTCTGCATTTGTAAGGTAAAGGAAGAGGTGAATAATGGGGACCCCAACAATGCTTTTGGAGACATAGGATGGACACCATATTGTGTCTGGTGAAGGGGGAGGGAGATCGGACCTGACCGCCAGCTCAGAGGCCCCGGGTAGTGAATTTGATGCAGGAGGTAGGGCGGTGGTAGGGGGGCCTCAAGGTACATTTGTCCCCAAGGCCCCATTGTAGCTAGAACTAGCCCTAGTAATTGTATCACAGTTTAGTGAATATGTCCCTGTGTTACATGTCATTTCAGGTACTGAAATCCCACCCATGTATAATCTTCTTGACACCCATATTTTCAATAATTGCCTGTTGGCATTAGGACTACCGATAACGTTCATACAGGTTGACCAGATGAGGTGGTGGAAGGTGATTGTGCACTGAGATGCCTTGTTATGTCCTCATCCCCCCTCCACTTACCTGCCCATTACTGTTTGCCCTATTGGGACAATCACAAATCACAATGGCAGTTCCATCGAGGAGCTGGAAGGTGATTGAACGCATCTGCTAAACCAGATGGAAAACCCATTTACTGCCACACCAGTACTGCATCAGACATGTACAGTCAGGGCCGCCATCAGAAATTTTGGGGCCCCTCACAAATCATCAGTCCGGGCCCCCCCCCCCCCCACAAACTGAGAAATGTGTGTAGCCATTACATGTTGGCAGAGCTAGTTGGAGGCTTGCTGTCCACAAATTAATCACGAATAACCACGGTGGATACTCGTGATTCAAGTTAGCTCTAATTGCCACAGCTGAGCGGCTAGATGCGGCGGGGTTAATTACCCAGAACGCCGATCTCCACCCAGCGTTTCAACGAGGTGCAAGTGTCTGAATGGACGCGTTGCAAGCCTCGATATCGAGCACTTCCTCCTTCAAGCCGGAAGGAGGAAGTGCTCCATCATTTTTTTAGAACCTCCCAGTTTTATTTTCTGTTTAAAAAAGCTAAAAAAGTAGGTTTAATGCTATTGTCTCATATGGTAATGATTCAGATTTTCCCATAGTCTCGCAGTTAGCAATCATGAGGCCCCCAACAAACCATGAGGCCCCCAACAAGACAAATTCAGCAATCATGAGGCCCCCAACAAGACAAATTCAGCAATCATGAAGCCCCCAACAAGACAAATTCAGCAATCATGAGGCCCCCAACAAGACAAATTCAGCATTCGTGAGACCCCCAACAAGACAAATTCAGCAATCATGAGGCCCCCAACAAATCATGAGGCCCACAACAAGACAAATTCAGCAATCTTGAGGCTCCCAACAAATCATGAGGCCCCCAACAAGTAAAAATTCAATCATTAGGCCCCCAACAAGACAAATTCAGCAGTCATGAGGCACATAAATAGACAGCATTTCACATAAATAGGCAGAATGCCCCCTTATTATGGTAGACACCTCTCACCTGGATTCTGACAGGGACCCCCAGGTTAGGTAGTGAGTGACATGGAGCCCTTTAGGCAGTGAGTGACAGGGAGCCCTTTTAGGTAGTGAGTGAGTGACAGGGAGCCCCTTTAGGTAGTGAGTGAGTGACAGGGAGCCCCTTTAGCTAGTGAGTGAGTGACAGGGAGGCCCTTTAGCTAGTGAGTGAGTGACAGGGAGGCCCTTTAGCTAGTGAGTGAGTGACAGGGAGGCCCTTTAGGGAGCGAGTGAGTGACAGGGAGGCCCTTTAGGGAGTGAGTGAGTGACAGGGAGGCCCTTTAGGGAGTGAGTGACAGGGAGGCCCTTTAGGTAGTGAGTGAGTGACAGGGAGGCCCTTCAAGTAGTGAGTGAGTGACAGGGAGGCCCTTTAAGTAGTGAGTGAGTGACAGGGAGGCCCTTTAGCTAGTGAGTGAGTGACAGGGAGGCCCTTTAGGGAGTGAGTGACAGGGAGGCCCTTTAGGTAGTGAGTGACAGGGAGGCCCTTTAGGTAGTGAGTGAGTGACAGGGAGGCCCTTTAGGGAGTGAGTGAGTGACAGGGAGGCCCTTTAGGTAGTGAGTGACAGGGAGGCCCTTTAGGTAGTGAGTGAGTGACAGGGAGGCCCTTCAAGTAGTGAGTGAGTGACAGGGAGGCCCTTCAAGTAGTGAGTGAGTGACAGGGAGGCCCTTTAGCTAGTGAGTGAGTGACAGGGAGGCCCTTTAGGAAGTGAGTGACAGGGAGGCCATTTAGGGAGTGAGTGAGTGACAGGGAGGCCCTTTAGGGAGTGAGTGAGTGACAGGGAGGCCCTTTAGGTAGTGAGTGAGTGACAGGGAGGCCCTTTAGGTAGTGAGTGAGTGACAGGGAGGCCCTTCAAGTAGTGAGTGAGTGACAAGGAGGCCCTTTAAGTAGTGAGTGAGTGGCAGGGAGGCCCTTTAGGGAGTGAGTGACAGGGAGGCCCTTTAAGTAGTGGGTGAGTGACAGGGAGGCCCTTTAGGGAGTGAGTGACAGGGAGGCCCTTTAGGGAGTGAGTGACAGGGAGGCCCTTTAAGTAGTGGGTGAGTGACAGGGAGGCCCTTTAGGGAGTGAGTGACAGGGAGGCCCTTTAGGGAGTGAGTGACAGGGAGGCCCTTTAAGGAGTGAGTGACAGGGAGGCCCTTTAGCTAGTGAGCGAGTGACAGGGAGCCGCCGCCGTCGTCGTCGCTGCCGCCGCTGCCTCCCCTACCTTGCCAGTGAGTGCTGCCCAGCGTCAGACCTCAAGATCAGCGGCGACCCGACCAGAGCGGGCGCTGGACGCACCCGCTCTATATGCGGAAGTGACGTCACTTCCGCATATCAGTGCGGGCGCTGGGTCCTAGCGCCCGCACTATTGTCGCCGCCTGATCGGGGTCTGACTAGGCGGAGGCGGCGGCGGCTAGAGGGATGGAGGGAGAGGGAGGGAGAAGCGGTCAGGGGGGGTTGAGCGGCGGCCGGGCGGCACCCGGCAGGGCCGCGGCGGGGATGGGGCCCCCCTGCAGGGCCGGGGCCCGTGACGGGAGTCACGGATGTCCCCCCCTGATGGCGGGCCTGTGTACAGTAGATAGTAAGCAGTGCACTAGTAAACTTAATTAAAGTCATAAGAGCTCCCAGTTAAATAATTAGGCAAGTAGACAAACATCCGGAGGTCTCATGATCTGTGCTGCACCTGATTATAATGATTTAGCGGGAACTTTCCAGAAGACACAGACAATATTCTCACGTAATTTCAGGCTATATCCAAAGGACACCTAAACAGTCCATAAGGCGAAGCAGGTTGTATGAATTGGTAGAGGGTTCAGGGCAGCATGGTTACAGTTAAGTAACAAGACAACATACTCTGTACAGTGTTGTGGAAGATGTCAGCGCTATATAAATACTAAATAATAATATTAACCACACAGCACTGTGGTTACTTTATTTCCTATTAAGTATTCGGTGTTATAATGAGAGGGATAGCTAGTGAAGAATTTCCTGCTTATGCCATTTATATGACTTCTTCTAAACAGGAAGCTTCTAAACAAATAAAACAGCCTGACACTGAGTGTCTGCACTGGATGAGGAAAACATACTCAGAGATGGGTTTTAACAGTAAAATCAGCTCATGTTTTTCTTTCATCGGCCGCATGGAGATTATATTGCAGATGGAGGGAATAACAGTAGCCCCTGCAACCCTGGCTGTTACTGGGCGGCCAGGGGGGCTAAGGGGGCCTAGTCCTGGGACACAGGGTAGCTGCGGGAGCATCATACTTTACCTCGTTTCGGTGGTGGGACATCACCTAGCGCAGTGATCTGCAAACTTGGCTCTCCAGCTGTTAACCACCCTGGCGTTCTATTAAGATCGCCAGGGAAGCTGCGGGAGGGTTTTTTTTAAATAAAAAAAAAACTATTTCATGCAGCCAACTGAAAGTTGGCTGCATGAAAGCCCACTAGAGGGCGCTCCGGAGGCGTTCTTCCGATCGCCTCCGGCGCCCAGAATAAACAAGGAAGGCCACAATGAGCGGCCTTCCTTGTTTTGCTTACATCGTCGCCATAGCGACGAGCGGAGTGACGTCATGGACGTCAGCCGACGTCCTGACGTCAGCCGCCTCCGATCCAGCCCTTAGCGCTGGCCGGAACTTTTTGTTCCGGCTACGCTGGGCTCAGGCGGCTGGGGGGACCCTCTTTCGCCGCTGCTCGCGGCGGATCGCCGCAGAGCGGCGGCGATCAGGCAGCACACGCGGCTGGCAAAGTGCCGGCTGCGTGTGCTGCTTTTTATTTCACTAAAATCGGCCCAGCAGGGCCTGAGCGGCAGCCTCCGGCGGTGATGGACGAGCTGAGCTCGTCCATACCGCCCGGCTGGTTTTTAAAGGGAAGGTCCAGGCAAAATAAAAAAATGAGTTTCACTTACCTGGGGCTTCTACCAGCCCCATGCAGCCATCCTGTGCCCTCGTAGTCACTCACTGCTGCTCCAGTCCCCCGCTGGCAGCGTTAGTGGTGCAACGCGTAAAAATGTATGTGTTAATGTTTCTGCACTAGCCGGAATGCGTAAAAATGTACGCAATGCGGCCGCCGACCTCCGAGGTCGGCAAGCTGCCAGCAGGGGACTGGAGCAGCAGTGAGTGACTACGAGGGCACAGGATGGCTGCATGGGGCTGGTAGAAGCCCCAGGTAAGTGAAACTATTTTTTTATTTTGCCTGGACCTTCCCTTTAAAGGGAAACTAAACTGAGAAGGATATGGATTTTCCTTTTAAAAAAATACTAGTTGCCTGACTCCTGCTGATCCTGTGTCTCTAATACTTTCAGCCACAGCCCCTCAACAAGCATGCAGATCAGGTGCTCTGACTGAAGTCAGACTGGATTAGCTGCATGCTTGTTTCAGGTGTGTGATTCAGCCACTACTGCAGCCAAAGAGATCAGCAGGGCTGCCAGGCAACTGGTATTGTTTAAAAGGAAACATCCATATCCCTCTCAGTTTAGGTTCCCTTTAAGGAACTACAAGTCCCTCAATGCATTTGCCTTTATGAATCATGACCGTGGCTGTCAGACTCCCACAATGCATTGTGGGACTTGTAGTTCCTTAACAACTGGAGAGCCAAGTTTGCAGATCACTGACCTAACGGCATGTTATGTGTTGGGAGTCAAAAAGTGATAGGCTGAACGGCGGCTACACAGAGTAGAGGGGAGGACCTGTCCCACCGTGGAGATAAGGTACAACATTAATTTCCCCTGCAGCTGCTCTGAAAGTTCTGTGGGAGAACTTAGGCAGGAGGAGAGTTTGGAACAGTACACATTAGGAAGGGGGGTGAGTGATAATGCACACATTGGCCTCAATTCACTAAACTTATCTCCTGTCTTTAATAACTCTTCTAGAGTTGTTACCATGGTGATAAGACATGTAGTATTCAGGAAACATTTTACCTCAGGCAAGCCTAAAGTTAACTCTTCTGTCTTTAAATTAACTCTCCAATCCTTAAAATAACTCCAGAGTTAAAGACAGGCTGTTAATTAGCTGCATGTGAAAATAACTACAGAGGAGGTAAATTAACTACAGAGGAGGTAAATTAACTACAGAGGAGGTAAATTAACTACAGGAGAGGTAACTTAAGGAATGAGGAGGTAAGATAACTCTCTCACGTGTGGAGGTAAGTTTTCTCTTGCCTTATTATCTCTAGCATGATCTTAGTGAATTGAGGCCAATGTACCACGGGTTTTTTTATTTTTTTTTGTCATTAGCCCACACAGGTGTGGTGAGGGCATTCATTTAAGTCAAGCCCTGACTGGAGTGACACTGTAGTTTGAGCTTGCCAGAAGGTCACAATATCACCCCCACCCCCCACCCCCTCCACACAGCTTACCTACACACATCACACGCACAAAGGCGCTCACGCACACCATCTCTGACAGGACATAGATTCCAAAGATCACCGCCGCGCGGTCCCGCCAATTGCGCCCCTCTTTCCTGCCGCAACTCACTCGCACTGCTGTCTATATGATGGCAAAGCTGTGTGAGCAGGTCAGGGGCCAATTTCATTGGCTAGTGACCCTGTCATCACTGTAAGTCAATTCACTGGCTTACATTGATGGACAGCGTCAGAAGCCAATGAAAGGGACAGCATAGAGAGGGACCTGCAGTGATGGTAGAGTGGTGGTAGCGATGGGTCTGTGCGGCGATTCGTCGGTATGTGGCAATTCGTTGGTGTGCGGCGATTTGCGGTACCAGCAGTCTCTGGTCCTTAAGGGGACAGGGACTGCTGGTATGGAAGTAGTTAAAGATTACCCCTTCTTGTTGTTGTAGCAGTGAAGGCCATACACAAGGTAGATTGATGTTGCCCAATAAAGATTGGCACCCGATCGGGACAAGCAATACATGATTGTTAGGGCGATAGTTATTGTCTGTTTGTGCGCACCTTAATTCTGAGAAAAACTTGGAACAAATGACTACCCTAAGGGCTTGTTCTCACCTAGGGCGTTTTGTGGGTTTTTTAATCGTTGGCGATTTAAAAAAAATCACCCTAAAAACGCTTGTGCAATGATACCCTATGAGAGTGTTCACATTTGAGCCGTTCGGTTCTGATCCGCTCATCAAAGCACTGCCTGTACCATTTTTAGGGCGATTTTACCGCAATGGAAGGTATAGGAAAAACGCAAAACGCTCACAAAATCGCTTTGTTCGGCTATTGCGTTTGCGCTTTTAAGAATAAATACATTGTATTTATTTATTTCTGGGTCAAAGACGCAAGTCAGGAAGTGAAAAAACAAATTGCTCTGCAAAAGCGCTTAGAAAAGCAAAAAATCGTGGTGCGCAGGTAAGCGTCGGGAGTGAAGTGACCTCATCAATTGCGATTTTAGATATGAGCAAATCCTTGAAGTGTACCTGAGACAAGAACTACTGCTTGATTTATTCTTTTCCTCCAGGCCCACGAGGACTGTGGGCTCCATCACTGCCCCCCCCCCCCCCCCAACTCCCGGCTGCTTTGTACACCCGATGTCTGCTCAGTTAATTAGCCAGTCACACTCTTCTGCGCATGCATGGCCAGGCCACATGCGCACCTTTATTATGCTCCCGTGGCTGAGTATGTTCTGTGCCCCGGCTGTGGGAGATCCACCAGGGACGCGCACGTGGCTGAGCCCGACATGTACAGGAAAGCGTGACCAGCCAAATTTACAGAGCTGAGAATGGAGTGGCCGGTGAGGAATGCGATGGAGCCCATGGTCTTCGTGGGCTTGGAGGAAGCCCCAGGTAAGTACAGCAGAGTCTACAGTATTCTAAACCGTCAGGGATCGCCAGATGCTGGATACATGTGCTTGCCGGTTGCTTGAGCAACCAGATGAAAGAGCACAAACCTACCCCCCCCCCCCCCCCCAAATACTTACCAAGCTTCCATCGACGTCTTGTCAACTTCCTGCAGCTGCTAGAGGCTTTCCGGTGTCCTCTGTGCATGGAAGCCGGTGTGTCACCTTACCCACGACAGGTCAGTTGACACTCCAGCTTTTGTGCACGGATGCCGTAAAGCTGCTAGGAACCCGCTAGGAGCTGCAGGAAGGCTACAAGATGTCACTGGAGGCTCAGTAAGTATTTTAACTACAAACCTGCCCCCCCCCATTATCCCTCAGGCATGTCGGTTAGTTGAGACTCTGGATTATGGGGTCCTTGCTGTATAAATCATGCAGTTAGTCTTATTGCAGGTTTCCTTCAAGGTTCTTCTGTTGTGTATTTTTGTATTTTTTTTCTTTACATCATATTGGGATTATAGAACAACCTGAAATACCCTGAAACTACTGTCTAGGGTTCCGCTTTAAAAAATTCAACGCTATTACTGAAAAATCATTTGGAAACAAAAACTTCCAGCTTCCATCAGGCAGGTTTTACCTTTTAAGCTGAGTATACGTTGTGTAAACGATAATTTGTGTACGGTGCTCATGTGATTGTTATGTAGGCTTTTGAGTGTCAAGTCTATTTTTACCAAGATGTACAGAGAAGAAGAAAAATCATCAGTTATTTCAGGAAATTTCACAAGCACAAACTTTTTCTTTTCTCAAAGTTTCACCATGCTCCTCCTTTTTGCTGGGTTCTGTGTTCCAGCACATATTTGCCTCCTCATTGGTTGGTTGCCAGAATCTCAGGCTTTCTGATTGGCTGTGGTTAGCTGTTCACGCGCAGAGCACGAAGTGCCTGAGTGCTACTGAGTCTTCTTATTGTCTACAAACTACAAATAGTACATGTTGTGTCTTTGAGTCATCACTTCCTCCCTGAGTCATAACACTGAACAAGGTTACAGCAGAGCTTATGTGCTGCTGACAACAATATAGCTAAGCCAGTAATGTATGCAAACATGCTGATCCCCAAAACCACAGAAGCTGGAAGCAGTCAGCCATAGCAACCAACCAGGATCTGATCGGATCAACTGCTGCAGTGTCTCCAAATTTATCATTGGTTTTAAGCTTAAAGTATATTAAAGGAAACCTGTAATGTCCCCCCCCAAAAAAGAGTTTCACTTACCTGGGGCTTCTGCCAGCCCCCTACAGCCTCCCTGTGCCCGTGCCATCTTTGAGCGATCCTCCAGTCCCCCGCCGGGGCGCAGTTTCATTACCGGTGACTTAAAAGTTGACAGCCACACAGAGCCTGCATGGCCCTGGCCTTGTGCTTCCTTGTTTGTGCTCCCATCACTAGGAGCGTCCTGTGCAGGTGCAGTACGAGAAAAAGCAAGACGCTCCCGGCGAGGGGAATACGAACGAGGCCGCATGTGGACAGGGCCGTGGAAGCATAGTGGACAGCAACTTGCGTTAACGAAACTGAGCCACGGTGGGGGACCAGAGGATTTTCAGAGATGGCACGGGCACGGGGAGGTTGCAGGGGGCTGGCAGAAGTCCCAGGTAAGTGAATCTCTTTTTTGGGGGGAAGGGGAGGGGGCATTGCAGGTTTCCTTTAATTTCCCATAATTATGTAGCATCCAATACACTAGAACTGATCCATAAAAGCATGGGCCCCCCAGCAAACTTTGATGGGGCCTCCTAACATTCACACCCCTTCACTTGCCTCCCCTTGGTGACTCTCACAGCCTTGGGGCCCATCTCACAAGGAACCTAAAACAAGTGTGGTCATCAGGATCTTCAAACCCATAACAAGTGAAGCTACAAAAACACCTGATCTGGAGGTTGTATCACTGTATTGGAGGGAAGGTTTCGAGGTGGGGGCCTCACACAGCTCTGGGCCCCCCATAGTTACACCTCCACATCAAAGTAAACTGGCACAAAAGTGGAGCAGTTAACCAGAACAACCAGTCAGATTACAGAAGGTAAATTAAGGTGGCCATATGCTTATTGATTTTCCTCTCGATATCCGGCAGATTGGATCACTCTGATTAAATGTGCTAAAAATCGATGCCACAAACAATGCCCGATTGATCTATTTTAAGCCAAAATCGATCAAATTGGTCGATCGCACCAGATGGAAGATATCGCTGGAACAGTGGTAGGTTGGGAGCAAAGCAGTAGGGGCGTTTGATTTTAGGATGACTTGACGTGAAGAGTGTTGGCAGCGGAGCTTACACATACCTTCCTGCCGGTGCGCCTTCTGTCCTGTGTATTCTCTCCATCACTGCTAGGCGCTCCTCCCTGTGTCTTCTCTCCATTGCCTGTGTCCCTTCACAAACACTAGAGGCCGAACACTAGAGTCCCAGTGTGTATGTGGTCACGTAAGGTACGTGCCAATGGGCCTCTAGTGTTTGTCACAGGCTAGTGGGAAAAGACAAGAGAAGACACGGGACACAGGCAGAACGCGGTCTAAAATGTAAGTACAGGAGTGCTTTAAGGCTCATACACACGTCCAAACTATCATCTAAACTTGGTCTATTGGAAGATAGTCGGGCGTGTGCACAGCTGACATGACGACCAACCAATAAACAGGTTGGCCTTGTGTCTACAAGTCCTTCGAACAATGCAATTTTTACACCCTCACCCTGAGTGCAATTTAGCCTTGAAACTGCCCTGACAGGGATACATTTATGTTATGTTTTCCTTGTGTCCTGTGCAAGAGTTCAGGTCCACTTTAAGAGTATGATACTCATGTTGGGGACAACATAATAATCCGAACATTTGTATAGCGCTTTTCTCCTGTCGGACTCAAAGCGCTCAAGAGCTGCAGCCACTGGGACGCGCTCAAGAGGCCACCCTGCAGTGTTAGGGAGTCTTGCCTTGAACTCCTTACTGAATTTTGAGTACTTGACCTAGCCAGGATTCGAACCCTGGTCTCCCATGTCAAAGGCAGAGCCCTTAACCAGTACTCTATTCAGCCACAACATACCTTATCCAAGCTGATTGTGTCCTTGTGTGAATTTGAGCCCAGGACACCACCCTGTAAGATGATGAACAAAGATTTAATACATTTCTCTGAAAGCACACTCTTGCTTATTTACGAAACTCTGGGAGGCTCCTTGACAAAAGCAAGTTGCCCCTCATTCTGAGTGTCCTCACATTACCTGACCAACCTCCACTTCCTGCGAGTTTTACCATGAGACAACTGCTCTGATACTATAGATGTGGTCTATACCATGTGGTGTTGTCACTCAGGGCTGCAGCGCTCTCTCCTGTCGTCACAGTGCTGGGATCCTGATCAGACATGTCGCTACGAGCTCACATAGTGACGACAGTGCAGGGAATTTGTTGTTGCTACATCAAGGTTATAATTATAAAATATGCAGGGTTATGCTAACATTATGCAAACAAAGTAGAATTCATACATACTAAATGGATACATGTAGTAGTCCACTTCTGGTCAGGTTTATAACATGAGAATTGCTAATATAGAGGTGTATTTTTTTACTAACAAAAAGTGGTGAAAATGAATAATTATCCTCAAGGGAGAAGTAACACTGAAATGGGGAAAAAATCAAAAACAAACAAAAACTTGATAAGGAGTGCATCAAATGCACAAAGAGCAAAACTAGTGGACATCAGACTGGAAATGTATAGTCAATTATCTTGGGGGTAAACCCAGGGACATAACTACAAATCATGGGGCCCTCCAGCAAACTTTGATGGGGTCCCTTAATTTCACAACCCTTCTCTTGCCTCCCTTGATGACCCTCACAGCCTGGGGGCCCATCTCACAAGGGTCATAACACAAGTGTGGCCATCAGGATCTTCACTCCCATAAAATGTATACCCCAAAAACACCTGGATCTGGAGTATCAGAGAAAGGGAAGGTTAGTAGTTGGAAGCCCCCCCACACACCTATGGCCCCCCGGCAGTCGCAGGGGCTGCACCCCCCTGGTTAGGCCCTGGGTAAATCTATGCCTACGATGTATGATTTGGGGTAGAGGATCACAGGTAACTGACCACAACCAGCCTCCTCTGCAAAATCTGCCCATATTTAACATAACTCTGCTAATTATTGGGAGCCTGCTGCCTAATCCCGACATATATCAGGTGCCTAAATTAAGCCTTGGGCGCCGCTGCAGCCACAATTAACACTGCGTCCTTTGTGGCGGCGCCAGGGGGGTGCTTTGGGGTGCTGAAGCACTCCCTAAAATTGTCCAAGCACCCCTAAAGCACCCCTCAGTGTGAAATGACTTTCAGGGTCTAATAAATGCCGCGTCAGTTCACCGGCAGCAGCCCGCAGCTCATAGCGCAGCTCCGGCAGCAGCAGAGCAGGGCTACGGTAAAATGGCGTCCGAAGCCCTGCTCTGGAGACTTCGAGTCTGCAGTGCAGGGCTTCGGGCGCCATTTTCCCATAGCCCTGCACTCAGTGCGGGAGTTTCAGTGGCTGCGCCCCGGTCTGAGGCCGGGACAGGAGGTCTTCTGCAGGTGAGTAAAATTTTTTTTTTTTTTTATTAACAACACAGGTGTATTTTCTGGGCAAATCTGCCACATGATTGAAGGTGTTTTCTGGGCAAATCTGCCACATGATAGAAGGTGTTTTCTGGTCAAATCTGCCACATGATTGAACTTATTTTCTGGTCAAATCTGCCACATGATTGAAGGTGTTTTCTGGTCAAATCTGCCAACACGATTGAACGTGTTTTCTGGTTAAATCTGCCACATGATTGCATGTATTTTCTGGGCAAATCTGCCACATGATTGAAGGTGTTTTCTGGTCAAATCTGCCAACATGGTTGAACAAGTTTTCTGGTTTAATCTGCTAAAATGATTGAACGTATTTTCTGGTCAAATCTGCCGACATGATTGAAGGTGTTTTCTGGGCAAATCTGCCACATGATAGAAGGTGTTTTCTGGTCAAAACTACCACATGATTGAATGCATTTTCTGGTTAAACCTGCCACATGATTGAAGGTGTTTTCTGGGCAAATCTGCCACATGATTGAAGGTGTTTTCTGGGCAAATCTGCCACATGATAGAAGGTGTTTTCTTGTCAAATCTACCACATGATTGAACGCATTTTCTGGTTAAATCTGCCACATGATTGAACGTATTTTCTGGTCAAATCTGCCGACATGATTGAAGGTGTTTTCTGGTCAAGTCTGCCAACATGATTGAACGTGTTTTCTGGTTAAATCTGCCACATGATTGCACGTATTTTCTGGGCAAATCTGCCACATGATTGAAGGTGTTTTCTTGTTTAATCTGCCAACATGACTGAACAAGTTTTCTTGTTTAATCTGCCAAAATGATAGAACGTATTTTCTGGTCAAATCTGCCGACATGATTGAACGTATTTTCTGGTCAAATCTGCCGACCTGATTGAACGCATTTTTTGGTCAAATCTGCCTACATGGTTGAACGTGTTTTCTGGTTAAATCTGCCACATGATTGATGGTGTTTTCTGGTCAAATCTGCCAACATGATTGAACGTGTTTTCTGGTTAAATCTGCCAACATGATTGACTGTATTTTCTGGTCAAATCTGCCGACATGATTGAAGTATTTTCTGGTCAAATCTGCCGACATGATTGAACGTATTTTCTGGTCAAATCTGCCGACATGATTGAGCGTATTTTCTGGTCAAATCTGCCGACCTCATTGAACGTATTTTCTGGTCAAATGTGCCTACATGATTGAACGTATTTTCTGGGCAAATCTGCCACATGATTTGCCCAGAAGACACGTTCAATCTGCTCAAATTACGTGTATATTCTTGAGAAAACCAGCACAATTATGTGAATTTTCTGGGGAATGGGTCACCAAAACTCATCAGGTACCCCAGAGGTACAGGTCCAGAAACTGCAGAGCACCCCCCCCCCCCCAAAAAAAAATCCTGGAGCCATTTTAGCATAGTTCCACCAGCACCGATATTATCTGCTTTGGCCAAAACCTCTTTTTATCAATATTCATGTAAGCTGGATGATTGCAGAGGTCTGTATGATTCAACAGGGAAGGGGTCTTCCAACACTATTTGTCATCAATATACAGTACAATACCATTTTATCGTGTTTGTTCGTAGATGTTTTGGAAACGTTACATAAAAAGTAACTCTATAAATACCTGAATAGTGACCACTAAAGATAAACTGTGTTTTATACAACCTTTCCTTTCTAAATATAATGGTTATTTGAAAAACTAGCTGACAGGTTAGTAGACTGGGAGTTAAGTGATGGCATCTGTGTTTATGCATCTGCAGCAGTTAACAAAATACAATTATAAGTACTCGGTGGAGCAAACATCATATACTGTATGTATTTCCAGTTGGGACATGCCCCTAACGCACTAAAACGTAACTGTAACGATTTGGGTCAGCTAATAACTGAATTCTGATTATAGGTGATCTGCAGTATCACCTATAATGCAGATGTATACCTGATTATATGGTGATCTGCAGAACCACCTATAATACTGGTATATAAGAAGCTGTGGTGACAACAAATAGCAATGTGATTGGTGCAACAGTAGTACTGATAGGTTTGGCAATACCTTACCAGAGGAGCTGGTGGTTACTCACAGTACAGCGCCCCTCACCAGAGTCAAGGGTCCTCTTGTGAGAGAAGAGTGGTGAGACAGATCGGGTTTGGCAACAGACAGACAGATGCAGTACAAAATCGGAAGGCAGAGACTGGAAGGTATAAACAGGCAGAGTCAGCAGCAAGATCAAATGGGCAAAGGTACAGAATCACTGAGCGCAAGAGTAGTCAGAACGAGTGAGAGTCATGCACAAATAATAACACAGTAGTATAATGTTTAAGGCTATCAAACAATTCCTATCTTGTGTGAAATCCCCGGTTTCCTCCTGGATCAAAGCACACCGGAACTATCTAAGGGTCTGAGCGCTAACACCAAGTATTGGCAACAGCAGACAGGTTGCGAGTGATTCAGCTAGGCTTTTAAAGCAGAGGAGACCATTCTGGCACGCCCCCTCCTATCAGCCAATGAGGAGTGGCGAGAGTCTCCTCTGACGTCAGCCGACCGGCCGGTCAGCTGACGCGCCTCCTCCCCGCATAAAGGTCCTGTCTGTGCGCACACGCATGCGACAATGCGACCCTATGTGCAACTGACAGACCCGTCCTCGGCGTGCTAGACGCCTGAGGCACGGATACATTGCTAAACAGGGAGCTGGAGGCAGCAGCGGTGGTAGCGCTGTTCACCGCGGATGCCTCTCCAACGTTTGTTACAGTAACTTTTATTTGATAGAATTAAAATACAATACACAGGGCGAACGACAAATTATATACAGCCTAGATAAGTACAACCGTAGTTGTGTCAAATATATAGCACAAACTTGTGTGTGTCATTAAATAATGTTGGGATATGGAGGATACATAACACATGGCAAAAGAACCAAAGGCCAACGACAGCTCTGAGAGGGGCTGAAATGCGGACAATCTGAATATATTGAGTGGGGGGCTTGTTTATTTGTTTTTTACACTTGCACTGTATATATGATTCACTCCTGACGAAGGTCGAAAGACTGAAACGTTGAGTATGCCTAGTTAGTGCACTAGGTGTTTATGTACCCCCATACTGTCTGCTTATGTGTGTGGACTGATAGGGATTGCATGGCAGCACAGGTGCTATTTGAACCCAGGCCATTTACCTATGCTAGGACAGGGAGCTCTAGATACATGTAGCTTCCTGTGTCATTGGCCTTTGGTTCTTTTGCCTTGTGTTATGCATCCTCCATATCCCAACATTATTTAATGACACACACTAGTTTGTGCCATGTATCTGACACAACTACGATTGTACCTGTCTAGGCTGTATATAATATGTTGTTCACCTTTTTATAATTGTATTTTAATTGTATTGAATAAAAGTTACGTTTTAGTGCGTTAGGGGCCTGTCCCAACTGGGAATATGTATATGGCATCTGCAGCAGTGCAAGACAGTTTGCGTTTAATTTAAAAAGTTACTAAGCAGGGTGTTGAGGCAACTGCAATGGCACAGCTTGTAATCTGTGAATCTTTCAGCAAACCTTGCTATGGTCTGATATGACTGGGAGGGAGGAGGCGCCCCAAGATGTGATGTGTGGAATGGATAATGTAAGCTGGATAAAACATACATAAATAGGCTTACATCTATGAGGCACTCCCTGCTTGCAAATCGCTAGTATTGAGACACTTTTGTTATTTGATCTGAGGAAGCGGACTGCGATCTGCAAAACGCGTTATCATTCAAGTGTCTGGTTTCTTTGAAAAATGTTATTGCTTTTTTTGGGCTACCCCCTTCTTTTAGAGGCAAGCCTATTTATGTATGTTTTATCCAGCATACATTATCCATTCCACACATCACATGTTGGGGCACCTTCTCCCTCCCAGTAATATCCCACACCAACCCCCTCTGCTCGGGGTGTTGGCCGTGTATGTTGGTTCCTTGGAACCCCTACATTGACAAAGATCAAAGAATTGGAGTGAGGACCAGCTTTCCTCACCAGCTGTTACACTGTGGTTGCTGGTCTTGCAACCTATTCTTGTGAGTATTCTGCACATACTGTTGTTAAGTGTCCCATACCCTCCTGGTGTACCTGTCTCATTTTTTGTCTTCTTTGATAGGTCCTCGGACTCCATCAGTACCACACCCTCTATAGTCTGATATGACACAGGGGAGGGTTATTAACTCTTAAGCTAAATACTCACCACCCGACGGAGGAAGATGGATCCAGGGACTTCCCCCTCACGACGAGCGCTCCATGATCCATGTTCTGGCTGGCGGTATGCACGACGTCACACATTGTTACACGACGGGCATGAACAGGAAGTCAACCATAGGATACTTTGTGTGGCGTCGTTAGAGATCTTAAAGATTCGATCTGCCATAACAGTCTGTATTGCCACGCGATGCTAAATGATGTTCGCATGATCGTGCGCCTGTACCCACGTCGCAAGATCACGGAGATGATTGCTCGTTTCTCAAAGTATCGCTGGCCATCTGGTAAAATCATCTGGAAAATCATATCGTGGCCTTTAGAAAGAGTTCATGTCAATCCTAAGCACCTCATCCTTCCTGCCACTTGCCTGGATCCCCTTCTTCTTATCTAGTACTAGTTACTCCATTGATATTATTCACAAAACTGCAGTGAAATTTGCTGTGTGCAAGTGGCGCACTTTAATTTTACCAGTTCTTACGCAAGTAACGTAGAACACATAGTGCAAATAGCGCAACCTGTGTTATTATGTGTACAACATGTGCGTTGCTAGTATAGAATGTGGTACATTACTTGTATTTTGAGGCAGTGGAGATTGCCAGTCCCATGCACTTGGTTTGAAATTGTATTGTACTGGTCAGCGGCATTGGCGCATGCACAGTATGTCCACAGGAGTGTGCCCGCGGGAGTACATGGGCACTCCTGCATGAAGACACTACCGGAGCGCGTGCACTGGACTTGAGGTTGGTTCACATAATGCGCATGCATAGCATAGTATGTCCGGATCAGAGGGCACGCGCCGGTTACGTCTTCACACGTGGGTACGTCTTCGCACGGGCATATTGCGCATGCACCGACTAAGAATTTGCAGCGGGACGATTTAAAGCAAAATGGAGGCTCATGCCGGGGCAAGAGAGGTGCATTTTTTGCCATACAGTTTGGTGTAAGGTATGCTTTAAGGCAGGGGTCAGGAAACTTTTTGGTTGAGAGAGCCATAAACGCCACATATTTTCAAATGTAATTCTGTGAGAGCCATACAATATGTTTCAAACTGGGACAGTCCGCATGCGTAGCAGAGAGCTCACGTTCCTGTTGACATGGTGATGTGTATACAGTTGATCCACCGGGTAGCGGAAGTGTCAGACACTTCTTCAGCTTCTCTTGGGTTTCAACAACATCAGCAATTTCCCGAGAGCCAGACAGAAGAAATACCGACTAACAGCTTGTACAATTATCTAGCTGACTTGGGGGTTGATTCACTTTGTAGGACAAGATCCCTGCACTTTGGCCCAATAGGCTGCCTGTCAAGTGACAGGCAGCCTATGGGAAATCAAAGTGCAGGGATCTCGTCCTACAAAGTCAGTGGACCTGACATCATCCAGGGTGGGACAAATGGAGCGGCCGTTAGTTTTGGGGGGAGCGCGAGTAAGTTAGTGGTGCATGCTACAACAGTAGTGTGCCTACTTTGAATGTTTTACTTGCGCTGCCACACTAAGCTGAGCTGTTTGAGCAGTGTAGCTTAGTGAATCAACCCGAACTGTGAGCCAGATGTAGCCATCAAATGAGCCACATCTGGCTCCCGAGCCATAGGTTCCCTACCCCTGCTTTAAGGAGTACCTCCAGTATAAAAAGATGGGGCGGGGGGAGTCTTATGTTTATACATGTACCTGATACAACGTAATTGGGGCACAGGTGATGCTCTGCCCCCCTCTTTGGGAACACAATCACGGCCATGTTTCCAAAGTCTGCCGATGCTGTTCAGGAAACTAATAGCTGCGGTGTTGCGTTCCGCCCCTGGGGTCGTGCTGCTGCAATGCAGATGGTGGTGGTCAGAGTCTCTGCAGAAAACACCATCGCCTAGTTTCAAGGGAATTGGAGAGATCACTTGCCTGAATGAAATTCAGTGGTACAAGTAAGTATTTAATGAATCCTTCCCCAGACCTGTATCATTAAGACAGGGCCTGACATGATAGGCTCTGTCATGTTTACTTCATGTACCAACCAACTGTGTCAAAACAAGGGATCATGTACTGCATATATTTTTGTACAGGGATTTCAGAGTCCTATGTCCGTGTTTCAGTTACAGAACCTGCATGTTCTCAGAGGTAGAAGGCACATTATGTATCCTCAGCTGTATAAAAGAGGACTTTGGAGGTTAAAAGACTGTGCTCAAACAACAGGTGGGAGCTCTGTGTTTTGCAATAGGTTTATATAAAAGCCACAGGGGTAGGTGCTGTATAAATATTGGGTGAAAGGAGACACATATTTTGGACACCAGAAAGCGGTCCTGACACTCCTGTCAGTGATTTGCAAAGACAAATGGTGTTTTCGCAGAGCAGGAAACAGGTGTATGCACCTCTCCTCTTACACATAACCTGAGTCTGACTTGTGGGTTACCCATACAAGGCTCACTCCCATACACAGCCAGAGATTCCAGGAGGATGGTCCAGGATGCTTTTCCTGAGCCAGCTGTGGACCAAACAACGGGTGCTCTGATTGGTCAGTAGGGAAGATGAGGCAGGCTCTGATTGGCCACACCTAGCTGATCACTCGCTGCCTGCATGATCTTGGGGGGGGGGGGGGGTTGGCTGACACTCACTCATGCCCTTGGCTTGGTTTCTGTATCAGTATGACTGTGACTTTTTCCCTTTTTGAGGGATAGGCTGCACACAGCAGCAGTTTCTAAAAGGAGAAGACAGGCAGCTTTCTGCTGGTGGAATGAGCTGTCCTGTTATGATATGTAACAAAACAGTACGCCCTGGGTTTATAAGCTTCTCCCCATACCATAAACATCGCTATAATCATATGTGCAAAGGACGATGACCAAGAAAAGAAGTTGTGGATTTATCATAGGCTGACTTTTAGCTAGACTTATCCACTTCAGGGTCCCTGTACATGATTTGGCTTGAATATAATTCCATCTTTAAAGCCCAACTCTGGATATAACTTTAAGCGGACCTGAACCCCCCCTCCCTCACCTCGGGCTCTCCCTTCTGTGCTCCCTTCCAGCTTAAATAACTATATATGTGCAGCGGCGGTCAGCGGCAGCTACATACCTTCCGTGCGCTCCAGCATGGACCCTTCTCTCTCTAGCCACTGACGCGATTTCCTGTATAAACAGGAAGTCACGTCAGAGTCTAGAGAGAGAAGCGTCCACGCTGGAGCGCACGGAAGGTATGTAGCTGCCGCTGCCCGCCGCTGCACATATATAGTTATTTAAGCTGGAGGGGAGCACAGAGGGGAGAGCCCGAGGTGAGGGGGGGGGGGGACCGTCTCCCCTCCCACCGAGTGTGGCCATATCTTTCCCCTCATGCTGCGACCCCTCCAGCCCCCCAAAACGGCCCTGAGCAGGCCCCACAACGCGGGCGCATGGGCTGCAGCCCCTATTGTTACGCCCATGCCTTAATGTCCTCTCGCTTCTTAAAACTTAATATGAGTAAAACAGAACAAATCATTTTTCATTTTTCCACTGTCTCTGTCCACCTCTCTTCCTGAAATAACAATAAATGTTAATAACACTCCCATAACTTCATTTCCCGAAGCACAGTGCTTAGGGGTAATATTTGACTTCTCCCTTTTATTCCTCATATTCACTCCCTAACCAGCTCCTGTCATGACCAACTCAAAAACATATCGCGCATCCCACCTTTTCTCACTCAAGACACAACTGAAATATTAATACATACTCTTCTAATATCTTGTCTGGACTATTGTAACATACTACTTTGTGGACTACCAACTAACAGGCTGGCACTGCTACAATCTGTACTGAACTCGGCTGCTCGTCTCATTCATCTTTCTTCTCGTTCTTCCCCTGCTGTCCCTCTTTGTCAAGCTCTTCATTGGCTACCAATAGACCAGAAGATTCAGTTCAAACTCTTAATCTTTACCTACAAAGCTCTCCACAATCTCTCTCCACTATACATCTTCTCGCTAAAAACAAGTAACACCAAGAGCCCCAATAGTGTAATATGTACTGGTAAATGGTTACTAGATAGAGTAAATATTAATACTCACAAACCAGGGTTACCATTAGGCAACCACTGTAAAAGCAGATGGGGAGATTTTACTGACCCCACTCAGGAATAACAAGTCACTCTCTGTAGATGAGAAAAAGGGGGTTCAACCCTCCACCCAGGGTGGACTCAATATTATGCAGGAGAACAGAGGCGCCAAAAGGATAAAAGGAATCTAAATGAGCTTAAAAAACCAAATTATTGGCAAATAAAGGAGGTAGTGGTGGACTTGCCTCCCCCAAGTAGACACACAATGACTGTAGTAAATATAGTCAATATATTTTATGTATGAACTCTAAATATGCAACGCGTTTCGCATGTTTGATCACGCTTCATCAGGCAATAACAATGGAGCAATAGCATATGTGGTCAGTAGAAGAGCCAGGCACCTCTGTGAGGTTTTTTAAGCTCATTTTTTCCTTTTATCCTTTTGGCGCCTCTGTTCACCTGCATAACATCTTCTCGCTAGTTCCAGATACCAACCCAATCACAATCTCAGATCTGCACATGACCTACTTTTGTCCTGCTCTAGAATTACCTCCTCACATTCATGTATACAGGATTTTGCACGTGCTTCATCCCTCCTCTGGAATGCCCTTCCACAACACATCCGTCACTCTCCAACCTTTGTTATCTTTAAAGGACAACTGAAGTGAGAAGTAAAAGGAGCCTGTCATATTAATTTCCTTTTAAATAATACCAGTTGCCTGGCAGCCCTGCTGCTCTATTTGGCAGCAGTAGGGGCTGAATCAGACCAGAAACAAGCATGCAGCTAATCTTGTCAGATCTGACAAAAATGGCAGAAACCCCTGATCTGCTGCATGCTTTTTCAGGGGCTATGGCTAAAGGTATCAGAGGCAGAGGATCATCAGGACAGCCAGGCAACTGGTATTGCTTAAAAGGAAATAAATATGGCAGCCTCCATATCCCATATTTTGGAGCCGGGGATAGCTGCTGGTCGAATATCAGTAAAATTACTGATATTCTACTATTGGGCACTGGGTAATATGATAGTAGAATATCGGTAGTTTTTACCAATATGTTAATGTCACTAAACCTAACCCTACTCACACTTGAACCCCCCAATGGGTGCCTAACCATAACTGACTAGTTTGAGAGGCATTTCAACTCAAAAGAGGCCTTAAGCCCCGTCTACATGGGGAGATGTTGAGGAGATGTTGTGGCGATCCGGCGGCTCGATTAGCCGATTCCCTGCTCGCTCCCCGCGAGGGGAAGATAAGCGGCGCCGGCGGGGACGAGCAGGGAATCGAATGCGGCGCACGCGCGGCAAGCGGGGACGCGGTGGGCACGCGCGGGGAACGCGGAAGAGGCGATCCGGCGGCTAATCGAGCCGCCGGATCGCCACAACATCTCCTCAACATCTCCCCGTGTAGACGGGGCTTCAGTCAAAAACAAATTAGAGGCAGATGATCAACTCAATAGTCTGGCAAGCAGCATTTAGGGTACTTTACCACGAGCAGTTGATAGGCAGTGAAATGATAGTCAAACTCTCACAACTGCTTACTGCTGCCTGGTTACCTGGCTCGCTGAGCACGCAGTTCAGCCGCCTTTGGAAAGGGGCCCTTATAAAAAGCATTCAAGCTGATAGCCTCCATATTCCTCTCGCTGCAGATTAAATGCTTTACAGGATACCCGTGGTGACATGTGACATGATGAGATAGACATGTATGTACAGTGCCTAGCACACCAATAACTATGCTGTGTTCCTTTTTTTCTTTCTCTGCCTGAAAGTATTAAACATCAGGTATGTAAGTGGCAGTTCCTGTCTGAGTCAGGGCTGGGTCAGACTACAGCGTGACCCTCACTGATAAGAAATTACAACTATAAAACACTTTCCTAGCAGAAATTGGCTTTTGAGAGCAGGACAAAGATAAAAAGGATGAATAGTTCATAGATTTTAGCCTCGGCATACTTCAATGAATGTGTCATTGAGCAAAAACAATAAAACAGTAAAAACTTAAAAAGTAGATTTAAATATAAAATAAAACTGTGGAATATCTTAAAAGTCATTTTTAGGAGAAGGAGGATAGCTACAATTGTTTATTTCATTTGTTTATTTTCACCTCAGGTGCCCTTTAAGCGTTACAGGAGAATCTTTATGAAATCATAGAGCATTTAATGAAAAAAAGTTTATTCATCCAGCTCACTATTTCCCTAATGGTATTATTGAGATTTCCCATAATTCCAGGTTGTCTTCTGACAGGTCAGAAATTCAGGCTGAGCTGGTGCAGCCTGCTGGTGTTTACACAGTAAATGCCAGCTTGCTGTTTGGATGTAAACACTGGAAAAACTGAAGATCCATGCTTGGAAATTGGAATGGATGAAGCTGTGTTGAGGAGAACTGATATGTCTGTTTGTTACAAAATACACACAGCAGTGGTCTTGTATTTTCCATGAATGTTTAACAAACAAAAGGATAAGCACCATCCTAAAAATAACATTAGAGATAATGAGGACGGAATGTGCTAAATGGGCAATAACACAACCATGGATATGAAAAGAAGAAAAAAGTACCCAATATGCAGCACCAGACCACTCCAATAGTATTCAAAATACAAATTCTTTATTGATGAAAGGCAAACACAGTAAAAACAGTATTAAAAATCACCATGAGGTGATAGCAGCGGTATACATGGATAATAATTAATAATTAGTTATGGTAACAGCAATCAATATAAATATCCTCACACTCAGATAAATGCATATAAATATAAATAGGGAAGTACACAGAGGGACCCTCAAATAGTATTGAAGACGGGTATAAGACCTATATAAAGTGCAAAGCGTGATAATTATATATACAATTATAAATTGAACAGACTGGGACAGGTGAACCACACATCCCAGAACAAAGTAGGCACCAGACACTAATTCCGCATAAGAAGGTACCCTTAAGTGAAATAAGAAAGCAAGTGGAAGGCCAAACTTACGTGTGGGAGAGGAGGACACCTAAGTATACCGCCGCCGCCTAAAGGCGCCTTTAGGCGGCGGCGGTATACTTAGGTGTCCTCCTCTCCCACACGTAAGTTTGGCCTTCCACTTGCTTTCTTATTTCACTTAAGGGTACCTTCTTACGCGGAATTAGTGTCTGGTGCCTACTTTGTTCTGGGATGTGTGGTTCACCTGTCCCAGTCTGTTCAATTTATAATTGTATATATAATTATCACGCTTTGCACTTTATATAGGTCTTATACCCGTCTTTATTACTATTTGAGGGTCCCTCTGTGTACTTCCCTATTTATATTTATATGCATTTATCTGAGTGTGAGGATATTTATATTGATTGCTGTTACCATAACTAATTATTAATTATTATCCATGTATACCGCTGCTATCACCTCATGGTGATTTTTAATACTGTTTTTACTGTGTTTGCCTTTCATCAATAAAGAATTTGTATTTTGAATACTATTGGAGCGGTCTGGTGCTGCATATTGGGTACTTTTTTCTTCTTTTCATATCCATTGTATTTTCCATTACTCCAGAGCCAAAAGCTCTCCGCCGATTGAAGTCAAGTCATTTAATTACCTTGAAGTGTATGTCTGGGTACCAGTAATTTCTAAAAAGTAACCCCTTGGGACAAAAACATATACCTCTCCCCAGTTAGATTCCTATTGATCCCTAGACCTCTTCTTCTTTACCCTCCAGATCTCATCTCCCTTAAAACAGTAGTAATGTGTCTGGCTGGCATCTCAGTCCACTGAAGTCCATCTTGCATTTTCTGGTTGTGGTCAGGAAACAGCTCTGTCAACCAAAGCCCATTTCCCATAGAGCTGGTTACTGAATTGTGGGCCAGTCTGTGGCAATAATTTTGAAAGAAAGTTCTGGAGGATCTTCCCTATTGTCAGAGGAATAGCAATAGGGGTTGCAGAGCTTGCAACCGCATTGGGGCCCTTGGGCCAGAGTGGCCCCGATGTGCCCTTCCTCAACTGCAGTATTAGCTCTCTATTGGTCATGTGCTCATAATAATCACTTCTATAGATACCTTGAATAGTGGTAATCATTAACAAACTGCTCCCCATCCCCTTCTTGCATCACTGACACTGTTGTTGTCCTTGGCAGGTTTTGGTACACCGTATCAATTGTCATGTATAGAGTGCTTGGGGGGCCCCAATGTAAAACTTGTATTGGGGCCAACAGCTCCTTAGCTGAGCCACTGCCTATTGTCATAGACTCTGGGACAACAGGCAATGGATGAGAGGACCAGGAACTAAGAGGAGCTTCTTGGAGAAAAATAGAGAATGTATTTTTCTCCATAAAGCAAACATGTGAGATCCTCAGGGAAAAAGTTAGAGGTGCTGGGACCAGGGGCGTATCTGGCTAATATAGCACCTATGGAAAACAGTGAAATTGCCCCCACCCTCCCAGTTTATTGGTTGGAAGGGTGTTAAGGTAAGATAAGTTGGAATATGTCAGTCTAGCAAGCAATGGGATACCACAATTCAATACCGCCAGAGAGACAGTTTAACTTTTATCTGTAAGCCGCACTACTGTTGTAAGACAATTGCGTTGTTCCTAGATACCAGAATTGAGCAACTCGGTAACCAAAATACCAGAGTTTAACCTATTTTGGTTCCTGGACGTAGTTTCTACATCCAGGAACCATGCGCACTACCGCGCGCTCCCGCGGCCAATCGCGCGCGTGCACGTGCACTCCCGGCCACGGATTCGGTAGCCAGGGAATCAATGTATCGGGCTACGGTGCCCGATCATTTATTCCTCTCCCCCGCTGAAAAAGCGACAGCTTCTCTCAGAAGCTGCCCCTTTTCTGGCCGTTCCCTTCCCGATGCGTCACTGTAAGCGTATGTTACGCTTAGAGTGACGTCATGTAAACAAACTCATGGCCGCCATCTTGTGGCCAAAAAGTAATACTACACCTGTAAAAATTTTTTTTAAAATTAACACACATTTACATTATAAATCTATTGTTTACCTCCCACCCTCCCAAAACTACCCAAATAAAATGTTTACAATAAAAAAAAAAACCATTACAATAAAAAAAAAACAACATGTAAATATTTACCTAAGGGTCTAAACTTTTTAAATATCAATGTAAAGATGAAATATTTCTATATTTTTTTTATTTTAAACTTGTAAATAGTGATAGATGCAAAACGGAAAAAATGCACCTTTATTTCCAAATAAAATATTGTCGCCATACATTGTGATAGGGACATAATTTTAACAGTGTTATAACCAGGACATATGGGCAAATACAATACGTGCGTTTTAATTATGGAGGCATGTATTATTTTAAAACTATAATGGCTGAAAACTGAGAAATAATGAATTTTTTCCGTTTTTTCTTATTCCTTCTGTTAAAATGCATTTACAGTAAAGTGGCTCTTAGCAAAATGTACCCCCCAAAGAAAGCCTAATTGGTGGCGGAAAAAACAAGATATAGATCAGTGCATTGTGATAAGTAGTGATAAAGTTATAGGCTAATGAATGGGAGGTGAACATTTCTCACGTGAAAACGACGGAACCTGAATGGGTTAAAGAGACACTGAAGTGAAAAAATTATGATATAATGATTTGTATGTGTAGTACAGCTAAGAAATAAAACATTGGGAGCAGAGGCATAAGTCTAATATTGTTTTCAGTACAGGAAGAGTTAAGAAACTCCAGTTGTTATCTATGCAAAAAAGCCATAGATCTCCACGACTTCCAATGTCGCAGAGAGCTCTGTCTTCTGAAGCTTATTATCTCAACTGTCAGTCATTGTAATTTCTTTTTCTCTCCAGGGACAGATCAATAGTTCACAAGACTGCTCTGTAAAAATATTTAGGCTTGCTTCACATTAGGTTTTGCCAATGGAACCGGCCGTACGGTTCCGTGGTCCGTTCTGCTGAACGGCAAAAAAAATGCAGCAGGACCCAATATTCCAGATTGTTTCACTCAGCGGAACGGAAACGAAAGGTTTTGCAGCATAATAGGTACCTATGAAAAACGGACGTTTTACAGCACACTGTAAAAACGGACCGTTTTCCCGGATCCAGATGGATGCGCAGATGTGAACCGGGCCTTAGAATGCTGAGTAGTGTGTAAACTGCAAATGTTAGAGAATGATGCAATGTTATAAAAACACTATATAATTGAAAATAAATATATGAGAATATTTTCTTTGCTACTAATATTCTAGTAATTATCCATACTACACAACCAATTCATTATATCTTAATTTTTTTTTTTGCTTCAGTGTCTCTTTAATATGCCCTTTGGACACATCAAATGAGAAGCCATGACCCCATAGATATTAAAATGAAGTAGCCATGTGCCTCAAAATGAAATAAATAAGTAGTCACATGCTTTCAGATAAAAGAATCAAATAGTCACACAACTCCAGATAAAATAATTAAATAGTCACTGTCACACGCCCCCTAGTGGCCGGACCGCACAATGCCTTCCAATCGGTTTCAGCACACAGACCATGCAATCTGTGGTCGCAATCGGTGCGCAGAAACCGCAGGAATTTTGGCAGCAGACTAGAAGGGAGCTTGTGAGTTACAGTAATGCAAATGACACACTATTTCAGGGTATAACTGCTACCACTCCTACAGAAGGGTAGGAGACCTCTACACTGATACTAATACCTGCAAATAAAACGGTTAAACACACTCTATTTTATCTAGCTATCAACAGTAGTAGCGACTCTTCAGAAGCTAGGGTTCTGTTTGTGCGGCTGAATAGCAGGGGTAGCTGAACAAATAAATGACTTTTAGTCGTTTATTATAAATGCAATATAAATAATTAAAATATATAGAAAATCATTAAAATCAACAATTATAGAGACAATAACAGCGCAGTATAAAAATAAAAGGGGAAGAAAATACGAATACTTAAGTTCATGTGGAAATATGTCCTTTCTGGGAAGAAAAACACGTGAAGTTTTTTTGTTTCCAGAGCAAAGTTTAAACAAAAATTGCCGCTTGGCCGCTGCTCGTCCTCTGGTGTCAACCAAATATGACATTTCCCATATCTCAGCCTACGCTTCCCACACACACATAACAGTCACAGATTCATATTCCTCAGAATATGACAGTTCATATGACATCAAACTTGGTTGCTGTCGCATGTCCGGTTACGAAGTAGCGGAATACCCCGTGTTCTGAGTATGTCAGGGGCCTCAATTTAATATTAAAATATTCACCAGATCCGGACCAGCAGAATGAGATAACTTTCATACCTGTCATATGAACGGTATTCATAGTTAACAGGCTAAAAATCATGTACAGCATTCATTTTCTCTCTGCTTCCAACTGAGTCGAGCAGTCTGGTCTCCTGCGGAGGTTATCCTGTCTCTTCAAAAAGGCAGCAACACTTTGCCATTTGGGGCTTACTGCTAGAAAGCTTTCACACCTTGGTGTCACTGGCCCAGGAAAGAACTCTTTTGATGAAGTTAATTAACACAACCAGGTTTTCTCAGAGAGCCACTTGTCTCATGAAAAGAAACTTCTGCTAACAACTGAAATGCTAGATTTCCAAAGGAAGACCCCAGGCTCGACAGTTTGCTACCCCCTAGACATAAAATCTTGATCTGGCAACGCAACGACAATCGGTGCAGGAAACCGATTGCGATTGCGTTTTCTGGTCTCATGGCTCCCCCGTGACAGTCACACAGCTCCAGATAAAGTAATAAAGTAGCCAGGTGCCTCAGGATAAGCAAATTAAATAGCCAGGTGCGCATGTGCGTCAAGATAAAATAATAGCCATTTGTTCCCTGTATACATAAATTAAGTGGCTATGTTCCCCAGATAACAGAATTAATCTGATTTGAGGTCGGAGCGACAGGGAGGTGTTCAAGAAAAGCGGTGCAGCACATGGGCAAGCATGGCGCCCATAGCATGAGCCATGCTTGCACTCCTCTAGATACACCACTGGCCGCCGGGACCCTATGACGGTTTGTGGGTGCGCTCCCATCTGTGAACAAGTAAGGCCACTCTGCGCAGGCTCGTGGTGCTTCACCGCTGCAAAGTAGCAACGTGCCTTTTGCGAAAAAAGCTGAGTCTAAGTTTCCGTGGGTTCCATCACTGGATTGGTGGAAGTATGGGGACAAGGGTAGACTCTGGATATAAAGCCTCTATATTATCTAGAGCTCTGCTGAAGTTTGGGGAACTTTTTTCCCCTTTAACCACCCTGGCGTTCTGATTAAATCGCCAGGGTGGCTGCGGGAGGGTTTTTTTTAAATAAAAAAAAAACTATTTCATGCAGCCAACTGAAAGTTGGCTGCATGAAAGCCCACTAGAGGGCGCTCCGGAGGCGATCTTCCGATCGCCTCCGGCGCCCAGAATAAACAAGGAAGGCCGCAATGAGCGGCCTTCCTTGTTTTGCTTATATCGTCGCCATAGCGACGAGCGGAGTGACGTCATCGACGTCAGCCGACGTCCTGACGTCAGCCGCCTCCGATCCAGACCTTAGCGCTGGCCGGAACTTTTTGTTCCGGCTACGCTGGGCTCAGGCGGCTGGGGGGACCCTCTTTCGCCGCTGCTCGCGGCGGATCGCCGCAGAGCGGCGGCGATCAGGCAGCACACGCGGCTGGCAAAGTGCCGGCTGCGTGTGCTGCTTTTTATTTGATGTAAATCGGCCCAGCAGGGCCTGAGCGGCAGCCTCCGGCGGTGTTGGACGAGCTGAGCTCGTCCAGACCGCTCAGGTGGTTAAGTAACCTAAAGGAGCAATTTATTTGAGCCTTGCCAAAACTTCTGCTTTAAGGAGCCACTACTAAGGCTAGTAACACAGTTCCGCAGTATCACATACACAGTTCAGGTAAAGTAGTCCAAGTATAATAATCTTCATGCAATACTATTCAACAGCAATAGTAATTTGATCAGTTATGAAACAGTTCCAGTAGACTTGCATGCAGGATAGCAACAGATGATAATTGATGTAAGTATGAGGCTCCCTGCACACTGCATGTGATTCCGATTTTTAATCGGTCTTTACATCCGATTCTGATTTTAATCGTTACTGCATGCTGCGTTTTTTCCTCCATTTTTTCTGTTCATTGTATTCAGGGAAAATCAAAATTGCAAATCGGAAACGGAATCGGAATCGCAAAACAGATTTGCAGTGTGCAGGGAGCCTAACACAGCAAAGGGTTATCCATGAATCAAGCAGAGGTTAAACACAACAGAGTAGTCAAATACAATCCGAGGTTGACATCCTGAATATCAGACAATGATCAGAGTGCGCACCCAGCAACTAGCCAAAGCTATGCTTATCACGGGCGATGACTGGGAGCACTTTGCACATTTAAATTATTCTCCAATCAGTGGCCGGCCACCTTTCGCATAACCAATCACACAGTAAGGCCCTGTCAGGTAGAGATCAGCTGACACCGCTCCAGTCAGCTGAGCGAGTCAACTGACTTGTTTACCCTTGCGGAGGGCTTACTGCGAACACGCCCTCCGCCTATCAGCGTGTGAGGACTGTGAGCCACCGACAGCAGGGACCAAGCGACGAGACCCGGAAGTGACAGATTCTGCCCGAGTCTCGGCGGCACTTTCACTGTTTACAGGTACATTCCTTATACTCATCTTATAGATCCAGACGGGCAAATCTTGGTAAAAACAAAATGGGTGTTCAGTGTTAGGTATTTGTGTATATGGAAAAGGGATGTGCCCCTCAGTTCTGCTCTGTACATTACATGGGATATATCCATAGCCGGCCTTTGATATGAGCGACCGGAGAGGTCGCTCAGGGCGCCAGCTGCCAAGGGGGCGCCTATAGCTGGTTACCTATACCGAGGGCACCTACACCTGATTTCCTATACTGAGGGCACCTATAGCTGGCTACCTTTACTGAGGGCACCAACACCTTGCTACCTATGCTGGAGGCACCTATGCCTGGCTACCTATGGGGGGGATGAAGACCTTCAACTGACTTCCTATACTGGGGGCACCTATGCTTGGCAACCTATATTGAGGGCACCTACACATGAGATCCTATACTGGGGGTACCTATACCTGGCTTCCTACCTATACTGAGTCTGAGGGCGTTTTGGGGGGGGGGGCGCACTGTGGCTATAGCGCGTGGTGCAAATTGTCAGTGCTGTGCTATCATTCTAAATGGGTAGGAGGCGGCTAACTGTCCCACTGATTGTTTTGATTAATATTCCTGAAAGGTTCTAGCCTTCATTTTTAAGTGTATTCAGGATAATGCACTCTTTCCATCCATTCGTGGTTATTAACAGTATTTTTTCTGTTGTACATACGTGACGTGTCACAGAGATCTGAGCATTTGGCGTGATGTTTCACAACGTCAAAAAGGTTGGGAACCACTGTTCTAATCTCAGGAGAAAAGGGGAATTGCATATGGGCCTGTGTGTGTGTATACGTGCGTGAGTGTGTGTATATGCACGTGGGAAGAGGATGAAGGGGGGGCACAAAAATCAGGTTTCGCTCAGGGCGCTGTGAAACCTAAGGCCGGCCCTGGATATATCATTGACAGACTGCAGTGGTTGAGATTACACCATGTGAAGAGGACCCAATGGTAAAGGAGACAGATAGGGGGTAACCTTAGGATCACATAACTTCTGTGCTCTCCAACAGTGGTGCTCTGTGTGGGGGGAGATTTGCTGCCCCATCGTGCAAGACAATTCCCCCAACTGTTAATAGGGCAATTGTGACTGCCTTCCTCCCCAAGCATGAGCAGAAATGTATTTGCAGAGCACTGCATCCCTACTGCAAGTAAGTTTGGGTACCGTGCGGCACCCGGTAACTTGGGCATGGGGCGTGATACTTGGAAAAAAGGTGACTGGTACTGTCAAAAACTATCCACACCACAAACAGAGTGACTGAGGAAAGTTCATTTGCCTGTGCCCAAAGTGGGTGAGGGTCCTGATGTGCAGCTTCAGAGGCTTCGTCTCCAACCCAAATTACCTGGCGCCTTTATCTTTTTAAAATTTGTAGTTTATTGAAAGTTTTGCATTATAAAACAGTCCCCAGTTCCCGCGTACATGCAAAAAGGGCGTCTGTAAAAAAGGGCGCGTGGTGTAAGTGATAAGCGGTAATAGCGTTTATAAAAAAATTGTGTTGTATTTTTTTTACAAATAATGTTTTACAAATTAAAAAACATTTAATAATGCGTATAAAAGCACAAATTGTGAAAATAATACTCTACCTTGTTTTAGTGTAACTTATAATTACGTTTGTTAAAAAAAATGATAATATATGTATAATCGTTATAATTGTATAATATTGTGAATAACCTTCATTTATCATTTCTTCATGTAATAAAATCTGAAAATATTGTTTATAACGATAAAAAAAAAATATAAGTACGTTCGTAATAACTGTAGTAAAACATTAGTAAATATTACTAACATTTTACTACAACTAAACCTAACCCTACTCTCACACAGAACCCTCCCTGTACCTATCCCTAACCCCTAGACTCCCCTTGTGGTGCCTAACCCTAAGACCCCCCTGGTGGTGCCTAACCCTAAATCCCCCCTGGTGGTGCCTAACCCTAAGACCCCCCTAGTGGTGCCTAACCCTAAAACCCCCCTGGTGGTGCTTAACCCTAAATCTCCCCTGGTGGTGCCTAACTCTAAGACACCCCTGGTGGTGCCTAACCCTAAATCTCCCTTGGTTGTGCCTAACCTTAAGACCCCCCTGGTGGTGCCTAACCCTAAATCTCCCTTGGTTGTGCCTAACCTTAAGACACCCCTGGTGGTGCCTAACCCTAAATCTCCCTTGGTTGTGCCTAACCTTAAGACCCCCCTGGTGGTGCCTAACCCTAAATCTCCCTTGGTTGTGCCTAACCTTAAGACCCCCCTGGTGGTGCCTAACCCTAAACCCCCCCTTAATGATGGCTTTATTGTGTAGATAATAATGTTTTACAAATAGTGACTGTAAAAAATATATTACAATTTACGTACTGATCGCTTTATTATGTGAATAATAATGTTTTACAAACAGTAAGGGATACAATTTTAAACAGCGTTTAGTTAAATACGATAAATAGGTTTAGTATTAACATTATTCGTCAGGGGTGCATTTTGTAAACTTAATTCATCACAAGCGCAGTTTGAAAACATAAAAAATCTCTGGGCGCCGTTTGAAAACGTTAATAATCTCCGGGAGCCCTTTTTTCCTGTTCGGCGCCCATCAAACCATATTTATTATGGGAGTGCATGGTGACGTCCTTTTTATCCACTTGCCTCATGCGCCCAAATTTCCTGTCTCCCCAGTTCCCGCCCTCCTCCCTCAAAACACAGAGAACCCCACCCTCACCTGACCCAGCCCAGGTGCACGAGTCAATAATATCAGGCTAAATACCTTGTCCATTGAACTACACCCCAACTACTCTACACTGTCGCCCCCCCCCCCCCCTCCAATCCAACAGGTCACTCTGGTCACCACCTATGCAGTGGTGCTCACCGCCAGGTCGTGATCACGCTTACGCGTGGATTCACAACCATTTTGACGCATTCCGCATCGGACACGCTAAGCCGTGAATAGATTTTCAACCACGAAAATCTGCTTCGGCTTCGCGTGAATGCGGACAGAAATCCGCATTCACGCTCGTGAAACCCGGCACTGAAGTCGTGGTTAGCGGAAATGCGTCAAACTATGCGGAAGTGACACATTGCAGGCCAATCAGAGGGCCCCAGCCAGGCCCTAGCAACCAATCACAGGAGGGGAGCTATGCCCTCCCCTCCTGAATATAAAGCGGCGGCCATGATGGAAAAGCTCTGTCCTTGCTAGACTGTGGTGCTGAGAGGATTATATCCAGGCCATTGTTGTTTGAGCAAGTGCATTTATTGTGTTAAATGCACAATAACTGACCGCCCGCTTTGTCCTCCTGACTAATTTTTTGGCCAGCACTATGACGCTGTGCTGCTACTACTACCACCAGTATGTTGGCATGGTCCTTCTGTGCTGCTGCTGCTGAACTGAACGCCCGCTTTGTCCTCCTCCTCCTCCTGACTCAGTCGCTACCACGGTACCACCAATGCACTCTGTCTGCGTTATCACTGCCCGGGTCACCGGGTGCATTTAATTTTTTGGCCAGCACTATGACACTGTGCTACTACTACTACCACCAGTATGTTGGCATGGTCCTTCTGTGCTGCTGCTGCTGAACTGAACGCCCGCATTGTCCTCCTCCTCCTGACTCAGTCACTTCCCGCTGCTGCACTCTGCGTTCACACTGCCCGGGTCACTGGGTGCATTTAATTTTTTGGCCAGCACTATGACGCTGTGCTGCTACTACTACCACCAGTATGTTGCCATGGTCCTTCTGTGCTGCTGCTGCTGCTGAACTGAACGCCCGCTTTGTCCTCCTCCTCCTCCTGACTCAGTCACTACAACGGTACCACCAATGCACTCTGTCTGCGTTATCACTGCCCGGGTCACCGGGTGCATTTAATTTTTTGGCCAGCACTATGACACTGTGCTACTACTACTACCACCAGTATGTTGGCATGGTCCTTCTGTGCTGCTGCTGCTGAACTGACCGCCCGCATTGTCCTCCTCCTCCTGACTCAGTCGCTTCCTGCTGCTGCACTCTGCGTTCACACTGCCCGGGTCACTGGGTGCATTTAATTTTTTGGCCAGCACTATGACACTGTGCTACTACTACTACCACCAGTATGTTGCCATGGTCCTTCTGTTCTGTGCTGCTGAACTGACCGCCCGCATTGTCCTCCTCCTCCTGACTCAATCGCTTCCACCAATGTACTCTGTCTGCGTTCACACTGCCCGGGTCACCGGGTGCATTTAATTTTTTGGCCAGCACTATGACGCTGTGCTGCTACTACTACCACCAGTATGTTGCTATGGTCCTTCTGTGCTGCTGAATTGACCGCCCGCATTGTCCTCCTCCTCCTGACTCACTGGCTTCCACCAATGTACTCTGTCTGCGTTCACACTGCCCGGGTCACCGGGTGCATTTAATTTTTTGGCCAGCACTATGACGCTGTGCTACTACTACTACTACCAGTATGTTGCCGTGGTCCTTCTGTGCTGCTGAACTGACCGCCCGCATAGTCCTTCTCCTGGCTCAGTCGCTACCACCACTGCACTCTGCGTTCACACTGCCCGTGTCCACTGACAACTCTGCTGCGATGTCATTGCTAATTGCTGCAAAACAAATTACAAAAACCTCTCTGGGGCCTTTTTGGCGTCAGCCACTCATCCTCCTCCAGCGGTACCTTCGCCGCCAAGTGCCATTGGAACTCGCCTTCACCTCTTTGATTGCTTAACGTGTATATCCCTTTTTAAAACCACGTATTACCAATTAATAGCCCCATTTACAGTGGTGATTTGTCTTTAAAAGCCATTCAAAAAAAAATAAAATTTGTATGTTGAAGTTATGTTGCCCCTTATCACCTCGATAATCCATGCAATTTGGGGGATTGTAGCATGTATGGGGGCTTTGTTATTAACGTTAAAAGAAATTCCGCCTCCGGGCGGGAATCCACGCGTGATTACGCCATTCACGGCAGAAAATCCGCGTGGTTGCGTGGACGCGGACGAAAATCCGCATGCGGCGGGGCCGAATGTGGATTTTTTTTTGCAACCACGCAGATTGCCGAATTCGTGGATGAGGCA
Source organism: Hyperolius riggenbachi (assembly GCF_040937935.1). NCBI lineage: Eukaryota > Metazoa > Chordata > Amphibia > Anura > Hyperoliidae > Hyperolius > Hyperolius riggenbachi. The sequence goes on from NC_090654.1 coordinate 94,171,392, forward strand.
CATCCGAGCACCCCTGCACCTATGATGAGGAGCAGTCCTGCAGCTCATGAAAAGCAAAGTATTCAGTCCACGGCAACTAAACTTTTCAAGCTTTTGTGGGCACCCAATGCCTTTTTAACATGCATCTCACTGTGCCAGTGCTTTCAGTTTACCCTTTCAACCTTGTGCCGACAGAAGGATATTTTTATGAGGTTTTTTTTTTTTGCTCTCCAAAAATAATTCAGAACATCTTGAACAATCGCATGGAAAATTTTGAAAAGTCATTTTATTCCCAGGAGAGGAAGTGTGGCAATGCCCTTTATAGGCAGGAAATACGCTGTCATTAAAATTAAGAGCTGTCTTACTCTTAGTATATTTTAAGAGACGCATCACTAAAAAAATAAATAAATACATTTTCGAAACTTAGCAAATGTGAAACGTAAAACAAGACTACTTTATACTATCTGGATTCCTTTAACTCCTTCCGGGTATTGGATCCCTTTCTTAAAGTGAACCTAAACTCATCCTGCTTACTTAAGCACAGCAAACCCAGGGCTAATAAGATCCATCATATACCTAATAAAAATGATTTATCTCCATGGCTCCTCCCTATGGATTCATGTGTGTCTTTGTGCTGATGCAGGAGGAGGAGCGGGGAAGCAATTACTCACCTCCTTTCGGTCCCGGCGTTGCGTTCAGCGGCTCGCATCACTTCCTACAATGCCGCCCACTGTCCTGCAGAAGTACAGTGGGTCATTCTGACGAAATGCGTAGAGCCAGCTTGGAGTCACGCAGGACGCAATCCAGGAAGAGAGACGAGCGGAGTAACTACTGAGGGCGTGCAGCGGGATCTGACCGCGGCGGATGCTGTTACCATTAGATAAGCGCTCTGTTTGTTATATCTGGTACGCAGATTTTAGTGTGGGTTTTAGCAATTAAAAAGTTTACAGTTTTACACTATGGAAGTTTTGTCTCTTGTCTCTTAAAGGATTTGGTTTTATGGTTCCTGCATCCAGATCACAGGAGGGCTGATACTCTACTATACCAAGGGGGGACACGGTGAGTGTAACCCACTTGGGGAAGTGGACCCCATTAAGTGTTCCCGGTGTAGGCAGGCACTACCTCTTCGGTCCTGAAGTAATCATGGGGTGTTTTATATTTATACAGTATTGCGCTATGTACTGCTTGTTTTTATAGGTTGTATTGTGTGGACATCAGGATTTTTGGATTGGAGCGCTGCTCGGTTGAAATTTATTGCAGGAAGTGACATGAGGTGGAACGCAATGCCTGGAGCGGAAGGAAATGAGTAAATGAGTAATTGTAAAACCTCACAAAGTCCTTCAACTTCCACCTTCGTAACATCTGTAAGATTCGCCCTTTCCTGACCTCTGCCACCACCAAACTCCTCATATATGCCCTCATAATTTCTCGCCTCGACTACTGCAATGCCCTTCTGTCTGGTCTCCCTATGACCCGAATAGCCCAACTGCAGTCCATCATGAATGCAGCAGCCAGAATAATCCACTCCTCCCATCGCTCCACCAGGGCGGCTCCCCTCCGTGAATCCCTCCACTGGCTTCCTATCCAGTCCAGAATCAGATTCAAGGTATTGTGTCTGACCTACAAATCCGTCCACAAAACCTGTCCAACCTACATTTCTGATCTTACTCAGAGATACACACCAAGCCGCTCACTCCGCTCCTCCAATGAACTTCGCCTGACCGTCCCCCGCATCACCCAGTCCCATGCACGCCACCAAGACTTCTCAAGAGCTGCTCCAACACTATGGAACTCCCCACCTCCACCCATTAGGGCAGCCCCCTCCTTCAACACCTTCAAGAAGGCCCTCAAAACTCAACTTTTCACTGTGGCCTACCACCCCTCACAATTGCTCTAAACCCTACTGAGCCTGCGCAGTACAGCCCGGAGGACGTCCGATGACGTCAGCGCGCTGGCGTGGAACGCACAATTGAGAGCAGAAGAGGCCAGACTTGGCCAGGTCGGGTCGGCCACCGGAGACCACCGGGAGCCTGCGGAGGGCGCCGAGGGCACCTCCTGCCTGCCACGGGCTGGAGGAAGCCCCAGGTAAGTGGATGTGGATTTTTTTTTTTGTAGCGTCCCTGAACCTTCCTTTTAAAGAGACACTGAAGCGAAAAAAATAAATTATGATATAATGAATTGGTTGTGTAGTAGAGCTAAGAAATAAAGCATTAGGAGCAGGGACATACGTCTAATATTTGTTTCCAGTGCAGGAAGAGTTAAGAAACTCCAGTTGTTATCTATGCAAACAGCCATTGAGCTCTGACTTTGAAAGCCATGGATATAGCCGGCCTTTGACCTGAGCGACGGGAGCGGTCGCTCAGGACGTCGGCTTCCAAGGGGGCACCTATAGCTGGTTGCCTATACTGAGGCCACCTACACCTGATTTCCTATACTGGTGGCACATATAGCTGGCTACCTTTACTGAGGGCACTAACACCTGGCTACCTATACTGGAGGCACCTACGCCTGGCTACCTAGGGAGGGGAGGGAGACCTTCAACTGACTTCCTATACTGGTGGTATCTGTGCTTGGCAACCTACCGTATATACTTGCAAGCAAGCCAAATTTTTCACCCCCCAAAAGTGGCCCAAGAGTTGGGTGGTCGGCTTGCTTGCGAGTCATGTGCCACAGTGCCAGTATGGGTAGGTACCAGTATGGGTATTTAGGTAGTGCCCCTCCCCGCTCCCCTCGCGGCCGCCGCTGCTATTACCTTAGGCGGCTCCGCTTCCTCTATCCCCGTCCTGCTCTGGTAACTAATTCACAGCAGCGCGCCCCTGGCCGGCTGCTGTGATGACGGAGGAAACCATAGAGAGCAGTTCCCATAGTAACGGCATCGCCGCTACAGACTATACTAGCCATACTGGGCACTATGCTAGCTATACTGGGGCACTATACTAGCTATACTGGGACACTATACTAGCTATACTGGGGCACTATACTAGCTATACTGGGGCACTATGCTAGCCATACTGGGCACTATGCTAGCCATACCAGGCACTATACTAGCCATACTGGGACACTATGCTAGCCATACTGGGGCACTATGCTAGCTATACTGGGGAACTATACTAGCTATACTGGGGCACTATGCTAGCTATACTGGGGCACTATGCTAGCTATACTGGGCACTACTAGCTATACTGGAGCACTATGCTAGCTATACTGGGGCACTATGCTAGCTATACCGGGCACTATGCTAGCTATACTGGGGCACTATGCTAGCCATACTGGGCACTATACTAGCCATACTGGGCACTACACTAGCCATACTGGGACACTATGCTAGCCATACTGGGGCACTAGGCTAGCTATACTGGGGAACTATACTAGCTATACTGGGGCACTATGCTAGCTATACTGTGGCACTATGCTAGCTATACTGGGCACTATGCTAGCTATACTGGGGCACTATGCTAGCCAGCTAGCCATACTGGGCACTATGCTAGCCATACTGGGCACTATGCTAGCCATACTGGGCACTATACTAGCCATAATGGGACACTATACTAGCTATACTGGGCACTTTACTAGCTATACTGGAGGACTACCTACTCCCCCCGCGGCCGCCTAAGGTAATAGCAGCGGCGGCCGCGGGGGGAGCGGGGAGGGGCACTACCTACCCACCCACCTACCTACCCATACTGGCACTGTGGCACATGACTTGCAAGCAAGCCGACCACCCAACTCTTGGGCCACTTTTGGGGGGTGAAAAATTTGGCTTGCTTGCGAGTATATACGGTAGGTTGCCAAGCACAGATACCACCAGTATAGGAAGTCAGTTGAAGGTCTCCCTCCCCTCCCTAGGTAGCCAGGCGTAGGTGCCTCCAGTATAGGTAGCGAGGTGTTAGTGCCCTCAGTAAAGGTAGCCAGCTATATGTGCCACCAGTATAGGAAATCAGGTGTAGGTGGCCTCAGTATAGGCAACCAGCTATAGGCGCCCCCTTGGAAGCCGACGCCCTGAGCGACCGCCCCGGTCGCTCAGGTCAAAGGCCGGCTATGACTACAAAGTCCCGCCTCCTCATGGCGACTCATGGCTTCTACTCTTATGCTGGAATTCTGGGAAAAGTCAGGCATCTGTTTTTCTTCTAGCCTATATATGTCACATGATTATTACTTCTGCCTGACTCTTCCAGCAGATGAATTCACAGAGGACTGAAAGCTAAATGCACTGCAGTTGCAAGCACATTTGACCCATGAAACAAGAATTCTGTCAACCACTTTTCTGATGTACACTTTTTATATTCCCTTATCATTTAAATGGCTATTGGAATTTGTTCATTTTGGGTTTAGTTGGACTTTAACTGTGTGCTAACTGTAAGAAAGTTAAAGTAGTACACCAAGTAAACTTAAAAAAACTTTTAAAGGAGATCAGTTGCAGCTTTTCAGTTAAAAAATCTCTAAGGAACCCACTAGCAGCGCTTATCTAAGCCTTTTGTAAGCGCTTGTGATTTGGAAAGCTCTTGCTAATGGAATGCTATGGATGTGATCCCACTTGTGGGATGTGATTGTTTAGAAATCCCCCATAGCATTACATTAGCAAGCTCTTTTCAAATCACAAGCACTTAGAAAAGTGGTGGTAGTGGTTCCCAGGCCTAATAGTCATTATTATTGACAAATGATGGATTTCCGAGTATACCAAATTAATAGGGATCAAAAATTCAGTTTAATTAATCAAACCGAAATCAGGGTCAGATTTACATCTTGGAAGCCTATAGGCACAGAAGTTCAGGGGCCCTAACTTCCTCTAAAAGCGCAAATCTTGACACGAATGCAGGTCTGTGCGCTCAACCGCACAGCAATTGCCCCATCCCTTGGCCAAGTTGGCCTTCACCTCTCCACCTCGACCAGCCAGCCAACCCATAAAGCACTCCATGCTCCGGGGCCAGTGATGTCAGCGAGGCTTCATTATTGTGAGCGCAGGTTCCTGAACCCATGACGGCCGCCTTTGAGCACACTGGCATCTCTAGGCACATACCTAGTGCGTCTAGTGCTGAATCAAACCCTGACTGAAGTTGTAAAATGTCATACCAGTCTATTTGGAATGACCTTGGATACCTGTCCACGTTACCACGCTCGTGACCTGCTGCTGGCCTGGCCATGTCAAGCCCATGCCATGTTCATTGTACCAATCACAGTGACCCCTTATCTCCGCATAACTCCCAATCTACAGGACCCTGCCGACGTCAGGACAAGTTGTACAAGTGAGCAACAAATAGCCGCTTCGGCACATGAATAAAACGGTGTACTGTGCATGACTAGTGCTGATGTTTGAATTCGGCTTGTTGAAATTCGAAAACCTGAAATCGCCCATTACCACACTTTAGCACCCAGACATATGTGAGTTATGTAAAGCGCAAATAAGTGAACTCCCCCTGACCTTGTCCACTTATCTGGATGCTGAACTGTGGTGGTGGCGGGGGAATTCGGGTTTCTGAATTTCAACAACCCGAAATTGAACACCAACACTATGCGTGCCAAGCTGGCCAATATGCAATTAACTTTGTTCCGAGTCCTAGGTGTTATTTTCATACTTTGTAAAAAAAATGCTATTTAACCACCAGCAAGTACGAAAATTACTTTGGCAGTACTATTTCACCTACTTTGTGGTACCCTTTCAATTGCAAAAACCTGACAAATTATTTTAAAAAGAAGATGAAAAAGTGATCTCCTGGGAGAAAACTCAGGAGAAAAAGTTAATTGAATAAGCGCCAGCGTACGTAAGCTTCTAAAAGGTTTTCATTAGATTTGAAGTCTTTATCAAAGCTAACCTGTAATCTGTTCAAAACATCTGATAGTGTATTAAGGGCCTGTTTCCACTATAGCGAATCCTCACATAGGCAATACAAGTGGATGGGACTGTTTCCACATGTGCGTCGTGCGGGAGCGTTTTGGTGTGCGGGGGAAATCTGCACGGCAGAACCGTCAGATTTCGCATGCGGCTGGAATGCATGCGATTCGCCCACAATGCTTTTAATAGGGAAATCGCATGCGGTTTTGTCATGCGTTTTCTCCCGCGATTTCTCGTGCGATTTCGCATGGAATGTAATGTAAATTTACACAGGCAGTGACACAGGCAGTGAATGGTTAAAATCACATATTACCTTAGCCATGCGAAATCGCGGGGAAATTCCGCATGCGATTTTGTCCGCGGTGGAATCCAGGCGATAGTGGAAACGAGCCCTAAAGTGGACCTGAACTCAGAAATTCCTCTCTGCTTTAAAAGACACACGGCATCATCATAACCTAAAAAGAAAAACATTCCTTTGTTACAGCTGATACAAATCCTGCAATAAATCTGCAGTGAGTCTACTTCCTGCTTTCATGGAAGCAGACATTTTGTTATCATTCTGAGTTTACAAATTAGCTGCTCTGCTGTGGCAGAGGGGATTTCTGAGCTGACACAGCTGAGGGATCAAATTACAGTGGTGATCATTAGTCACAGATGAGGGGGAAGTAGACAGGCTTAACTCTCTAAATACGTACAGGGTGCATTTCTCTAGGATTTCCTTCTGTGCTGTGCATGCGTTCAGGTCCACTTGTATGGGCCAGAGCCCATTATTATTCTCATGCATTTTATAGCATTGACATATAACAGACGGAGGTGTATGCAAGGTATGACAGGTATGGCACATGCCCTGGGCGCTAGATTTGCCACACTACCTTAGATATGCGTGTTATCCTGATGCTACTCCTTGGGACCCACAGTCCAATGTCTTACTGAAGGAGAGAGCTGCTGGTCTGTGCAGGCAGCCTGTCCTTATCTGTTTGTGTTGGATGGGAGCCTAGGAGGGAAATGGGGTCACAATGCTTACTGTGTCCTCAGCTTGGCATGTCTACACACATTTGAATCATAGGACTGGCTGGACAGAATTACACATCTTTTGCCAGGTAGGACTCTTCAGCTGCTATTGGGTATAAGTTATAAGCATTCAAGGATAAACACTGGTAGCCTTTGTTTGTCATACTCAACATCAAGGTGAAACGCATTAGCAGCTAAGAAACTGGCAGGTACACAAGAGAGTGGAAAGAGCCAGGTACCTTTGCCCTAGATAGCGCACATGATGTTTTTGCCAGAATACTGGCAGCACACGTGTCCTTCAGGAAGATACAAACAAACAACCTGCTATTAGGTGGGGCCCTACATGGTTTATATGCAACACATTCTAGAGTGCCGAGAATATTCCAACAGCAACTGAGCTCTGTAGAGGAAGGGTGATCTCGTCTCTACAGCTGCCCACACTGTCACCCTAGCGCTGACCTGGACAAGGTCACAATCTGCTCTTACTGTCATCTACCATGGTTGGTGCGCTTATTCATAGTTCAGAGCTTGCAAGGCACACAAGAACTTGTTCAGAGCAGTGTAAATTACTGGGTGCAGGGAGGGACCCATAACAAGCAAATAAGTCTAATCGCTGATTAAACTGAAATCTGACCAGCGGCTGCACCATGCTACGTGCTATCTCAGTTGCTTCAGTATTAGGCCCTTTTCGGATGGGTGGCTGAACGGTGGGCCACCACCATACCCATTAACGGTACAATTTTCTTTTCCAATTGGCTTTCTGATCTGATAATAGCGATCAGAAGGAAATGATGATAAATTATCAATCGTCCCCATAGATGGAGTTAAAACTATAACTAATCCGGTTGTTTCTGATAAAATCGATCCACAGAATGGATCAATAATGCAATTGATGATGACTGACACCATCAACACCCTTTAATTACATCTAATCTCTTTTATCTGATTGGAAGATCTATCAAATAAGAAAATCGATTTGATGGGCACCTTTAGATATTGATATTGATATTGAAGTACAAATGGGGAAAGCTTGGCTCTCGGTCTAAATGAGGTACGGGGTCACAGTTGAACATATATTGGCACCTGCTTATGGAGCCCTTCAAACCCAGGATAGGACATGCTTTAGATATGCATGCATGGACCAGATGCTACTCCACTACCTCACTTGGTTGTACTGGCAGGTCCATGGGATGGGAGCAGCTTATAGGTGGTGTGTAGTTGCCCATCTGAAAGAGGCCTTAGAAAAAGCATTAATTTACCCGTATATACTCGAGTATAAGCCGGCCTGCATTTAAGCCGAGGTACACACTTTTGCCTCTAAAACCAGGATCAGAGGGGAGTGCAGCAGTGCCTGTTCTATACTGAGTGGGCTTACTGGTGGGGACACCCTTTGTGTAACAGTGATGCCGGCGCTTGAACTGAATTGTGTGACAGCCTTGCGGAGGTGGATCGGCACTTTGTGCAGAGGGCTGGATTGGAGCAGATGCCAGCACAACTTGCTTGCCACTCATGAGCGCTGCCCCCCGTGACGGCAGATCACATTGTTTGCATCCCCCCCCACCTGCCGCATAATGTCACGCACACACCGCTCCGTCGTCTCTCCGCCCACCCCCCCCCTGCACAGCGACAGAACACAGCTACATAGCTGTACATACCTCTGTACAGGCTAACCAGTGATGCACCCTAGGGGATCAGGTCACGGTCTCTGATGGGCGATGTGCGTATGCACCAGTAGAAATGTGGAACTGGCCTTAGAGAATGCAATAAATGGAACACAATGTAAAAGGCTACTTACATTTTTAAAGATAAGGAACATATTATCAAGATCAGTAAAAGGAAAATTGGTGCAAAATTTGTCCAAAGCAAGTGCAATAAGAATCAGAATCCTTGACTTTTGACTTTTGTTCTACTTGTGCTCCAGTTCGGCTCTGATTTTTGTTTTGCACTGGTTTTGAGAAATTTGTACCAAAGAGTGGAACGTTGGTATAGAGAGATGTCCAATCTTCATGGGACATATTTAGCAAAGCCAGTGCAAGAAGAATTGGTGAATATCTGGTGCAAAACAGGGGCAGAAGTGAAGCATCTGATCAGAGTGACCAACCAACCAGAATCCTCGATCTGGATATCTTCTCCATTTTTCCACCAGTTCTGCTTTGATTTTCTTTGATAAATCTGTGCAGTACCATAACTACAATTCATGGGGCCACCAGCGAAACTTTGATGGGGCCTGCAATGTTCACAGCCCTCACCTTCCCTCCGCTTGGTGCCCTTCACAACCTTGGGGCCCATCTTACAAATGTCATAAGACAAATGTGACCATCATGATCTTCACACCCATAGCAAGTATAGCCACAAAAATGACAAAAAAAATGACAAAAACTCTGCGGAGGCGGCGTCAGTGGTTGGCTGATGGTGGTCACACTCTAGCTGCTCCTACAGAACCTGGCTGTCGGGAGGCTTAGGCAGAAAAACAAAAATGGAAGAGGAGGAGCGCTCTGTAGTGTAACAACATTTATTAAAATGAAATGCCCAATAAAAAGTTCACTTACTAAATATGCAATAAAAACAAGCATGTAGCTGGGCATACAGCCCTTCAATCCTTCCTGGGTGGGTGCAGCCTCAAACTACCGTGGCCATCGGAGTCGGAGTGGAAATAGACCCTGGGTGCCCCACCATGGGGTAAACGTGTGCTGGTGATGCTGGCGAACTTGTGAGGTTTGGTAACAAAAATTAGATATTTAACTTGGGAGATGGAAGCTTCTGAATCCTCCGTCCACCCTCCTTCATCAGGCTGTTAAAGTGCTGGAGCCATCAAGGTGTGGCCGCACCTCGGTGGAAGAAGCAGAGCCTGGTCTGGTCCGTGCTACTGTGCGAGCTATTAACTAGCCTTTGGGTGCTGGAATGGCTCAGTGAAGGAGGACAGGGGACGCCTTTGGATTATACAGAGGCTTCCCTCTATGATGGTAAATGCCCATCTGCTGCTCTTTTGTGGTACTGGTATCCTTTAAAGGAGTCATCAAGCAAATACTGCCCCCCCCCCCCCCCCCCCAGCTTTACTTACCCGGGGATTTGTCCAGCCCTTTGCAGCTGACACGTCCCACGCAGCATCTCCGCTCGCAACTGTCAACCTGGGGTCCCCACCGGTGCAGAGGCCAACCTTGGGGTCGTCCTCTACTGCGCCTGCACGGACTCCGCTGTCAATCAAGGCCATGTTGTCCGCAGCGTACTGTGCAGGCGCAGTAGTTCTGATTGGCGCGCAGATTCAATAGAGGAGGTTGGCCTCTGCACCAGCGGGGGTCCCGGGGCCGGCGGCTGCTAGGGAGCTGTGGCGTGGGACATGTTGTCTGCAAAGGGCTGGAGGAATCCCCGGGAAGGTAAAGCGGGGGATGAAGTATTTGCTTGATGACTCCTTTAAGGTTTCTGTGGATCAACTGTAGTTTTTTAGGGTGCAGTTTTTATTATTTTGAAGTGAGTGGATGTACATGTTTTCCCACACATAGGACAATGTTAATAGTGCCCTCTGCAGCTTCCTATGACATAACCCTGGAAAGAATATACGGTAATACACATGCGTTCTACAGAGCACATACTGGCTACTGTTCTGTTCTGTGGATTTCATCAAGGAGGTGGAAAATAGTCCAGGGCAGCAGAATGTTCCCTGCAGTGCAGACAAGTCTGGCTACTTCTTTACTGCATTCTACATTCCACAGCAGCATCCTAAGAACCTTATGGAAGTTATTTCGCCACATTACAGTTGTTTGTTTATGCAGATGGTGTGACTGGCATGATGTTGACAAAACTGTCTGTGCAAAGATTCCATTCCGTTGTTAGAACTGCATGTAAAGTCCTGTGGAGGTATTTCAAATTCCTACATCATGAGGAAATACTTTGCCTTGTTCTAGGAAAAGTATAGCCGAGAAATCACACAAAAATAAAGTATATTGGAATGGCTCTATACTGGTCGGTATTTCCAGCAGAGAAAAATTACTTATAATTGAATCTGCCAGATCGGTTGACCTCCAAGAGCGTTGCTAGGGTCCAAGGAGATCCAGGGCACTTTTGGGCACTCCAGCCAGAAAATGGGTGTGGTCATGCACCAGAATGTGGGTGGGGTCATGGGTGGAGCCAATTTTACATGAACTTAAAGGCAGGCTAAGTAGGCCTGCATAGCAAAATGTTAGATGAAGCCCCCTCTCCAATAATACAAAAAAAATGTAGCATATCACATAAATAGGCAGGTGGTGTCTGGCCTGGCTTGCTGTTGGGTGGGCTGGCCTGATGCCAGGTTTTCTGACATATTCCCTTATCTCTACAGATTCCAAACAGTCATGGGGCTTTGAATGAACAATTATTCTATATTCTTCTCAGTAAAGGATTCTTCAAGGTTTACAAAACAGACATGCTGACTCAATTTCGGATTTCCAAATCACACAAAGACTGCCTGACACGTGTTTCACGGCCCAAGGCTGCTTCCTCAGAGGCACTCAGTATACATATATATCTGTTAAAAATACAATATAAATTGTACAAGTTGTTACATACCATCAAAGATCTATGCGTATGTCAGGATGCAAAGGCCGATAAAAGATGAAAATAATCTTACCCAATATGGACCCTCACAAATATAAGACAGCAATCTGCAAAATTGCATAATTACCATAAGTATATATGCCAGATACTTGATGACAAAATACCCTATCACCATAAGGGAAAACTATAGTTCCTAAAATAAGACATAATAGACCCCCTGTGAATGAATAGTGTCATAAAGTGCAGTAAACACAACACCCTCTAAGGCATAACCAGCCATCTGTGAATCAATAGTGGCCATAGAACCACATTCCCAGAGGTATAAGAAGTATCCAATATGATTTATAATACACCACAGTGAAGAAATAAGAAAGTACAGATATATCCATGTTCCGGGGGGGGGGGGCGGGGGGCACATGTGAATCAGCGTAGTGCATATGCACATGTGGATCAGCGTAGTGCATATAGTCATCCACGCACCTAGATGGTCACCAGGACCCCTATGTAGCATCATTTACCCTATGTGCCAGCCATAATAATAAAGTACACAAAGCCCGGACCAATAATCTGGTTTAACATGTTCAAAGTAATGCGCACCAAGATATTCCCTTATCCACTAGTGGACCCCCTCCTGTCCTCCCAAGGGAGGCATCACAGCTAGCATGCTCCCATAGAACAACTACAGACAGCTCCCTGCATGTCCCCATAAAGGCACCAAAGCCTCCATAGAGGCACTACAGCACCCAGAATGCCCCCACTGATGCACCACAGCTCCCAGCATGCCCCCCATTGAGGCACTACAGTGACCAGAGGTGAGTACTGCTGCCTGACTGTGCCTGGGGGGCATCCGGGCACCCCAGAATAGAACTTTGGGGCTAGCAACGCCCCTGTTGACCTCAGCACATCCAATCAATCAGTGATTGACAGTTTATCAAATAAAGTTTATCAAATAAAAGGTAGATTAGTGCAAACTATTCCCCGATTTAGAGTGTAATTACAGTATTGGTACATAACTACTTTGACAATGACTCCATAGGTTACGGTACAATCGGTTTAAACTTTCACAACTCAAACTCGAACATCTCTGTTTTTCATATGCAAATATATTTTCCATGTTCCCTGCCAAATATATATGAATCACTGCACAGAGAATTAAATGTGTGCATTAAACACCAAGTGAACACCTGACATAACTGGCTGAGCAAATTTGGACTGATTGGCTATTCATGAGGCAATGCTCATGCAAATATGCATTTGCTTTCGCATGCCAACTAATGCAGGGTCCATTGAACCAATGCCGCAAAGCGGTTGCCCTGCGGGAATTAGTTCATGCTACAATAGCACTATCCAGGAGCGCCACGAGGAGGCTTCCCAATGCCCCCATACAACCGGGGGACCGCAGGGTCCCAGGCGCTCTCACTGCCTGGGAACCACAGCAGCACCCCGGATGAGGAGGCCAGGCGGCGCAGGCGACCCCCCCAAGCGTGGCCAGCGCCGGGGAGAGCCATCCGCACCTTTCACCTCCCAATATTTAAAAACAGGCACAGGTCCCTCGGCTGTATGGGGGCATTGGGAAGCCTCCTCGTGGCGCTCCTGGATAGTGCTAGTGAAGCATGAACTAATTCCCGCAGGGCAACCGCTTGGCGGCATTGGTTCAATGGACCCTGCATAAGTTGGCATGCGAAAGCAAATGCATATTTGCATGAGCATTGCCTCATGAATAGCCAATCAGGCCAAATTTGCTCAGCCAGTTGTGTCAGGTGTTCACTTGGTGTTTAATGCACACATTTAATTCTCTGTGCAGTGATTTGTGAATGCCTTTCCCTTGGAGGCGGGTGGCGGATGGCTCATTCTAGGTAGTGTGAGCCCTGGAGTGGGCTGTCAGTGCCTGTCCTCCTCCCCCCTTGGAGTGCAGTGTGTGAGCCAGCCCTGAGCTCCAAAGCTCGGTGCGACCCATGCCTCATTCCTTTCCTTTTCAAATGTGTTGCACCCAAGCTATGCTCAGCAGCAGAACGCAATGGCGTTAAGGTAAGTGCCTGTTTTTAAATATTGGGAGGTGAAAGGTGCGGATGGCTCTCCCCGGCGCTGGCCACGCTTGGGGGGGTCGCCTGCGCCGCCCGGCCCCCCCCTCCGGGGTGCTGCTGTGGTTCCCAGGCAGTGAGAGCGCCTGGGACCCCGCGGTCCCTCGGCTGTATGGGGGCATTGGGAAGCCTCCCCGAGGCGCTCCTGGATAGTGCTGTATAGCATGAACTAATTCCCGCAGGGCAAACCGCTTTGCGGCATTGGTTCAATGGACCCTGCATTAGTTGGCATGCGAAAGCAAATGCATATTTGCATGAGCATTGCCTCATGAATAGCCAATCAGGCCAAATTTGCTCAGCCAGTTATGTCAGGTGTTCACTTGGTGTTTAATGCACACATTTAATTCTCTGTGCAGTGATTTGCAAATATATATGAAGAAGGTGGGTAAGGTGAATTCCTGCCCATGGTGCAGTGCCGGAGAGGGGAGCAGTTGGCATAGCATTTGCAAATTGCATCAGCTTGCCAGAATATGCTCCTTTCTAAGCCCCCCCCCCCCACACACACACCTCGTCTCATCATCAGTGACATCACCCACAGATAGACAAGCAGCACGCTGGGGAGGAGCTAATGTGTATGCGGCCATCTGTGCCTGATACCAGGCTATAGCAGGCGGATTGGAAGCGAATCAGAGGTGGACACACAGAGTCCCACGTCCAGGACAAATTTAAGCCCAGGACAGGGGACCCTGGGTAAAGCAGGGTGTCTGGTCACGATTCACCGTACCTTAGCCCTAGAAACTATTTAGCATGAACAAGGATACTGTTATACAGCTGATATAGATGGGGAGGCTAGCCTAGGCTGGTGGGTATTCTGGAGCAAGAAGGGGTTCCCCTGGGACAGGTGGACTTGGGTCTGCTGGCCCTTTTGTCTCTAGAATTATTACAGCCCTGCTAAGTAAGAAAGTTATTATTTTGCAGAAAGGATTAGGTGTAGTTTCTAAGTGCAGCTTTAAACCAATCATAGTTCTGCTGACTGTGATTCTGCTGACAGAGATATCCACACAGGAAATCATGTGGATGGTATATTTCTGCATATGTAGGCAGATCTTACATCATTACTTCATAGCTGTACAGGGTGTACCTTCCTAGGGACTTACCCAGAAGTGAAGAGCACGGCTGAGCTGACTTCAGAGAACGCACAAGCCACAAAACTGTTTACCTGCCCTGTGTAAATCCATGTTACAATGCATTGATTCACGAAGGTTGTGTTCCCTGTAAATTAGAGTGACCAGATTTTTGTGGGTCCAACCTGGGACGGGGAGGGGGGCGTGGGGGAGGGGGGGACTGAGAAGCACGCAGCGACGAAGACTGGGGAGGGGGCTGCGGCCGCGGTGAAAAATGGGTGTGGCCATGCCATTGTATGGGCGGAGCTAATGTAATGATGTAACAGTGAGGCATAAGAAAGCAGTGTTTACGCCATGATGTGGACAAACGAGACTTTGCATCATGGGTGTGCAGAAACTGTGTGATGCTAATAGTATATCGTAACCACAAAGCAGCAAACATAGCCATCTATGACCATTAAATAATAAATGCAGTAACAGTTACCCCGGACACCAGAAAATAAACACAATGGCCAACATGTCAGCACAAAATAAACGCAATGCGGGCAACATGTCAGTATAAAATAAATGCAATGCGGGCAACATGTCAGTACAAAATAAACGCAATGCGGGCAAACATGTCAGTACAAAATAAATGCAATGCGGGCAAACATTTCACCAGAAAATTAACTCAATGCGGGCAAACATTTCACCAGAAAAGAAACGCAATGCGGGCAAACATTTCACCAGAAAAGAAACGCATTGCGGGCAAACATTTCACCAGAAAAGAAACGCAATGTGGGCAAACATTTCACCAGAAAAGAAACGCAATGCGGGCAAACATTTCACCTGGAAAAAAAAATGCAATGCGGGCAAACATTTCACCAGAAAAGAAACGCAATGCGGGCAACATGTCAGTACAAAATAAACAAATGCGGGCAAACATGTCAGTACAAAATAAATGCAATGCGGGAAAACATTTCACCAGAAAAGAAACGCAATGCGGGCAAACATTTCACCAGAAAAGAAACGCAATGCGGGCAAACATTTCACCAGAAAAGAAACGCATTGCGGGCAAACATTTCACCAGAAAAGAAACGCAATGCGGGCAAACATTTCACCAGAAAAGAAACGCAATGCGGGCAAACATTTCACCAGAAAAGAAACGCAATGTGGGCAAACATTTCACCAGAAAAGAAACGCAATGCGGGCAAACATTTCACCAGAAAAGAAACGCAATGCGGGCAAACATTTCACCAGAAAAGAAACGCAATGCAGGCAACCATTTCACCAGAAAAGAAACGCAATGCGGGCAAACATTTCACCAGAAAATTAATGCAATGTGGGCAAACATTTCACCAGAAAAGAAACGCAATGCGGGCAAACATTTAACCAGAAAAGAAACGCAATGCGGGCAAACATTTCACCAGAAAAGAAACGCAATGCAGGCAAACATTTCACCAGAAAATAAACGCAATGCGGGCAAACATTTCACCTGGAAAAAAAAATGCAATGCGGGCAAACATTTCGCCAGAAAAGAAACGCAATGCGGGCAAACATTTCACCAGAAAAGAAACGCAATGCGGGCAAACATTTCACCAGAAAATTAACGCAATGCGGGCAAACATTTCACCAGAAAAGAAACGCAATGCGGGCAAACATTTCACCAGAAAAGAAACGCAATGCAGGCAAACATTTCACCAGAAAAGAAACGCAATGCGGGCAAACATTTCACTAGAGAAGAAACGCAATGCGGGCAAACATTTCACCAGAAAAGAAACGCAATGCAGGCAAACATTTCACTAGAGAAGAAACGCAATGCGGGCAAACATTTCACCAGAAAAGAAACGCATGCGGGCAAACATTTCATCTGGAAAAAAAAACGCAATGCGAGCAAACATTTCACCAGAAAAAACACGCAATGCGGGCAAACATTTCACCAGAAAAGAAACGCAATGCGGGCAAACATTTCACCTGGAAAAGAAAGCATTTACTCACCTGGCAGAAGTCTCCGGCCTCTGGCGCGCTGCTCCCGGGACCACCTTCCTCCTGAAGTCTCCCGCGCTGACAGGCAGAGCAGGGCTACAGCAAGATGGCGCCCGAAGCCCTGTACTGGAGACACAAATAGTCTCCAGTACAGGGCTTCGGCAGCCATCTTGCCGTAGCCCTGCTCGCCTGCCGGTGTCGGAACAGACACCGGAAGAGGAGGCTGGAGCGGGGCTGCGGGCAAAGAACTGGCACGGCGTCTATAGACGCCGCTGCCAGTTCATGAGGAGAGTGGCCAGAGTCCCGAGGCCGGGACGTCCCGCTGTTGAAAGCGGGACGTTTCCCGGGACCTCATGCTGCCTGGGACAGCAGACCCCGAATCCGGGACGCGTCCCGGGCAATCCGGGACGTCTGGTCACTCTATGTAAATACAGTAACGTAATGGAGGGGTTAAGCTGTATCACACATAATGCATGCCTTGCGTCGCATACTGTGAAGCATAAAGTCAATGAAAAATATGCTTCACTGCCACTGTTAAAACACACTGCATCTAACCCGCCAAAGTGAACATAGCATTACAACATACTGTAATTGCAAAACGTTAGCAAGGTGAATACAGTATTTTTTCGGACTATACGACTCTCCTGACCATAAGACACACCTAGGTTTAGAGGACAAAAACCAGGGGGAAAAATACATACTAAACCTGGTACATCCATGGTGAAGGGGCATCTTGTGGATTATGCCCCCTTGTACCTCTTGTGTCTCTCTGTGTCCTCCTCTGTCCCCCATGTGTCCTCCTCTGTTCCCCATGTGTCTGCCTCTGTCCCCCATGTGTCCTCCTCTGTTCCCCATGTGTCCTCCTCTGTCCTCCTTGTGTCCTCCTCTGTTCCCCATGTGTCCTCCTCTGTCCTCCTTGTGTCCTCCTCTGTCCCCCATGTGCCCTCCTCTGTCCCCCATGTGTCCTCCTCTGTTCCCCATGTGTCCGCCACTGTCCTCCTTGTGTCCTCCTCTGTCTTCCTTGTGTCCTCCTCTGTTCCCCATGTGTCCGCCAC
Source organism: Hyperolius riggenbachi (assembly GCF_040937935.1). NCBI lineage: Eukaryota > Metazoa > Chordata > Amphibia > Anura > Hyperoliidae > Hyperolius > Hyperolius riggenbachi. The sequence goes on from NC_090654.1 coordinate 94,188,907, forward strand.
TGTCCTCCTTGTGTCCTCCTCTGTCTTCCTTGTGTCCTCCTCTATGCCCCTGTGTGTCCCTGTGGCCTCTTTTTGTCCCCTTGTGTCCTCCTCTGCATGGGCACAGTACAGGGAGTCCCTGACATTGCAGCGGGTTGGAGGTTCGTATTGACAGGCGTTCTCAAGTCAGGAACTCCCTGCATTTGGACTATAAGACACAGTGAATCTTTTCCCCCACTTTTGGGGAGAAAAAGTAAGTCTAATAGTCCCAAAAAATACAGTATATTATCAGAAGCAATGCACCGCTGGGAATGTAGCCTAAGGAGTGAGAATAATGGAAAACATAACGCCTAGTTCACACTACAAATCGCAAGTGCAATCAGAAGAGCAAATCGCTTGTGTGAGCTATTAAGAGTATTATTAAGTGATTCCTGGCATTTTTAGAGCGATTTGCGTGTTTTTGCATGGGATTTTGTATGCATTTTCATTTTGCGATTTTGTGTGTGCAGAAAACGGCATGTGCGCTCTGACCCCAAACTGAGTGTCATTCGAGGGAAATTTGCTTGAAAAATCCTCACAAAATCAAAGCACTTTTAAAGGGATTTATGATTTTTCCTATACCTTGCATTGAAGCGCAATCGCCCGGAAAATGGTGCAGGACCCGCGTTTGCGATTGGAAAAAAAGCTCATCGCTCATGTGAAAGCGCTCACATAGGATTTCATTACACATGTGCTTTTAGAAATGTTAGCAATTGTCTTTTCAGGACAGTTAAGATTTATGTAATTGGTGTATAGTTTATTTGGTTATAGTCCGTCAAGAGGCAACAAAACAGTGGATACACAAGTATATATTTTGTCTCTAGCGACTAGAACATTAATGATTAAGAATTGGAAAGGTCTTCATATGCCAACATTGATAGAATGGAGGAATTATGTATCATGGATATTGCATATAGTGGACTAGGATGCCATGGTGTCGAAGGGGAGTAGCCACTGGAACAATGTTAGACTGTTGTAGGAACAAGTACTGAATTTATGTTCGGAAGAATAATGTAGTATGCTAAAAAGAAGTGGTAATAAGGAAAGGGTTTACAGTGGACCTGAACTCTTGCACGGGACGGAAGGACAACAGAGAGAAATGCACCCTGTATGTATTTAGAGAGTTTAGCCTGTCTAATCCCCCCTCATCTGTGACTAAGCGCAGGTTGTAATTTGTTCCTTTAGCTGTGTCAACTGACTGCCACAGCAGAGCAGCTAAATAGTAAACACAGGAAGTTAGCAATATGTCTGCTTCCATGAAAGCAGGAAGTAGACACACTGCAGATTTATTTCAGGATTTGTATCAGCTGTAACAAAGAAATGTTTTTCTTTAAAGATTATTATGCTGTTGTGTATCTTAGAGCAGAGAGGAAGTTCTGAGTTCAGGTCCGCTTTAAGCTTGAAAGTTGGGGTGATGGGAGAGAGTTGTGGTATGCGTGTGAGAGAGGTGAGTGGTATGGATGGCAATGGCCACTAGGGCCAAATGGGAATAACATGAGGGTAGTGAAGGAGTATCATGGGGAAAAAAAGGGCACCGGATTTATAGCAATTCATATATATTACTGTGTATGGGCTCTAATAAAAATGAATTGTGTTATTGTGTATTTGTGTATTTTTACTATTTAGTATGTTTTTGATTTTTCGAACAAAAATACAAATTATGAGCCCATGGGAATGAGTTGATGAAGCCTATTCTGTAGGCCAGGGCAAATATGAGCACCCCCAATAAAAAAAAAAAATATATATATATATAGGAAAGGTTCTTAGTTACAAGGTACCTGTGCATGATGGCAGTTGTGCAATCACTGATTGAGGCCTCATTCACACCTAAAAACGAAAATGCAAACGCTTTTTTGTACGCTTTCTTCCCCGCCTCCCGGCGTTCCACTGTGCACTGCGTTTCTGGTAAAAGAGCTTTTCTAGGTGCTTTTCCAGAGCGGATTTGTAATTTGCTCCCTGATGCAAATCAGGAAGTGAACTCTTTGACACGGAAAATAATAAATACAATATATTTATTCAAAAATATGCGAACGCAATCGCCACATAAAGCGGTCTTGTGAGCATTTAGCTCTCTTCCTATACCTTCCATTATAGCAAAAATGCCCAAAAAATGGTACAGGCACCGCTCTGCCGACCGCACAACCGCGTTGTTATGAACCTTCTCGTAGAGATTCATTGAACAAGCATTTTGTGGGTGATTTTAAAAAGGACTTTGCGCTTTAAAAAAGGACAAAAACGCCCCTAGTGTGAGCAAGCCCTCAATGATGTCATTATCCCCCTCTACATTCTGACATTACCCAGGTGAGAGTTGCAAACTGATGCCACCTGATAGCAGCTCTTTTAAATAAGCGTATAAACTGCTTTCAGGGATACCCAGTGCCGACCATTCACATTCAGCAAGCCAACACCCTGGATGCAAGTTCTTGGAATTTCATGAACACACTGCTTCTTTTCCCTGCAGTACGTGGCAGAGACGTTTGTTGTCGATGGCTGTTTTGTGGTATCTGGAATCTGCTGCTGTGTTACGAAATTAGAAAACCAGAAGGAAAACAGCTTCTCTGTCAGCCTGTTCAGGCCTGCTGTGTATGTGTGATAAACAGAGGCGGCTGCTCTGTTCCTGCACTGATCTACCCCCCACGGCAGCGATTCTCCCATTCCTGCTGTCTGTGCACAACCACATTGCGTGTAAATATATGTCGCCCGTAATGATCACTGATCGATCATGAGAGTGACACTGGTGTGCACAAGGGCTGTAAACACATACTATAGCAGAGAGCTCTGTACTGATGATGGGAATGCATTTGACATTTGCACAACATCTTTCTTATACTGTGGCGCCGGTTTTACACTTAATTTTTGCATTGTGGTGCAATGCTCCTGCAGCATCCCACCACAACGAAAAAATGACAATCATACGACACTGCAGCAGAGTGCGCCAATAGGGTCATATGCATAGCGCTGCCCCCTGTTCAGTAACATTCTCTCTGTTGGGCAGGAAATACGTCAATAGAATTCCCTTCGCTTTGCACATGCGTGCCGCGCTGCACTGTGCTTCAGCTTTTACACTTTCCGCGTTGCCCACAGACTACCATTACTCCAAGCACCGAAAAGAACACTATCATTAACATGCACTTGAGACAGAGGCGCATTGCCACTATTGGACCTTTTTGAGCTTGCACTCCTTGCCTGATGAAGCAGGTTATACCTGCGAAACGTGAGTGCCAAAATAAATTGTTATTTGCGATTTGAACAATCTCGATTGTCCATCATTTCAGGAAGTAAGTCCACCTGTACTCCTCCTTTTTAGTTGTTTTTAGATCATTTTAACCTGCCTGGCGCCTCTGTCCAAATTTGCACACTATCATTAACATGTTTTTTTCAACTGAGATAGGAATTGTTTGGGAAGTGCTGCTAAGTACTGGTGTATACATTTCACTGGCAACCTCTTTGTTTACTGTTATCAAAATACTTTCACACTTTACTGACACCAAAACCGGCAGCAGAATGAGCCAAGAGGGGAGGAGGAATTCACCTCAAAGGGCCCTTTTCCACTAGCAATCGCTAGCGTTTGCGCTAAACGCTAGCGATTGCAATTCAGCAAAGTCCTTTTTTTACCCGGCGATTGCGATTTTGCTATGCACTGCATAGCATAGCAAAATCACAGCAATAATCGTTCTGCGGCGCGATTGCGCTTTTGTAAAATTCGAATTGCAGTAGTGGAAATTACCTCCCGCAATTCCTATGTTATTTAGCAAACCCTAGTGATTTTAAAATCTCTAGCGATTTGCGATTTTGCGATTCAGCAATTGCAATCAGCTCTAGTGGAAAAGGGCCCAAACTTCATCTGTTAACCCTGTGTGTGTGAGAGTGAAAGCCCTCAGCAGCTGCAGCTGCTGTGTCCTGTGTCTCTGACTGAAGTGTCTGAAGAGAGCAGAGGAAATGTAACTTGTTATATTGTTATAAACATTTGTAATTGTCTGTGACACCACAGCTTTTCATACTTTGTTTGCTTTCAGAGAAAATACTCTGTAGTCTGATATGCAATGCTGGCTGTGCATAGAAGCAGACACCCCTTCTGCAATTGATTTGTTCCAAATAAAGCTAAATCCTACACTCAATGAATTACAGCTTTGCCTCTGATATTTAACATGAAAAGTATGAACATTTTTACACTGCTACTTAGACATTATTTGTACATTGTCGTTTTAGAACACGTGGTTTAACCATTTCCCGACCGCCTAACGCACAGGGGCGGCCGGGAAGTGGAGCCCGCAAGGACCAGCTCACCCACAGAGGCGGCGGTCCTTGTAAGGGCATGGGCGGAGCGATCGCGTCATCCGTGACACGATCCTCCGCCGGCGCCTGTCACCGCTCACCCGCCGCAACATCCCGCCGGCCATAGGGAAGCGCCGGCGGGATGTTAACCCCGCGATCGCCGCATACAAAGTGTATAATACACTTTGTAATGTTTACAAAGTGTATTATACAGGCTGCTTCCTGCCCTGGTGGTCCCAATGTCCGAGGGACCACCAGGGCAGGCTGCAGCCACCCTATGTCGCACCCAAGCACACTGATTTCTCCCCCCCCCTGCCCCAGATCGCCCACAGCACCCCTCAGACCCCCCCTGCCCACCCCCCAGACCCCTGTTTGCACCCAATCACCCCCCTAATCACCCATCAATCACTCCCTGTCACTATCTGTAAACGCTATTTTTTTCTACCCCCCCCCCCTGCCCCCTGCCCCCTCCTGATCACCCCCCACCCCTCAGATTCTCCCCAGACCCCCCCCCCCGACCCCCCCCCCTGTGTACTGTATGCATCTATCCCCCTGATCACCTGTCAATCACCTGTCAATCACCCGTCAATCACCCATCAATCACCCCCTGTCACTGCCACCCATCAATCAGCCCCTAACCTGCCCCTTGCGGGCAATCTGATCACCCACCCACACCAATAGATCGCCCGCAGATCCGACGTCAGATCACCTCCCAAGTGCAGTGTTTACATCTGTTATCTACCCTAAACACCCACTAATTACCCATCAATCAACCATTAATCACCCCCTATCACCACCTGTCACTGTTACCCATCAGATCAGACCATAATCTGCCCCTTGCAGGCACCCAATCACCTGCCTACACGCTCAGATTGCCCTCAGACCCCCTTATCAATTCGCCAGTGCAATATTTACATCTGTGCTTCCCTGTAATAACCCACTGATCACCTGTCAATCACCCCCTGTCACTGCCACCCATCAATCACCCCCTGTCACTGCCACCCATCAATCAGCCCCTAACCTGCCCCTTGCGGGCAATCTGATCACCCACCCACACCAATAGATCGCCCGCAGATCCGACGTCAGATCACCTCCCAAGTGCAGTGTTTACATCTGTTATCTACCCTAAACACCACTAATTACCCATCAATCACCACCTGTCACTGTTACCCATCAGATCAGACCCTAATCTGCCCCTTGCGGGCACCCAATCACCCGCCTACATGCTCAGATTGCCCTCAGACCCCCCTTATCAATTCGCCAGTGCAATATTTACATCTCTTCTTCCCTGTAATAACCCACTGATCACCTGTCAATCACCTGTCAATCACCCATCAATCACCCCATGGCACTGCCACCCATCAATCTGCCCCTAACCTGCCCCTTGCGGGCAATCAGATTACCCACCCACACCAATAGATCGCCCGCAGATCCGACGTCAGATCACCTCCCAAGTGCAGTGTTTACATCTGTTATCTACCCTAAACACCCACTAATTACCCATCAATCACCCATCAATCACCCCCTATCACCACTAGTGTTGGGCGAACAGTGTTCGCCACTGTTCGGGTTCTGCAGAACATCACCCTGTTCGGGTGATGTTCGAGTTCGGCCGAACACCTGATGGTGTTCGGCCAAACCGTTTGGCCTCATGGCCGAACTAAGAGCGCATGGCCGAACGTTCCCCGAAAGTTCGGCTAGCGCTGTGATTGGCCGAACGGGTCACGTGGTTCGGACCCGAACGCGCTCTGATTGGCCGAACTGTCACGTGGTTCGGGTAAATAAATACCCGAACCACGTCATATCTCCGCCATTTGTCTGTGGGTTTAGCTTTGGGTAGGCAGGCAGGGTAGTTCACGCTCCAGCCACGCTAGCCAGGGTCCCCCCAGTCATTGTGTCGCTGCTGGGAATAGTAGTACACCGCTCGCTCAACCACACTATATAGCATTCTGTTTACTGCCACTCTGTGTACCTCGCTCAGCCACACTATATAGCATTCTGTTTACTGTTCTGTGTCTGCTGGGAATAGTAGTACACCGCTCGCTCAGCCACACTATATAGCATTCTGTTTACTGCCACTCTGTGTACCTCGCTCAGCCACACTATATAGCATTCTGTTTACTGCCACTCTGTGTCTTCTGGGAATAGTAGTACACCGCTCACCCGCCACTGTATAGCATTGTGCTCTGTGTCGCTGCTGGAAATAGTGGTACACCGCTCACCCGCCACTGTATAGCATTGTGCTGTGTGTCGCTGCTGGGAATAGTGGTACACCGCTCATCCACACTATATAGCATTCTGTTTACTGTTCTGTGTCTGCTGGGAATAGTAGTACACCGCTCGCTCAGCCACACTATATAGCATTCTGTTTACTGCCACTCTGTGTACCTCGCTCAGCCACACTATATAGCATTCTGTTTACTGTTCTGTGTCTTCTGGGAATAGTAGTACACCGCTCGCTCAGCCACACTATATAGCATTCTGTTTACTGCCACTCTGTGTACCTCGCTTAGCCACACTATATAGCATTCTGTTTACTGCCACTCTGTGTCTTCTGGGAATAGTAGTACACCACTCACCCGCCACTGTATAGCATTGTGCTCTGTGTCGCTGCTGGGAATAGTGGTACACCGCTCACCCGCCACTGTATAGCATTGTGCTGTGTGTCGCTGCTGGGAATAGTGGTACACCGCTCATCCACACTATATAGCATTCTGTTTACTGTTCTGTGTCTGCTGGGAATAGTAGTACACCGCTCGCTCAGCCACACTATATAGCATTCTGTTTACTGCCACTCTGTGTACCTCGCTCAGCCACACTATATAGCATTCTGTTTACTGTTCTGTGTCTTCTGGGAATAGTAGTACACCGCTCGCTCAGCCACACTATATAGCATTCTGTTTACTGCCACTCTGTGTACCTCGCTCAGCCACACTATATAGCATTCTGTTTACTGTTCTGTGTCTGCTGGGAATAGTAGTACACCGCTCACCCGCCACTGTATAGCATTGTGCTCTGTGTCGCTGCTGGGAATAGTGGTACACCGCTCACCCACCACTGTATAGCATTGTGCTGTGTGTCGCTGCTGGGAATAGTGGTACTGTATAGCATTTCTGTACTGCCACTGTACTGCTGCCAGTCAGCGTGTACTGTAAGGATAAGTGAAATGAGGAAGAAATCCGGTGAAAGAGGGAGGGGCAAGGGAAGAGGTGTTTCCCCTGACGGTTCACGTACAGGCCACAGGGGAGCACCCAAGAAAACCCACTCAATACCGCCCATGTTGTCCAGGACAACAACCCTCACAAATCCAAAAGAACAGGACCAGATAATTACTTGGATGACCTCTCAAGAGTCCAGCAGTGGGTTAAGCAGCACCAGCACATCACGCACGAGGTCCGAGTCCTCAGCCAGTTACAAGGAGCCAGTGGGCACAAAGCTGACACAACCGGCAGCGACACCACGCACACAACTGCCAGATAACCAGTCCGATGAATTACCTCAGGACACAATGGGGTATTCGCAGGAGCTATTCCCAGCCCAACAAACTTCCACCTTTCAAAGGTCAATGGAGGAACAGCCAGAAATGTTGTGCCTGGATTCACAACCATTAACTGTGGGAAATGCACCGCGCACTGAAATACAAGGCGAGTCCGAGGAGGACTCGGAAACCCAAATCCCAGAGCAAGTTGGGCAGGAGGGGTTGCAATTGCAGGAGGTCGGCCGACAAGATCTGGAAGACGACGTTGGAGTGAGCTGCGCAGAGGTTGTTCTGGGGAGCTCTACTCCACGGCGGCGGCCCCCCACAATGACATATGACGAGTTTGAGGAGATGGAAGAGGAGGGTATGGACAATGTGGACAGAGACCCAGATTTTGTTTGTGAACGAGAACATCGCCGTCGTAGCAGCAGCACAGATGAGTCTGTTGAAGAACCCACTGCTGCACGAGTTCGCCTTGTGCCACAAGGTAGGCGGCGCGCAATTTCAGGCACCACAAGCGTGGAAGTTCAAGTGAGAGGCAAAAGAGGAGCAAACAGAAATCGCCAGCAAGGCAGGTGCTCCAAAGTCTGGGCTTTCTTTGAAGACTGCACTGAGGATGTTACCATGGCGATTTGCAAGGTGTGCAAGACCCGCCTGAGCAGGGGGAAAAGTATTAACAACCTCTCCACCACCAGCATGAGCCGCCACATGCTATCCAAACATCCCACTCTGTGGGCAAACGCGGCAGGACAGGGTACCAGCAACACTGCCTCCCTTGGGTTCACCAGACTCACCACCAGACCCGCCTCAGCAGCAGCAGTAGCCCAGCCATTGCGTGGTTCACAACATTCACAAACATCAGACGACGCTGACACTGTCACTTTCCGGAGTAGTGCTCTTGAGGTCTCCCAGTGTTCATCAAACACAACAACCAACAGCCCTTCCGTGTGCAGCGCTACGGTTCAGTTGTCTGTGTCGGAGATGTTTGAGCGCAAGAGGAAATTGCCAGCAAATGACCCCCGGGCCGTGGCAGTAACAGCCAGCATAGCCAAGCTTCTGGCCTGCGAAATGCTGCCATATCGAGTGGTGGAGACAAACAGCTTCAAGGGCATGATGTCAGTGGCCATCCCACGTTACGTGGTTCCCAGCCGCTACCACTTTGCGCGCTCTGCAGTGCCTGAGTTGCATGAGCACGTGGTCAGCAAAATAACCCGAAGCTTGAAGAATGCCGTTGCCTGCAAGGTTCACCTCACCACTGACACCTGGACGAGTGTGTTCGGCCAGGGTCGATACATCTCCCTTACCGCGCACTGGGTGAACCTTGTGGAGCCTGGCAGCGATTCCTCACCTGCTACGGCGCGGGTGTTGCCCACGCCGCAAACAGCTGCACCGCCGTCCCTCCCACTGGATAACAACAGCAGCACCTACCTCTCTGACTCCTTCTCCTCCAACGCATCTCAAAGCTGTACCTCATCCGGAAATGCTAACCCAGCAGCAGTAGGATCGTGGAAGCAGTGCAGCACAGCTGTTGGCATGCGTCAGCAAGCGTTGCTGAAGCTGATCTGCCTTGGGGATAAGCAGCACACAGGGGAGGAAATTTGGAAGGGAATAAAGGAACAGACGGATTTGTGGCTTGCACCGCTGGACCTGAAACCGGGCATGGTTGTGTGTGATAATGGGAGTAATCTCATTCGCGCTTTAAGGTTGGCTAAGCTGACACACAACTCTTGCCTGGCGCACGTGATGAACCTAGTAGTTCAGCGGTTCCTGAGGACATACCCAGGCGTGGCCGATCTTCTGTTGAAGGTGCGTCGAGTGGCCAAACATTCTAGAAATTCCAGTACTGCTTCGGGGGCACTCACCAAGATGCAGGAGCGCTTCAATCTCCCCCACCATAGCTTGCTGTGTGATGTCCCTACGCGCTGGAATTCTACGCTGCACATGCTAGCCCGCTTTTGTGAGCAGAAGAGTGCAGTGGTCCAGTACATGACGGCGCAGTACCGAGGCGCATCCGGACAGCTGCCAAGCTTCTGTGGATCCGATTGGGCCAACATGTTGGACCTCTGCCAAGTCCTCCAAAATTTTGAGCAATCCACGTTGCTTGTGAGCAGTGACAACTCTTCAGTCAGCATTACCATACCACTGCTGTGTTTACTGAAGAGGTCAATGTTGAAAATCAAGGAAACAGCTGTCATGATGCAACTGGGGGAATCTGAAGGAGAAAACGATCAGCGTGATGGTACCAACATCAGGCCATCCGCCTCAGGGAACGCTGGCCCCAGCAGCTATGACGAAGAAGAGGAGGAGGAACAGCTGGAGTTGGAGCAGGAATTTCATGCCACCACTGACGAGGGCCAGAGCGGTGCACGTTGGACTTCCACAATTCAGCGCGAATGGTCAGCAGAAGCAGACCAGGAGGAAGGTGACGACTATGATGCATCACAACAACTATCACAAAGCTCACAAGAGGATGATGAGGATTCTGGTAGGACTCTGGCACACATGGCTCAATTCATGCTAGACTGCATTGAACGTGACCCACGCATTGTGCGCATTCTGGACAACACCAATTACTGGGTTTATACCCTTCTGGATCCACGGTACAAACACAATGTTCCAAAACTACTTGAAGAAAGAGTCAGACAGGTCAAAATGGAAGAATACCAGCAGGCCCTTGTGGAGACTTTAGAGAGGAGATTGACATCCTCCCCCTCCTCTAGCCAGTTGTACGCCGACAGACTGACTTCCGCAAACCCAGGACGACCAGGAGGGCAGCAAACAACGCAAGCCGCATTTAGTGCCCAAAAGGGAATGGTATCGGCAGTGTCCTTGGAGTGGGAAAATTTTCTGACACCCATGCAGCAGCAGCCCACTGAACAGCAAGCGTGCAGATCCACCTCCAACACCGATCGCCTGGAGAAGATGGTCAAGGACTACATGTCAGATGACGTAGCTGTGTCGAACAATCCATCTGCACCCTTCAACTATTGGGTATCGAAGCTAGACACCTGGCACGAACTGGCAATGTACGCAATAGAGGTGCTGGCTTGCGTGGCAGCCAGCGTTTTGTCGGAACGCTGTTTCAGTGCTGCCGGAGGCATCGTCACAGATCGGCGTATCCGCCTCTCCACAGAAAATGCAGACCGTCTGACTCAAATTAAAATGAATCAATCCTGGATTGGAAATGACTACGCAACACTCCAGGACCCCAACCAAGTAACATGACCAATGAACATCTGGGATGGTGTAGCGTTTCCGGTCCCTGTTTATTGAACCTCTCATCTGTATTACATTTATGACTGCATGGCGGCAAAAAGCATTGCTGCTATATCCGCACGCTTCTTGTCCTCATGCAAGGCCTGGGTTGTTGTGTCTCAAAAACCGTGGCCTTCTCCTCCTGCGCCTGCTCCTGTTCCATCACGTCTGCTGCTGCTGGGTTAGCGTTGCCGCGTGGTCCCTGTTTATTGAACCACTTATCTTTATTACATTTATGACTGCATGGCGGTACAAAGCATGCTATCCGCACGCTTCTTGTCCTCATGCAAGGCCTGGGTTGTTGTGTCTCACAAAGCGTGGCCTTCTCCTCCTGCGCCTCCTCCTGTTCCATCACGTCTGCTGCTGCTGGGTTAGCGTTGCCGCGTGGTCCCTGTTTATTGAACCACTTATCTTTATTACATTTATGACTGCATGGCGGTACAAAGCATGCTATCCGCACGCTTCTTGTCCTCATGCAAGGCCTGGGTTGTTGTGTCTCACAAAGCGTGGCCTTCTCCTCCTGCGCCTCCTCCTGTTCCATCACGTCTGCTGCTGCTGGTGCTGGGTTACCGTTACCGGTCCCTTTTCCTGGAACCTCTTCTCTGTATTACATTTATGACTGCATGGCGAAAATAAGCATGTTAGCTGTGCAAAGAAACATGACATTTTCCACATTTAAAAGACAGTTTTTCCTTTGAAACTTTACAATCAATTTTCTCAAAAACTATAAGCTCTTTTTCAAATATTTTTTTTCCTCTTGTACCCACTCCCAAGGTGCACATACCCTGCTAATTTGGGGTATGTAGCATGTAAGGAAGCTTTACAAAGCACGAAAGTTCGGGTCCCCATTGACTCCCATTATGTTCGGAGTTCGGCGCGAACACCCGAACATCGCGGCAATGTTCGGCGAACGTTCGCGAACCTGAACATCTAGGTGTTCGCCCAACACTAATCACCACCTGTCACTGTTACCCATCAGATCAGACCCTAATCTGCCCCTTGCGGGCACCCAATCACCCGTCTACACGCTCAGATTGCCCTCAGACCCCCCTTATCAATTCGCCAGTGCAATATTTACATCTGTGCTTCCCTGTAATAACCCACTGATCATCTGTCAATCACCTGTCAATCACCCCCTGTTACTGCCACCCATCAATCACCCCCTGGCACTGCCACCCATCAATCTGCCCCTAACCTGCCCCTTGCAGGCAATCTGATCACCCACCCACACCAATAGATCGCCCGCAGATCCGACGTCAGATCACCTCCCAAGTGCAGTGTTTACATCTGTTATCTACCCTAAACACCCACTAATTACCCATCAATCACCCATCAATCACCCCCTATCACCACCTGTCACTGTTACCCATCAGATCAGACCCTAATCTGCCCCTTACGGGCACCCAATCACCCGCCTACACGCTCAGATTGCCCTCAGACCCCCCTTATCAATTCGCCAGTGCAATATTTACATCTGTGCTTCCCTGTAATAACCCACTGATCACCTGTCAATCACCTGTCAATCACCCATCAATCACCCCCTGTCACTGCCACTCATCAATCAGCCCCTAACCTGCCCCTTGCGGGAAATTTGATCACCCACCCACACCAATAGTTCGCCCGCAGATCCGACGTCAGATCACCTCCCAAGTGCAGTGTTTATATCTGTTATCTACCCTAAACACCCACTAATTACCCATCAATCACCCCCTGTCACTGCTACCTATCAGATTAGACCCCTATCTGCCCCTAGGGCACTCAATCACCCGCCCACACCCTCAGAATGCCCTCAGGCCCCAGCCCTGATCACTTCGCCAGTGCATTGCTTGCATCTATTCCCCCCTCTAATCACACCTTGAGACACCCATCAATCACCTCCTGTCACCCCCTAGCACACCTACCCATCAGATCAGGCCCTAATTTGCCCCATGTGGGCTCCTGATCACTCGGCCAAACCCTCAGATCCCCCTCAGACCCCTTTCCGATCACCTCCCCAGTGCATTGATTGCATCTATTTTCCCCTCTAACCACCCCCTGAGACACCCATCAATCACCTCCGGTCACCCCCCTAGCACTCCTATCCATCAGATCAGGCCCAATACAACCTGTCATCTAAAAGGCCACCCTGCATATGACCGGTTCCACAAAATTCGCCCCCTCATAGACCACCTGTCATCAAAATTTGCAGATGCTTATACCCCTGAACAGTCATTTTTAGACATTTGGTTTCCAGACTACTCACGGTTTAGGGCCCCTAAAATGCCAGGGCGGTATAGGAACCCCACAAGTGACCCCATTTTAGAAAAAAGACACCCCAATGTATTCTGTTAGGTGTATGACGAGTTCATAGAAGATTTTATTTTTTGTCAAAAGTTAGCGGAAATTGATTTTTTTTTTTTTCACTTTTGACAAAAAATAAAATCTTCTATGAACTCGCCATACACCTAACGGAATACCTTGGGGTGTCTTCTTTCTAAAATGGGGTCACTTGTGGGGTTCCTATACTGCCCTGGCATTTTAGGGGCCCTAAACCGTGAGGAGTAGTCTAGAAAACAAATGCCTCAAAATGACCTGTGATTAGGACGTTGGGCCCCTTAGCGCACCTAGGCTGCAAAAAAGTGTCACACATGTGGTATCGCCGTACTCAGGAGAAGTAGTATAATTTGTTTTGGGGTGTATTTTTACACATACCCATACTGGGTGGGAGAAATATCTCTGTAAATGGACAATTGTGTGTAAAAAAAATCAAACAATTGTCATTTACAGAGATATTTCTCCCACCCAGCATGGGTATGTGTAAAAATACCCCCCAAAACACATTATACTACTTCTCCTGAGTACGGCGGTACCACATATGTGGCACTTTTTTACACCCTAAGTACACTAAGGGGCCCAAAGTCCAATGAGTACCTTTAGGATTTCACAGGTCATTTTGCGACATTTGGTTTCAAGACTACTCCTCACGGTTTAGGGCCCCTAAAATGCCAGGGCAGTATAGGAACCCCACAAATGACCCCATTCTAGAAAGAAGACACCCAAACGTATTCCGTTAGGAGTATGATGAGTTCATAGAAGATTTTATTTTTTGTCACAAGTTAGCGGAAAATGACACTTTGTGAAAAAAAACAATTAAAATCAATTTCCGCTAACTTGTGACAAAAAAATAAAAACTTCTATGAACTCACCATACTCCTAACGGAATACCTTGGGGTGTCTTCTTTCTAAAATGGGGTCATTAGTGGGGTTCCTATACTGCCCTGGCATTTTAGGGGCCCTAAACCGTGAGGAGTAGTCTTGAAACAAAAATGACCTGTGAAATCCTAAAGGTACTCATTGGACTTTGGGCCCCTTAGCGCAGTTAGGCTGCAAAAAAGTGCCAATCATGTGGTATTGCCGTACTCGGGAGAAGTAGTATAATGTGTTTTGGGGTGTATTTTTACACATACCCATGCTGGGTGGGAGAAATACCTCTGTAAATGACAATCTTTCGATTTTTTTACACACAATTGTCCATTTATAGAGTTATTTCTCTCACCCAGCATGGGTATGTGTAAAAATACACCCCAAAACACATTGTACTACTTCTCCTGAGTACGGCGATACCACATGTGTGGCACTTTTTTGCACCCTAACTGCGCTAAGGGGCCCAAAGTCCAATGAGTACCTTTAGGATTTCACAGGTCATTTTGAGAAATTTTGTTTCAAGACTACTCCTCACGGTTTAGGGCCCCTAAAATGCCAGGACAGTATAGGAACCCCACAAATGACTCCATTTTAGAAAGAAGACACCCCAAGGTATTCTGTTAGTAGTACGGTGAGTTCATAGAAGATTTTATTTTTTGTCACAAGTTAGCGGAAATTGATTTTTATTGGTTTTTTTCACAAAGTGTCATTTTCCGCTAACTTGTGACAAAAAATAAAATCTTCTATGAACTCACCGTACTACTAACGGAATACCTTGGGGTGTCTTCTTTCTAAAATGGGGTCATTTGTGGGGTTCCTATACTGTCCTGTCATTTTAGGGGCCCTAAACCGTGAGGAGTAGTCTTGAAACAAAATTTCTCAAAATGACCTGTGAAATCCTAAAGGTACTCATTGGACTTTGGGCCCCTTAGCGCAGTTAGGGTGCAAAAAAGTGCCACACATGTGGTATAACCCTACTCAGGAGAAGTAGTATAATGTGTTTTGGGGTGTATTTTTACACATACCCATGCTGAGTGGGAGAAAGATCTCTGTAAATGGACAATTGTGTGTAAAAAAAATTAAAAAATTGTCATTTACAGAGATATTTCTCCCACCCAGCTTCGGTATGTGTAAAAATACACCCCAAAACACATTATACTACTTCTCCTGAGTACGGCAATACCACATGTGTGGCACTTTTTTGCAGTCTAACTGCGCTAAGGGGCCCAAAGTCCAATGAGCACCTTTAGGCTTTACAGGGGTGCTTACAAATTAGCACCCCCCAAAATGCGAGGACAGTAAACACACCCCACAAATGACCCCATTTTGGAAAGTAGACACTTCAAGGTATTCAGAGAGGGGCATGGTGAGTCCATGGCAGATTTCATTTTTTTTGTCGCCAGTTAGAAGAAATGGAAACTTTTTTTTTTTTTTTTTGTCACAAAGTGTCATTTTCCGCTTACTTGCGACAAAAATTAATATCTTCTCTGAACTCACTATGCCTCTCAGTGAATACTTTGGGATGTCTTCTTTCCAAAATGGGGTCATTTGGGGGGTATTTATACTATCCTGGAATTCTAGCCCCTCATGAAACATGTCAGGTTGTCAGAAAAGTCATAGATGCTTGAAAATGGGACAATTCACTTTTTGCACCATAGTTTGTAAACGCTATAACTTTTACCCAAACCAATAAATATACACTGAATGGTTTTTTTTTTTTTTATCAAAAACATGTTTGTCCACATTTTTCGCGCTGCATGTATACAGAAATTTTACTTTATTTGAAAAATGTCAGCACAGAAAGTTAAAAAAACATTTTTTTGCCAAAATTCATGTCTTTTTTGATGAATATAATAAAAAGTAAAAATCGCAGGAGCAATCAAATAGCACCAAAAGAAAGCTTTATTAGTGACAAGAAAAGGAGCCAAAATTCATTTAGGTGGTAGGTTGCATGAGCGAGCAATAAACCGTGAAAGCTGCAGTGGTCTGAATGGAAAAAAAGTGGCCGGTCCTTAAGGGGGGTAAAGCCCACTGTCCTCAAGTGGTTAATAGTGTTCCTTTAAGCGTGGTGCTTGAGGTAACACGCCGCAGCCCGTGCGGCAGATACTTCCGGTGCACCGCAACGGACTGCAGTAGGTGTGAAAGTCTCCACAGACTTTCATTGCTTTTGCGGCCCCTTGTGGTAAAATAGGGTAATGCAATGCAAATTTACCTTGCAAATGTAAAAGGGGCCACAAAAAAAAAATAAGACCACCACAACCTTTTCACAATTACATACAATGCAGCCTTTTTATTGGGGGTAACCACAACCAATTACTTGGAACATGCCCACTTACAACAAACATATTTGTTTTTCCTTTTTTAATACATTTCTTTCCATTAATTTACACAACACATCCAACGCAATCCCACCACACAAAGTCCATAAGTGGAAGTTAACATACCCCCCATTAAACTAGACCGTAACATTACTTAAAGAGAGTCTGAAGCTTCCCCCAAAATACCTGTTTTTACTGGCCATTTATGTTAAGCAATAAGATCCCAGCTGAAATGCCACATTCCCCAAAATACCCAGGGCAAAATTTGGGGATCCTTCCTGGAAGAGGCAGAGCGGTGTGCAGTAGCTCTGCCTATGCTTGCGTCAATCTCTGACGATCTCCACCTCTCCCCGCCCCTCTCAGTCTTCTTTCACTGAGAGGGGCGGGGAAAGGCGGGGATCGGCAAAGAGTGATGAGAGCAGAGGTGGAGCTACAGCACAAAGCTCTGCCTCCCCCAGCAGCAAAATTCGCGACCTGCAAAGTCCTGGAATTTTGCCACAGGGTTTTGGGGGTATAAATATCTCGCTCTGCTGCGGGGATGCTGCGTTTCAGCTAGGATCTTATTGCTTAACATAAATAGCCAGTAAAAACAGGTATTTTTTTGGGCTTCAGACTCTCTTTAAGGTAGGGGATGTCTGGGCAGGCAGCTCCCAAATCCAATCTCCAAGTGTCACAGATATCCTGTGATTCTTTATATAAACTCAGTGGTGTAGCTAGAGATTATGGGGCCCCATAGCAAAACTTTCATGGGGCCATAATGCCACATGCTCCTACCCTATGGGCATGAGTTAACTGGGCAATTTAAATTCTCAAGCGATCTACACTGTATATATTCCATGGGCACCTAGACAAAATCAGGGTGGAAGAACACAAGAAAGTTAATGGTGAGTACACCAAGAACTACCTGGGCTCCCTCTGCTCCAGGACCCCATAGCAGCTGCTGTGGCTGATATGGCTATTGCTACGCCCTTGTATAAACTCCAGCGAAGACTCAGATTGCCCAAGCTGCATCTGGAGGGAAACTTTGACACCAATGGTGTCACAGCTATATCTCATTGGCTTGACTTGATCTGCACTGCAACAGCATCCTTCTGAAAGGTGAGTTGTTTCACAGCATCTATAACACACAAGAACACTGCCTGTACTACAGCCTCATAGCACACACACATTAATGCATAGTCCCCAGTAATCCAATGGGTACTTTAGCTCTATGCGAATGGCAACGCCTCCAATGGAGAGGGAAGGAGAGATGATGGCATGGTGTGCGAGTGAGCGTCTTCTAGTGGGTGATGTAAACATAAAGACAAAGCGTTTGTTTGTGGCTTGTTGTTGGGGTTGCTTAGAGATACACGCCAAATTGCTAAATGAGGTTGTGGGACACCTATACACATGCTAGACTCTCAATCGACACCTTGACAGTGCAAGCATGTATCTAGCATGTGCACAAGCCTATGGTTTCTAAGCACCCACTAAATCCACTTCTTAATTAGTGATATATGTAAAGGGCCGTACACACGCCTGACTAAGGAGGCTGATAAGGACAGCCTCAGCCGATAGGCTGTCCCCCAACTCACAAGCGATCTGCCTGGCATATCAAACCTGCTGCATGCATTTTAGTCGGTAGTGTAGCAATTTCCCATTTAGTCTTCTTGCTGCAAAAGTCTCATTTGACACAAATGGGCATTGCTTGGGAAATCTACTTAAAGCAAACCTAAAAGTGAAAAAAAACTTATGATATAATGAATTGTATGTGTAGTACAGCTAAAGGGGCCCATACACCTAACGATTTTCCCGCCGATATACAGCCGTTTCGATCACAGTGATCGAAACGGCTGTGAAATCGCCGCGCACACCGCTGACAGAACGATCGATTTCCGCCTGAAATTTTTCTCGGTCGCCAGCGGGTCGGGAGTGCGTCGTTAGCGGCGTTCGAATGCCCGATGACCGACGCAATACAGCGGGTATACATTACCTGTTACGGCCGGCGCGAGTCCCCTGGTCTTCTTCTCCGCTTCGGCCTCCAGACCGTTCCTGAAGCTACACAGAACTTCCTGTCCCGGCAGGAAGTTTAAACAGTAGAGCGCCCTTTACTGTTTAAACTTCCCCTGGACAGGAAGTTCAGTAGCCGGAGCGGAGAAGAAGACAGCGGGGACTCGCGCCGTCCGGAACAGGTAATGTATGCAGGGGGGCGGCAGCAGCGGCAGCTCCACAGATTGTGATCGGTTTCAGGCTGAAATCGATTCACAATCTGTGTGCAGTAAAGGTAGCCATACAATCCCTCTCTGATCAGATTCGATCAGAGAGGGATCTATCTGTTGGTCGAATCTGATGGCAAATCGACCAGTGTATGGCCACCTTTAGAAATAGAACATTAGCAGCAAAGAAAGGAGACTCATGTTTTTCTTTTCAGTTATATAGCTTAGTTAATGAACATTGCATCATTCTGCCATATTTACAGTTTAGAAACCACACTATTTTAAGCTATAAAATAGAGCAGAAATAATGACCCTTTCTTGCAGTAAAACCTCATCTCAAGCTGTCTCTCTCTGTTTCTTGGCTGTTCAAGTGCTTCAGAAAACAGGACTGCATTCGACCCAGTGAGTCAAATAGCTCAGAGAAGCTCTTGCATAGATAACATCTGACGTGTTTTAACTCTAGTGTTGGGCGAACACCTAGATGTTCGGGTTCGCGAACGTTCGCCGAACATCGCCGCGATGTTCGGGTGTTCGCGCCGAACTCCGAACATAATGGAAGTCAATGGGGACCCGAACTTTCGTGCTTTGTAAAGCTTCCTTACATGCTACATACCCCAAATTTGCAGGGTATGTGCACCTTGGGAGTGGGTACAAGAGGAAAAAAAATATTTGAAAAAGAGCTTATAGTTTTTGAGAAAATTGATTGTAAAGTTTCAAAGGAAAAACTGTCTTTTAAATGTGGAAAATGTCATGTTTCTTTGCACAGGTAACATGCTTTTTGTCGCCATGCAGTCATAAATGTAATACAGAGAAGAGGTTCCAGGAAAAGGGACAGGTAACGCTAACCCAGCACAAGCAGCAGAACACGTGATGGAACAGGAGGAGGCGCAGGAGGAGAAGGCCACGCTTTTTGAGACACAACATCCCAGGCCTTGCATGAGGACAAATAGCGTGCGGATATAGCAATGCTTTTTGCCGCCATGCAGTCATAAATGTAATAAAGATGAGAGGTTCAATAAACAGGGACCGGAAACGCTAACCCAGCAGCAGCAGCAGCAGCACACGTGATGGAACAGGAGGAGGCGCAGGAGGAGAAGGCCACGCTTTTTGAGACACAACATCCCAGGCCTTGCATGAGGACAAATAGCGCGCGGATATAGCAATGCTTTTTGCCGCCATGCAGTCATAAATGTAATAAAGATGAGAGGTTCAATAAACAGGGACCGGCAATGCTAACCCAGCAGCAGCAGCACACGTGATGGAACAGGAGGAGGCGCAGGAGGAGAAGGCCACGCTTTTTGAGACACAACCCAGGCCTTGCATGAGGACAAATAGCATGCGGATATAGCAATGCTTTTTGCCGCCATGCAGTCATAAATGTAATACAGATGAGAGGTTCAATAAACAGGGACCGGAAACGCTAACCCAGGCCAGCAGCAGCAGCACGTGATGGAACAGGAGGAGGCGCAGGAGGAGAAGGCCACGCTTTTTGAGACGCAACCCAGGCCTTGCATGAGGACAAATAGCGTGCGGATATAGCAATGCTTTTTGCCGCCATGCAGTCATAAATGTAATAAAGATGAGAGGTTCAATAACCAGGGACCGGCAACGCTAACCCAGCAGCAGCAGCACACGTGATGGAACAGGAGGAGGCGCAGGAGGAGAAGGCCACGCTTTCAGACACAACAACCCAGGCCTTGCATGAGGACAAGAAGCGTGCGGATAGCATGCTTTTTGCCGCCATGCAGTCATAAATGTAATAAAGATAAGAGGTTCCATAAACAGGGACCGGAAACGCTAACCCAGCAGCAGCACACGTGATGGAACAGGAGGAGGCGCAGGAGGAGAAGGCCACGCTTTCAGACACAACAACCCAGGCCTTGCATGAGGACAAGAAGCGTGCGGATAGCATGCTTTTTGCCTCCATGCAGTCATAAATGTAATAAAGATAAGAGGTTCCATAAACAGGGACCGGAAACGCTAACCCAGCAGCAGCACACGTGATGGAACAGGAGGAGGTGCAGGAGGAGAAGGCCACGCTTTCAGACACAACAACCCAGGCCTTTCATGAGGACAAGAAGCGTGCGGATAGCATGCTTTTTGCCGCCATGCAGTCATAAATGTAATAAAGATAAGAGGTTCCATAAACAGGGACCGGCAACGCTAACCCATCACAGATGGTCATTGTTCATGTTACTTGGTTGGGGTCCAGGAGTGTTGCATAGTCGTTTCCAATCCAGGATTGATTCATTTTAATTTGAGTCAGACGGTCTGCATTTTCTGTGGAGAGGCGGATACGCCGATCTGTGACGATGCCTCCGGCAGCACTGAAACAGCGTTCCGACATAACGCTGGCTGCCGGGCAAGCCAGCACCTCTATTGCGTACATTGCCAGTTCGTGCCAGGTGTCTAGCTTCGATACCCAATAGTTGAAGGGTGCAGATGGATTGTTCAACATAGCTACGCCACCTGACATGTAGTCCTTGACCATCTTCTCCAGGCGATCGATGTTGGAGGTGGATCTGCACGCTTGCTGTTCTGTGGGCTGCTGCTGCATGGGTGTCAGAAAATGTTCCCACTCCAAGGACACTGTCGATACCATTCCCTTTTGGGCACTAGCTGCGGCTTGTGTTGTTTGCTGCCCTCCTGGTCATCCTGGGTTTGCGGAAGTCAGTCTGTCAGCGTACAACTGGCTAGAGGAGGGGGAGGATGTCAATCTCCTCTCTAAAGTCTCCACAAGGGCCTGCTGGTATTCTTCCATTTTGACCTGTCTGACTCTTTCTTCAAGCAGTTTTGGAACATTGTGTTTGTACCGTGGATCCAGAAGGGTATAAACCCAGTAATTGGTGTTGTTCAGAATGCGCATAATGCGTGGGTCGCGTTCAATGCAGTCTAGCATGAATTGAGCCATGTGTGCCAGAGTCCTGCCAGAATCCTCATCATCCTCTTGTGAGCGTTGTGATAGTTGTTGTGATGCATCATAGTCGTCACCTTCTTCCTGGTCTGCTTCTGCTGACCATTCGCGCTGAATTGTGGAAGTCCAACGTGCACCGCTCTGGCCCTCGTCAGTGGTGGCATGAAATTCCTGCTCCAACTCCAGCTGTTCCTCCTCCTCTTCTTCGTCATAGCTGCTGGGGCCAGCGTTTCCTGAGGCGGGTGGCCTGATGTTGGTACCATCACGCTGATCGTTTTCTCCTTCAGATTCCCCCAGTTGCATCATGACAGCTGTTTCCTTGATTTTCAACATTGACCTCTTCAGTAAACACAGCAGTGGTATGGTAATGCTGACTGAAGAGTTGTCACTGCTCACAAGCAACGTGGATGGCTCAAAATTTTGGAGGACTTGGCAGAGGTCCAACATGTTGGCCCAATCGGATCCACAGAAGCTTGGCAGCTGTCCGGATGCGCCTCGGTACTGCGCCGTCATGTACTGGACCACTGCACTCTTCTGCTCGCAAAAGCGGGCTAGCATGTGCAGCGTAGAATTCCAGCGCGTAGGGACATCACACAGCAAGCGATGGTGGGGGAGATTGAAGCGCTCCTGCATCTTGGCGAGTGCCCCCGAAGCAGTACTGGAATTTCTACAATGTTTGGCCACTCGTCGCACCTTCAACAGAAAATCGGCCACGCCTGGGTATGTCCTCAGGAACCGCTGAACTACTAGGTTCATCACGTGCGCCAGGCAAGGGATGTGTGTTAGCTTAGCCAACCTTAAAGAGCGAATGAGATTACTCCCATTATCACACACAACCATGCCCGGTTTCAGGTCCAGCGGTGCCAGCCACAAATCCGTCTGTTCCTTTATTCCCCTCCAAATTTCCTCCCCTGTGTGCTGCTTATCCCCAAGGCAGATCAGCTTCAGCAACGCTTGCTGACGCATGCCAACAGCTGTGCTGCACTGCTTCCACGATCCTACTGCTGCTGGGTTAGCGTTTCCGGATGAGGTACAGCTTTGAGATGCGTTGGAGGAGAAGGAGTCAGAGAGGTAGGTGCTGCTGTTGTTATCCAGTGGGAGGCAGGGGTGCAGCTAAGGTTTTTGTGGCCCCAAGCGGACTGTAGCAAGAGGCCCTATCCTGCGGCGCGCGAAGCGCGCCGCGGCGAATAATGGGTGTGGCTATCCCGCATAAGTGGGCGTGGCCATGACATGTGGGTGGAGCAGGAGGGCGGATTGGGGCGGGGCTGTTTGCGGGAAAAAAATGGATGTTGGGGTGATTGAGGCGCGCGTAGCGCGCCGAAAGATTGGCGCGGCCATGACATTGTATGGGCGAAGCTTAACCGTAGCACAGCAAATATAGCCAACTATGACCATTAAATAATAAATGCAGCAACAGTTACCCCAGACACCAGAAAATAAAAACGCAATTTGGGCCACATTTCAGCAGAAATCAAACGCAATTAGGGCACATTTTCAGCAGAAATCAAACGCAATTAGGGCACATTTTCAGCAGATATCAAACGCATTTAGGGCACAGTTCAGCAGAAATCAATCGCAATTAGGGCCACATTTTCAGCAGATATCAAACGCATTTAGGGCGCAGTTCAGCAGAAATCAATCGCAATTAGGGCCACATTTTCAGCAGATATCAAACGCATTTAGGGCACAGTTCAGCAGAAATCAATCGCAATTAGGGCCACATTTTCAGCAGATATCAAACGCATTTAGGGCACAGTTCAGCAGAAATCAATCGCAATTAGGGCCACATTTTCAGCAGATATCAAACGCATTTAGGGCACAGTTCAGCAGAAATCAATCGCAATTAGGGCCACATTTTCAGCAGATATCAAACGCATTTAGGGCGCAGTTCAGCAGAAATCAATCGCAATTAGGGCCACATTTTCAGCAGATATCAAACGCATTTAGGGCACAGTTCAGCAGAAATCAATCGCAATTAGGGCCACATTTTCAGCAGATATCAAACGCATTTAGGGCACAGTTCAGCAGAAATCAATCGCAATTAGGGCCACATTTTCAGCAGATATCAAACGCATTTAGGGCACAGTTCAGCAGAAATCAATCGCAATTAGGGCCACATCAGCAAATTCGCAATTAGGGCTGCGGCTGCAAAAAGAAAAGAATTTACTCACCTGGCAGGCTGGCACTGGCAGAAGTCTTCTCTCCCTGGTCTCCTCTCCCGGCCGGCTTCTCAGGCGCGCAGTTCCCACGGAGCTCCCTCCCTGGCTTCCTCCTCCAATCTCCCGCGCTGATTCATGCAGGGCTACGGGTCGGGAAGATGGCCACCCGAAGCCCTGTACTGGAGACATAGTCTCCAGAGCAGGGCTTCGGCGGCGGCCATCTTCCTGTAGCCCTGCTCTGCTCTGCCAGCCCGGCGGGGCTGCGGGGAAAAAGTGACGTCACGCCGACGTCACGGAGCCGCCGAGGCCCCTAAGATTGTGAGGCCCCAAGCGACCGCTTGGTTCGCTTTATGCCTCGCGGCGCCCCTGGTGGGAGGGACGGCGGTGCAGCTGTTTGCGGCGTGGGCAACACCCGCGCCGTAGCAGGTGAGGAATCGCTGCCAGGCTCCACAAGGTTCACCCAGTGTGCGGTAAGGGAGATGTATCGACCCTGGCCGAACGCACTCGTCCAGATGTCAGTGGTGAGGTGAACCTTGCAGGCAACGGCATTCTTCAAGCTTCGGGTTATTTTGCTGACCACGTGCTCATGCAACTCAGGCACTGCAGAGCGCGCAAAGTGGTAGCGGCTGGGAACCACGTAACGTGGGATGGCCACTGACATCATGCCCTTGAAGCTGTTTGTCTCCACCACTCGATATGGCAGCATTTCGCAGGCCAGAAGCTTGGCTATGCTTGCTGTTACTGCCACGGCACGGAGGTCATTTGTTGGCAATTTCCTCTTGCGCTCAAACATCTCCGAGACAGACAACTGAACCGTAGGGCTGCACACTGAAGGGCTGTTGGTTGTTGTGTTTGATGAACACTGGGAGACCTCAAGAGCACTACTCCGGAAAGTGACAGTGTCAGCGTCGTCTGATGTTTGTGAATGTTGTGAACCACGCAATGGCTGGGCTACTGCTGCTGCTGAGGCGGGTCTGGTGGTGAGTCTGGTGACCCCAAGGGAGGCAGTGTTGCTGGTACCCTGTCCTGCCGCGTTTGCCCACAGAGTGGGATGTTTGGATAGCATGTGGCGGCTCATGCTGGTGGTGGAGAGGTTGTTAATACTTTTCCCCCTGCTCAGGCGGGTCTTGCACATCTTGCAAATTGCCATAGTACCATCCTCAGTGCAGTCTTCAAAGAAAGCCCAGACTTTGGAGCACCTGCCTTGCTGGCAATTTCTGTTTGCGCCTCTTTTGCCTCTCACTTGAACTTCCACGCTTGTGGTGCCTGAAATTGCGCGCCGCCTACCTTGTGGCACAAGGCGAACTCGTGCAGCAGTGGGTTCTTCAACAGACTCATCTGTGCTGCTGCTATGATGGCGATGTTCTCGTTCACAAACAAAATCTGGGTCTATGTCCACATTGTCCATACCCTCCTCTTCCATCTCCTGAAACTCGTCATATGTCATTGTGGGGGGCCGCCGCCGTGGAGTAGAGCTCCCCAGAACAACCTCTGCGCAGCTCACTCCAACGTCGTCTTCCAGATCTTGTCGGCCGACCTCCTGCAATTGCAACCCCTCCTGCCCAACTTGCTCTGGGATTTGGGTTTCCGAGTCCTCCTCGGACTCGCCTTGTATTTCAGTGCGCGGTCCATTTCCCACAGTTAATGGTTGTGAATCCGGGCACAACATTTCTGGCTGTTCCTCCATTGACCTTTCAAAGGTGGAAGTTTGT
This sequence comes from Hyperolius riggenbachi, assembly GCF_040937935.1. NCBI lineage: Eukaryota > Metazoa > Chordata > Amphibia > Anura > Hyperoliidae > Hyperolius > Hyperolius riggenbachi. The sequence continues at coordinate 94,214,414 of NC_090654.1, forward strand.
TGGGCTGGGAATAGCTCCTGCGAATACCCCATTGTGTCCTGAGGTAATTCATCGGACTGGTTATCTGGCAGTTGTGTGCGTGGTGTCGCTGCCGGTTGTGTCAGGTTTGTGCCCACTGGCTCCTTGTAACTGGCTGATGACTCGGACCTCGTGCGTGATGTGCTGGTGCTGCTTAACCCACTGCTGGACGCTTGAGAGGTCATCCAAGTAATTATCTGGTCCTGTTCTTTTGGATTTGTGAGGGTTGTTGTCCTGGACAACATGGGCGGTATTGAGTGGGTTTTCTTGGGTGCTCCCCTGTGGCCTGTACGTGAACCGTCAGGGAAAACACCTCTTCCCTTGCCCCTCCCTCTTTCACCGGATTTCTTCCTCATTTCACTTATCCTTAAAGTACACGCTGACTGGCAGCAGTACAGTGGCAGTACAGAAATGCTATACAGTGGTGGGTGAGCGGTGTACCACTATTCCCAGCAGCGACACAGAGCACAATGCTATACAGTGGTGGGTGAGCGGTGTACCACTATTCCCAGCAGCGACACAGAGCTCAATGCTATACAGTGGCGGGTGAGCGGTGTACTACTGTTCCCAGCAGACACAGAGTGGCAGTAAACACAATAATGCTATATAGTGCTGGGTGAGCGGTGTACACAGAGTGGCAGTAAACACAATGCTATATAGTGTGGCTGAGCGAGCGGTGTACTACTGTTCCCAGCAGACACAGGGTGGCAGTAAACACAATGCTATATAGTGTGGCTGAGCGATGTACACAAAGTGGCAGTAAACACAATGCTATATAGTGTGGCTGAGCGAGCGGTGTACTACTGTTCCCAGCAGACACAGAGTGGCAGTAAACACAATGCTATATAGTGTGGCTGAGCGAGCGGTGTACTACTGTTCCCAGCAGACACAGAGTGGCAGTAAACACAATGCTATATAGTGTGGCTGAGCGAGCGGTGTACTACTGTTCCCAGCAGACACAAAGTGGCAGTAAACACAATGCTATATAGTGTGGCTGAGCGAGGTACACAGAGTGGCAGTAAACACAATGCTATATAGTGTGGCTGAGCGAGCGGTGTACTACTGTTCCCAGCAGACACAGAGTGGCAGTAAACACAATGTTATATAGTGTGGCTGAGCGAGGTACACAGAGTGGCAGTAAACACAATGCTATATAGTGTGGCTGAGTGAGGTACACAGAGTGGCAGTAAACACAATGCTATATAGTGTGGCTGAGCGAGCAGTGTACTACTGTTCCCAGCAGACACAGAGTGGCAGTAAACACAATGCTATATAGTGTGGCTGAGCGAGGTACACAGAGTGGCAGTAAACACAATGCTATATAGTGTGGCTGAGCGAGCAGTGTACTACTGTTCTCAGCAGACACAGAGTGGCAGTAAACACAATGCTATATAGTGTGGCTGAGCGAGGTACACAGAGTGGCAGTAAACACAATGCTATATAGTGTGGCTGAGCGAGCGGTGTACTACTGTTCCCAGCAGACACAGAGTGGCAGTAAACACAATGTTATATAGTGTGGCTGAGCGAGGTACACAGAGTGGCAGTAAACACAATGCTATATAGTGTGGCTGAGCGAGCGGTGTACTACTGTTCCCAGCAGACACAGAGTGGCAGTAAACACAATGTTATATAGTGTGGCTGAGCGAGGTACAGAGTGGCAGTAAACACAATGCTATATAGTGTGGCTGAGCGAGCAGTGTACTACTGTTCCCAGCAGACACAGAGTGGCAGTAAACACAATGCTATATAGTGTGGCTGAGTGAGGTACACAGAGTAACAGTAAACACAATGCTATATAGTGTGGCTGAGCGAGCAGTGTACTACTGTTCCCAGCAGACACAGAGTGGCAGTAAACACAATGCTATATAGTGTGGCTGAGCGAGGTACGCAGAGTGGCAGTAAACACAATGCTATATAGTGCAGTGTTCTCCCCAGAAATTTTTTCCAGCCGGGTGGCATGAAATAGTAGCCGGGTGGCATGAAAAAGTAGCCGGGTGGGTTGAGATGAAAATGCAGGGCAACTCTGCTTACAGCATAGGAGGTGAGCCGATGACAGCCGGGTGGTCACCAAATCTAGCCGGGTGGAGCACCCGGCTAAAAGAGCCTGGGGAGAACACTGGAGTGTGGCTGAGCGAGCAGTGTACTACTGTTCCCAGCAGACACAGAGTGGCAGTAAACACAATGCTATATAGTGTGGCTGAGCGAGGTACACAGAGTGGCAGTAAACACAATGCTATATAGTGTGGCTGAGCGAGCAGTGTACTACTGTTCCCAGCAGACACAGAGTGGCAGTAAACACAATGCTATATAGTGTGGCTGAGCGAGGTACACAGAGTGGCAGTAAACACAATGCTATATAGTGTGGCTGAGCGAGCAGTGTACTACTGTTCCCAGCAGACACAGAGTGGCAGTAAACACAATGCTATATAGTGTGGCTGAGCGAGCAGTGTACTACTGTTCCCAGCAGACACAGAGTGGCAGTAAACACAATGCTATATAGTGTGGCTGAGCGAGGTACACAGAGTGGCAGTAAACACAATGCTATATAGTGTGGCTGAGCGAGCGGTGTACTACTGTTCCCAGCAGCGACACACAATGACTGGGGGGACCCTGGCTAGCGTGGCTGGAGCGCGAACTACCCTGCCTGCCTACCCAAAGCTAAACCCACAGACAAATGGTGGAGATATGACGTGGTTCGGGTATTTATTTACCCGAACCACGTGACAGTTCGGCCAATCAGAGCGCGTTCGGGTCCGAACCACGTGACCCGTTCGGCCAATCACAGCGCTAGCCGAACGTTCGGGGAACGTTCAGCCATGCGCTCTTAGTTCGGCCATGTGGCCGAACGGTTTGGCCGAACACCATCAGGTGTTCGGCCGAACTCGAACATCACCCGAACAGGGTGATGTTCTGCAGAACCCGAACAGTGGCTAACACTGTTCGCCCAACACTATTTAACTCTTTCTGTACTGGAAAACCATACAAAACTCTTTTCTTTGCTAATAATGTTCTATTTCTCAGCTGTACTACACATACAATTCATTATATCTTAAGTTTATTTTTTTTGCTTCAGGTTTTGTAGTGAACTCTCAGGTGTTTATCTAGAGCTGTTGCGTGGCGTTAGTCTATAGCTACACCTAAACTGTGTGTGGTGGCGGGTTACGGCTGTGCATACAATGCTACTGTTATGCCAGCGGAGTGGCTTGGGCCTGCTACATGAGGGACATGCTGACATTATAGTAACAGAGACACATTGTCCTGTGCTTCATTCCCTGTGTTAGTGAGCTCTGACAGGAACATTCAAGTGTCTGTATTTCCGATAAGGAACAAGGAGCCTCTTGAAGGTACTCCAGCCTTTGATAGACTCCTGTCCACACTTGCAGGCTGCTAATATCTGCTATCTGTTATGGTGGCAGCTCTGAGGGCTTATCAGTCCCTCACACATGGATTGTGTCTCCTCCCTGGGCCGCTGAATGATATGCTAATATAGATATACACTGTAGATAGAATAAGGTGTTGCCTCGCGTAAACAGCCAGTTGTGCTAAAGTCCAGATTCAGAGGTTTGGCGTTTCCAGACGGTATAACAATTGTACAATGTAATGCTTGGTACACATGAAGCAATTTCCCATCAGATCAGCGCATTGAGAATTTCCGACATGTCCCATCTGCTCCCGATCGAGTACAGGATTGATTTTTTTTAGATCACTACTGCAAAAAATCGATCCCGTTATCGATCAGGTGCAGATCAGACATGTTGGAAATTATCAATTTAACCCGTTGATTTCATGGGAAATTGCTTCTTGTGTGCCAGGCTTCATGCTGGGTACGCACCATGCAATTTTAAAGTACATCCGAGGTGACATGTGACATGATGAGATAGACTTGTGTATGTATAGTGCCTAGAACACAAATAACTAGGCTGTGTTCCTTTTTTTTACTTCTCTGCCTGAAAGAGGTACAAATCAGGTAAGGAAGAGACAGTTTCTGTCCGGGTCGGGACTGGGCCGGACTATAACGTAACCCTCACTAATGAGGAATTACAGCCATAAAACACTTTCCTGGCAGGGAATGGCTTCTGAGAGCAGAAAAGAGATAAAAAGGGTCAATAGTTCATAGATTTTAGCTCTGGCATACTTCAATGAATGTGTCATTGAGAAGAGGAAATGAAACAGAAAAATCTTAAACTGTAGATTTAAATATAGAATAAAACTGTGGGATAGCTACAAAAAGCCATTTTGGGGGGGGGGGGGGGGGGGGTAGATACAATTGTTTAGCTCATTAGTTTATTTTCACCTTTATTGTCCTTTATCTTCAAGGGACTCCGAGCAGTAACAAAAATAACATTTTGAACTTACCTGGGGCTTTCTCCAGCCCACCGTAGGTCAGGATGTCCCTCAGCATCCATCTGGCTCCTCTCTCAGGCCCTGGTCAGAAATGGCTCCCCGGTGGCTCCCAGCAACACTGGGCCTGAGTGTTGGGGGCCTTCTTCCTGAAAGGTGACGTCAGTCGTCACCACGCTGGCCGCCTCGCGTCATAACGGCGGCCGGCGTGACAGTAATGTGTATGTGCGGTTTAATCGTGCATGCGCAGTACTGTCACGCCGGCCGCCGTGAGGCAGCCGGCGTGGTGATGACTGACGTCCACCTTCAGGAAGAAGGCGCCCGACACTCAAGCCCAGTGTCACCGGGGAGCCATTTCTGACCAGGGCCTGGGAGAAGAGCTAGATGGACGCCGAGGGACCTCCCGACCTACGGTGGGTTGGAGAAAGCCCCAGGTAAGTTCAGATTTTGATTTTTGTTACTGCTCGGAGTCCCTTTCAGATTCTTTTTGCAACCGAGAAAAAGATTGGATCAGACAAAAAATTGTACAGTCTACTGATTGCCAGCGACCGATTCCATCTCAAAATCAATCTTTTTCTTAATTGAAAGCAGATTGGGCAGGCTGGAAAATATCGTTCAAATTACTGGCTATCATTCCATGTGTAAGTCCTTTCAATCTATTTGATATCCAGTCAGAAAAAATGATCAGAAATCTGTGTACAGTATGTGTGGATGCTAGCTTTCTTCAATAACCGATCAATGTCAGATCTGAATATCGATCTGATCAATCTCCCGAATAGAATCGGAGGTAAAAATTGCATGGTTGGTACTAAGCTTAAATATGAAATAGAGTCAAATGAAGATAGCAGCCTGGCATATAGGAAACTCGACTACCTTTTAAAATAAAGCTGCTGAGGTAAAAGTTTGCCTTGTGCATTTGAGTGCTAACGCAATTTAGTGATGGCTGCTGGGAAGTTAGAGAACTAGACTTTATGTTACTAGTCACACCCAGAGCAAGCAGTTATCTCTAATAATCAGGGACAGCCTGGATTTGTGTGAAAACAATTCTCACTGCAGGCGTGTTCACTTCATCGCAGTCCCACAACCTCTAAGGCCCCGTTCACACTTGCGGTTTTGTAAAAACCGGAACGGATGTCCGGACCGCACCGGATCCGGACCGGACTTAATCCGTACGGTTCCTATCCGGATCAGGTCCGGATCCGGTCCGTTTGCATCCGTTTTCCGTGCGGTATGAACACGGTCCGGATCCGGTTTCTTAAAGAGATAACAACCTGTAAATACCTGGGGTCTGGGAGGTCAGCAGAAGCTCTGGGGTCATTGTTGGAGACAGGTGGACGTGTGGAGACCATCCGTGGATACAGTGACTGCAGTTGGGACCATGGATCCAGTCATTTTTTACTCGTACCTGGGAATTCTCTCCTTCCTGTTGTTCACCTACTACTATGTGGGGAGAAGGCCTCACCTCCTCGTTATCAGACATATCATTAGACATGTTGCTGCCAAAGAGCTCCAGCATGAAATCCCTGCTGCTCCACTCTGTGAACGCTGGGCCCATGTGGTCCCCATCCAAAATGGTCACTAGAAAAAGCATAGGAAGTGGGGTAGAACGTCCGGTTTTTATAGCCAGTGTGTTGTGCGCTCTCCGGTTCTCATTGGTTTGTATTAGCCGGATGCAACAGTCCGGCTCCGCTCCGGATACGTCTGCCGGAGGAGCCGGACCAAAAAATAGCGCATGTTGGATCCGGCTCCGGTCCGGACGAAACGGACGCATGTGAACGGACGCATAGACTTTCATTGCTATGCCGTGCGTCCGTTCCGTCCGTTCCGCATACGGTCCGGCTCCGGCACGGCGATTCCGGACGGCGACCGCTAATGTGAACCGGGCCTAATTCCTCACAACCTCTCACTAATGGTTTGCTACCTTATAGCAGTCAGATATAAAAAAATCCAGGCCAAGTTTCAGCCCCCCCAGCGAAACATTGAAGGCCCCCCCCCCAATTTTTAAACAATTCTTTCCTTTGTTCCCCTTGGTGCCCTTCTCACAAGGGTCATAAAATATGAATAAAGTGTGGCCATCGTGATCTTCTCACCCATAACAAGTGTAGCCACAAAAACACCTGATCTGAACTATAGTTCCCTGTATCGAAGAAAAAGAAGGTTAGTAGTTGGGCCCCAAAACAGCTCTGGGCCTCTGCGTACACCAAGTTTGTTGGAGGACTTTGTTGTCCAAGCTATATTCAACTACGGTAAGCTATAAGGGGCGTAACTACAGTGGAGCTGACCCTGCATCTACAGGAGGGTCCAGAGCTGCAAGCAAGGCTGAATTTATATTCTTTTTCCGCCCCAGGCCAAGTATGTTGTTGGGCACCGCTCTCCATGTGCAGCAGCGCCCCTCCCATTCCATGTACAGCCCCCTCTTCCATATGTAACATCCATGTACTGCAGCCCCTCCCATTCCATGTACAGCTCCCTTGGGCATCAACTCTTTTTTTCATGTGTTGCTCCCCATTTGCAGCTTTCTGTTTCACATGTAGCAGCCCCTATTTCACATCCAGGTGCCCCCTTGGGCTGCAGCTGCCTAAGGCCCAGGCCTTAGAGGCCTTTTCATAAATCTGGCCCTGGCTGTAAGGGGGCCCCAACACGACTCTTCCCTTCCTTCAATGAAGGGGTCCATCCTTAAGATCAGATGTTTTTGTGGCTACACTTGTTATGGGTGTAAAGATTATGATGGCCACACCTTTTTTATGACCCTTGGAAGTGTTACTAAGGGTAGGCAAGGGAAAAGGTGTGAACATTGGGGGCTCCGTCAAAGTTTTGCCAGGGGTCCTCGTAATTTTTAGTTAAGCCCCTGTAAGCTATCTATATTTTTGTTTTTGAGGCTCTCACTACACCTTCCAGCTAGTGGTTTGTACAAGTGCTTAGTATGTGTCACCCTTAATGGTCGTGGCTGGATCATTAGGGTGACACTGCTGTACATGACTGCTGTGCTATATGCTATAGCTGAGAGGTCTGTACTGTTCAATGAAGCGAGGAGGAGAAAAAAAAATTATGAAAAGGATCTCATGGGCAAGTATTCACATGCTAGTTTTTGGCTTGCCCCTTGCAGAGCGCGAAAGTCAGAAAAAAAATTTTCAGCATGTACCTTAATACTTAGGGAACCCCCAAACTTCCTCCGATATGCTCACATGGACCCTGTCACAAGACCCCTAGTGGCCGGACTGCCGAATGCCTTCCAATCGGTTTCAGCACACAGACCATGCAAGCTGTGGTCGCGATCAGTGCGCAGAAACCGCTGGAATTTTGGCAGCAGACCGACTAGAAGGGAGCCTGTGAGTTATGGTAATTACAAATTACACACTATTTCAGGGTATAACTGCCACCACCTCTGTTATCATGGGACAGAGGCACCCACTGACTGACTGAGCCTAGAACTGTAAATAAAAACAGTTAAACACACTCTATTCTGTCTAGCTAGCGACAATAGTAGCGTCTCTCCAAAGACCCGGGTTCAGTTTCTGTGTATGACTGAATAATAGGGTAGCGGAATAAACAAACTGACGATAGCGTTGGTTTATTAAATATGCAATATAAATAATTAATATATACAGAAAATCGTTAAAATCAACAATTATAGAGACAAATGATAACACAGTATAGAAAATAAAAACGGGAGAAAATACTTAGTTCGTGGAAATATGTCCTTTCTGAGAAAACTTGTAAAGTTCCTGGTTTCAGTTCAAGAGCAAAGTTCCTTTGTTCAGTTCAGGCAAGATGGCCGCTATCCACATGGTCCCCTGGCTAGCAGCATGCTCTCGTGAAGGTGAAATTTGAAGGACTGAATTGCCCGGGCAGCTCATTTACTTTTAATGGGCTTCCAGAGTCGGCCCCCGGGCCGGACTATGGTAATCACATCTGGGCAGGGCCTTTCATAAGCCCCCCATAACCCTGACATATCCTCAAGGCCGACCTACGTGGCCCGGCACACAAATAATAATTACATATTATCGATCCCCAGAACCTACCGATTAATATGATACCTTGGATGCGGGTGCTAGGGCGTATGGTTACCGAGGGGTCCATAACTCCGTAACCGAACGAGGCAGGATTATGATTTGTATACCACGACGTTGGGCAAACTTTAGCGAATCCGAATACACTCCTCCCACCTCTGGGTGACACCCGGTTTTCCTTTAATAAGCAGAAATCATAAATCACATGCATCCTATCCCTTTTGAACCATGGAGACGCTTTGTCTGGAGAGCAGGAGGAAGCCCCATTTGCTAGTCAATTCACATTGAGGTGTGAGCTGTGAGCTCATCCTGTCTTTTCCAAAGGCAGGACACTTATCTGAAGTTCTGCCAGAGTGCAGCATTCTGTGTCCCCAGGTAATTAAAAGTAAACAGTAGCCTCTTGGACACACACATTGTTCCTGTTCATTAGTAAATCAAAAGAGCCATCCTGCAGTTAAGCTAAAGGCCCATACACACGTCGGATTTCCACGAACGACGGGTCGTTTGAACGTCCCGTCGTTCCGTCGATCGCCCGCTAAATCGGGCGTGTGTACAGACTATCGTTCGCTTTATAAGAGTGAGTTTGAGCGATCCGCCGGGTGGATCGCTCAAACTCACTCTTATCAAGCGAACGATAGTCTGTACACACGCCCGATTTAGCAGGCGATCGACGGAACGACGGGACGTTCAAACGACCCGTCGTTCGCGGAAATCCGACGTGTGTATGGGCCTTTATGCTATCTCTCTGCTGAGAAAGGAGAGAGCCCAGATTGACTGCAGATGCTCCTACACAACCAATCCAGATTCTATCGATCTTAATCGCAATCAATGCAGAGAATCGATTGCGATCGCATGTTCTTCACGGGCGGTTCAAGGACGCGTCTGCAGCCACCCAACCGTCCGTCACAGACCCCCTAAACTGCAGTAATGATGCCACATTGAAGATTCTGCTTGCTTCTCTGTGATTTTCTGGAGGAAGTCTGCTGTCATTGTCATTGCCTGGCCTCCCGCTATTACTGGTGGGAGGGGCGTGGTGTTTATGTCGCTGACCCCCTCCTCAATCATTTTCTTCTATATCTTGTACTAGAAACATATCTATAGATTACAGTTATTCAAACTCTGCTGCAAATAGTCTTCCATTCAGAGCAAGAACATATATAGGGCTTGATTCACAAAGCGGTGCTAACCTACTTAGCACGCCTAAAGTCTTTAGACGCGCTAACCAGGGTGCTAAGTAGGTTAGCACCGGATTTCTCAATCAGATCGCATGCTAACTTTGCGCGCGCAAACTTTTATGCGCGAAAAGCTCGTTTAGACGTGCTAAGGGGGTTTTCACAGGCGTGCTAACAGTTAGCACTGCTTTGTGAATCAAGCCCATAGTGTATCAGATGGGGTGTGGTAAGGTGTGGTCTAGAACAAAACATTAGAAACTGCTAAATAAAACTGTCCTGGAGAATGGATATACCCAGTGAAACGTCTGATAGCAGAGAACAGGTGTTCACTAATATGATAACAAAGAACAATTGTTCAGCACACAAACGCAACTGCAACCTACTCTGGGCACTGACTGTCAGTAGGACAGTAAACAAGTACTAACAATCTTATGCCTGGTACACACCATGCAATTTCCCATCAGATAGATGGGTCGAGTAGATCATTTAATTAATAATTAATTTAATTAATAAAAATGAATTCAATTAATAAGGTTTGATCTGATTTCCGATCGTTTTCCTGATTGATTTTGGAAAATAATCGGAAATAAGATCGGACCAGTCGGAAATTATCTATTCGACCCGTCTGTGACGAATCAACGGTTATTCGTCCTAAAAAAGTAGTTAGAGCCTTATAAAATATTCCCTGTCGCCACTATTAAAAGTGACAGCAGAGGGAAAGGCTTGGTTTATAAGAAGATCAGGGGAGCCAGGGGTTAATACAGTTTTTGGTTTAAATACACTTTATTTTCCCTTCACCAAAGGGCTGGAGAAATCTTTTCATGGTCAGCTAATTAGCCTCCTGTTGAAAAGATTTTCTGCCAGCACAGGGACCCCCAACCAGGCAGAAGGAGGGAAATCTCACACCTTCACTGCCTAACCCCGACTTGGTGGCTCCTCAGCTCCGTACATGAAAAGAGCAGCCACAGGAGGTCCTGCTAACATCCTGCAGAAGCCACTTAGAGACTACAGCTGGCTTTCTCAATGACCCTAGGAAAACCTGCTGTGACCTCAGGAATCCCAATATTCATATGTTCTCCATATTTCCTTCATAATTCCTGACATAGCAGATCTCCCTGCCCATGAAATCTGCACAGGTTATGGGATTCCACAGGGCGCTGGTTCTGACAGGTTTACGGACCAATCGGACTGCCAGATCTAGCGTAAGATTGTTTTAAAATAACCCTCTAATACCCCAGGGGTCTGATTCCCCAAGTTTGGTATCAACGTTCTTGATAAATTCTGACAAACCTAAAAATGTTATTAGATTTAACACAACTTGTACGGTTTGCAGATGAGCACACTTATCATGATTCAGGTAAAATTTTGTCTCTCGAAGAGGGGCAGGGATCTCCTATTCCAAAGAGGTGTGTGATCCACGCCCCCTAACCCCTCCTTGCTGGAGTGGGGGCTATAACCAGACAGAGCCCAGAAAGCTCTGGGTCCTTTACCTTCAATCTGATGCCTAGTAACATCCTGGCAGCCCGCAGGGACACGGGCCAACCTCCATCTTTGAACTTTCTAACAAAGGCCTGTTGGCCGCATGGCAACCGCCATTTTGGGACTTTCGCCAAAGACTTGCGATTGCCGCATGGACTACCAATAACGGTATTTGAACTGTATATAATCAGACATCCTGTTCCTTTTCTTGCCTTCTCTCTGTCAATCAATCTGTTCTAAAATAAGCTGTGTGTATGTAGTTTAGAAATAAACTAACGATTTTATCGTTCAGTCTTGTGCCTGTTCTGGTCATCTGATTGCTGCTATAACGAATCTGCCCTCTGAAGAGTCAGTCATACTACCGCATTGTTTATGATTTGCTTATAAATTGTTGATTTGCTAGCTAGGTTGTAAATAACCGTTTCTTCCTTCTAGGATTAGCTAGTACCAGATTTCCTGTGCGAAATCGATAACTTTCGTTCCTCGATTGTAAATACAATTCGAGATTGCATCATATAGGGACCCAGCAACCTTTCTTTAACGTCACATTGCTCACAGTCTTTAAGCCGTTGGAAGTGACTATTCCCCGAACGGTGACTTGAGCGTGTTGAACGTGATTGGGCTGGCTACCGTATTATGATAGCGGGAGTCTCTTTCCTCCCTGAACTTGAGAGAGTGGTGGCAGTTTACTTTATTTACCCGATTTCCAGCGCGAAATCGATATTTTTTAGTTTACCGATTGTATATACAATCAAAATTGTACATGTATGGGCACCTCCAACCAATCTTAACTGTTTACTACGCACACAGTGAATTTGCCTCCAGCAGTCTCTAGTGCATGAGACCTGTATGGCAACAGTGGCCTAGTAATACGGGATTGGTGGATGTTTGTCCCATTACATATTGTCGGCAGCTGCGCGACCAATCTTTATTGTCAGTCTGTTCACCGTACTTCCTGCGTATGCTAACGGGAGCAGATTAGACGGGATTGGCACGCTCTGTCGCCCTTTTCTTCTTACCTCTGACGATCCAGCAACCGGTCTCGTTGTCCGTCTGCGCCCGTACTTCCTGCGTACGCTAACGGGAGCAGATCTCGACGGGATCGCGGGGCTGGATTGTCACATTGGTGGGCAGTGGTGGTGATAGCACACCCCAAAACCAGGCATAGCCAGCTTTTGGGAAATCAGAGCGCAAAGATCTGACAAACTCAGTCTTTGCAACCAGAATAATAAGACAGTGGTCGCTAAGTATCCTGTCTTGCAGAACCGAAGTTCTGGGCACAAAACGGTACACTTTGATAGCGAATAGATTGGTCTACATTTCCTAACCTTTTCTTTGCTATATCCTATTCTTTCTTATACTCTTCTCTTCTGAATGTCTGATTCAGTTCAGTTTCACCAAAATTGGTCAGTTCCTGACGTGCAAGCCCTCTGCGAATCGCACGGCCTTGCTGCTTGCAGCACAGACAAGGCTGAGCTGGTGGCATTACTCCAGAGATGGAATCCTTGTCGCCACCTTGCTTAATGCCTCTATTACCTGCAGTCCTGATAACCCCGGAGTGGTTGGCAAACCTGACCGGCGAGTATCTGCGCTTGTACCAGGAGTTCCAAGAATGTCAGCGCCAGCATGAGGCAGAGATGCTCCAGCATGAAGCACGGATGCTCCAGCGTGAAGCAGAGCACCAAGAGCGACTGCGCCAGTGGGATCTCCAGGACAAAGAGCTACGGCTCCAGCGTGAATTGGAGTTGGCAAACCTGACCGGCGAGGAACTGCGCAGATACCAGGAGCACCGAGAGTGTCTGCGCCAGCGGGATCTCCAGATCGAAGAGCTACGGCTCCAGCGTGAATTGGAGTTGGCCCAGCTAACCCAATCAAATCAGCACTCTTCACTATGTGTTTCGGTGGAGAGATGCGAACCTCTACTCGTGACCCCCACAGCAAAACTTCCTGCCATGGAAGAGGGCACGGAACGAGACTTTCCTGTGCGCACCTCTGAGAGGGCGTACCATCAGGTTCCTGTACCTGACAGCCAGAGAACCCTGGTGCTGGACAGTCACAGAACACTGTCCCAAGACTTGGAAGGAGGTAAGCCTACTGCATTTGCTCCTCCTGGTCCAGTGAGCTTTGTGTCACTGAGACCTGCAGCTGCTGCTATTGCTGCATCCCAGTCTGACACACCTGCCATTCGCACGTGTAATCTTTGTGGCGCAACTGGCCACATAAAGTTCTTCTGTCCCAAGAGGAAGAGAACGACCGTCCCTAGCCCGAAGATGGCTAGCAACCCTGATCCGTCCCCTGCATCACCCTCTGCACTGCCTGTCAGCGTGTCAGAGATGCTCTACGGTTCCGGAAATCTTCACAGTGCTCCAGTGGACGACCAGATCATCTTTTGCTCCAGTGCTCCAGAAGCAGATGTTTCCTTGGTCTGTTCCGACCTTGCCACAGAGGAAGATATTCTCCCACAAAAGCTCCTCACCCTGACTGAAGTCAGGCCCAACCACCACAACCCTGTTATCCCAGGTCCCGAGAAGGCCGGATGGGGGGTGGGTTTTCCAGAGCGGGCTGTTGCCGAGTTTCCCTCTCCTCCTGTGCTTGGCACTGATCTAGGCACGCTTGTGTGCCCTTCGGAATTTTCTGCTGATATGCAGGAGTTCCCAGCAGGACTCCCTGACCACCAGGTACTGTACAAGCCTTTGGGAAAACAGGGAGATGTCAAACCCTTACCTGCTATTGCTACTGTACCTAACGCCGCTGGGCGGGAGGTACCCTCAGATTTATATGTACCAGCAACTGACTGTCTTTTATCTTTTTCTGCACCTGTTATTACTAATGAAATTGCATGTGTCAGTGATAATTGTGATAGAAACGCTGTACATTCTTTGGCCATTACATGCTCTATGGCCAGCCGCATGAACTCAGAGCTGACAGCAAGGATTCCCTCTGACAATTCTGACTTTCAGGCGGGTGACACTCATGCTAAAAATGACCTATCATGTTATGCAAATGCTTTTGATAATGTTGTGCATGGTTGTGAGAGTACGCTGGGTGACGCCTTCAGTGTCACCGGTAGTCCGGACTCAGGACTATCTGGAGGAGTCTCGACTTCCCCTGATATCTCTGACCCCCGGACCAATGTCAATATTGACGTGATTTTGATTTACCCAAAAGGTGATGTTTACTGTGGTGTACCTGTGCAGCCAGACACACACAGTACTGTTGGTAACCTGAGCTCAGAGCCTGCAGGCATTCCTGTCAGCTCTGACCCCAGAGAGTTTGATTTTCAGCAGCTGACCTCAGATCGCACTAGGCAGCTGGCTGAGACTTGTAGTCCCACATCCGTGAGGATACTACAGAGCGACTCCAACCTGCGTGCGCTTAGTGGCCAGACCGCTAAGCCGCCAGCAGTGGAAGCTCCACTACAGGTGTACAGGGAGAATGGTAACTACTCCAGTGAACCCATTCCCCATGTAACTGACCCCCCAGGTGAAAGCACGGTCCATGTGGATCTGTTAGAAGCCCAGTCAGATAGAACGCAGTTAGTTCTGGGAGAGCACGGCCAATTAGAGCAGGAAGACACAGGTCCCCTGGCAGGCCTGATAGCTCCCACACGAGAATTGGCGGATGATGTGAAAGTCACCCCCCACCTCTCGTACTCCCCGAAGGCCTCGCTGAAGCGCACTGCGCCCCCACAGCGAAATCTTTGCAGCAACCCTGGGCAGGATACAGCAGTTCACAGAAGGGACCCGGGGACTCACAAGCCCTTATGGCAGATCCCCTACAGCGCCTCTCCGGAGGTGCAAGCAAAAGTGAAGATGAAGTATGAGGAGATGTTACAGATGTCTGTCCTCCGCAAATCCTCTAGCTCACCGACCACCATGTTCTGTGAGGCCTATAGGATGCCGGACGACATCCCAATAACCGTTGCGTATCCCATGACTCCCCTCGGTGATCTGTTGGATTGGCTGGCATCCGCCAACTACCTAACGATCATAGATCGGAGCTACGGATACTGGCAGATTCCAACCGTGCCCAAGGCACGCCTGGAATCCACATTCACCCTGCCCTTGGACTTAAACGCCTCGATGCGGATGTCTTTTGGCATGATGAATGCCCAAGCCACCTTCCTCCAGGCGTGGAACGACCTGTGGAAGAGCAAGCACGGTTGTACAGTCACGTACCCGGATGACATCCCTGTGTTCCCCCCGACTTGGGAGCAACACTGCGATCACTCGTCCCTGGTACTAGGACAGCTGTCAGCTGACAATCTGACCGTTGAACCAGACGCAGATCAGATTGTGATGACAGAGGTACAGGCCTCTCTGGAAACGGCGGGATACTACAGGATGTGTGCTACGCCCTGTAGCCTCCTGACTAACCCACTGACCAATGCCATGGGTAAAAGGCAACCCCCCAAGGTCAGGCGCAACCCAGCCTTTCCGAATGTGGCGTACCAGACCCAGCAGACAGTGGATTGCTTTACTCAGAGTCTTGTTGACTCCTCCCCAGCTAATCTCTTAAAAGGGGGAGGTGTGACGAATCAACGGTTATTCGTCCTAAAAAAGTAGTTAGAGCCTTATAAAATATTCCCTGTCGCCACTATTAAAAGTGACAGCAGAGGGAAAGGCTTGGTTTATAAGAAGATCAGGGGAGCCAGGGGTTAATACAGTTTTTGGTTTAAATACACTTTATTTTCCCTTCACCAAAGGGCTGGAGAAATCTTTTCATGGTCAGCTAATTAGCCTCCTGTTGAAAAGATTTTCTGCCAGCACAGGGACCCCCAACCAGGCAGAAGGAGGGAAATCTCACACCTTCACTGCCTAACCCCGACTTGGTGGCTCCTCAGCTCCGTACATGAAAAGAGCAGCCACAGGAGGTCCTGCTAACATCCTGCAGAAGCCACTTAGAGACTACAGCTGGCTTTCTCAATGACCCTAGGAAAACCTGCTGTGACCTCAGGAATCCCAATATTCATATGTTCTCCATATTTCCTTCATAATTCCTGACATAGCAGATCTCCCTGCCCATGAAATCTGCACAGGTTATGGGATTCCACAGGGCGCTGGTTCTGACAGGTTTACGGACCAATCGGACTGCCAGATCTAGCGTAAGATTGTTTTAAAATAACCCTCTAATACCCCAGGGGTCTGATTCCCCAAGTTTGGTATCAACGTTCTTGATAAATTCTGACAAACCTAAAAATGTTATTAGATTTAACACAACTTGTACGGTTTGCAGATGAGCACACTTATCATGATTCAGGTAAAATTTTGTCTCTCGAAGAGGGGCAGGGATCTCCTATTCCAAAGAGGTGTGTGATCCACGCCCCCTAACCCCTCCTTACTGGAGTGGGGGCTATAACCAGACAGAGCCCAGAAAGCTCTGGGTCCTTTACCTTCAATCTGATGCCTAGTAACATCCTGGCAGCCCGCAGGGACACGGGCCAACCTCCATCTTTGAACTTTCTAACAAAGGCCTGTTGGCCGCATGGCAACCGCCATTTTGGGACTTTCGCCAAAGACTTGCGATTGCCGCATGGACTACCAATAACGGTATTTGAACTGTATATAATCAGACATCCTGTTCCTTTTCTTGCCTTCTCTCTGTCAATCAATCTGTTCTAAAATAAGCTGTGTGTATGTAGTTTAGAAATAAACTAACGATTTTATCGTTCAGTCTTGTGCCTGTTCTGGTCATCTGATTGCTGCTATAACGAATCTGCCCTCTGAAGAGTCAGTCATACTACCGCATTGTTTATGATTTGCTTATAAATTGTTGATTTGCTAGCTAGGTTGTAAATAACCGTTTCTTCCTTCTAGGATTAGCTAGTACCAGATTTCCTGTGCGAAATCGATAACTTTCGTTCCTCGATTGTAAATACAATTCGAGATTGCATCATATAGGGACCCAGCAACCTTTCTTTAACGTCACATTGCTCACAGTCTTTAAGCCGTTGGAAGTGACTATTCCCCGAACGGTGACTTGAGCGTGTTGAACGTGATTGGGCTGGCTACCGTATTATGATAGCGGGAGTCTCTTTCCTCCCTGAACTTGAGAGAGTGGTGGCAGTTTACTTTATTTACCCGATTTCCAGCGCGAAATCGATATTTTTTAGTTTACCGATTGTATATACAATCAAAATTGTACATGTATGGGCACCTCCAACCAATCTTAACTGTTTACTACGCACACAGTGAATTTGCCTCCAGCAGTCTCTAGTGCATGAGACCTGTATGGCAACAGTGGCCTAGTAATACGGGATTGGTGGATGTTTGTCCCATTACATATTGTCGGCAGCTGCGCGACCAATCTTTATTGTCAGTCTGTTCACCGTACTTCCTGCGTATGCTAACGGGAGCAGATTAGACGGGATTGGCACGCTCTGTCGCCCTTTTCTTCTTACCTCTGACGATCCAGCAACCGGTCTCGTTGTCCGTCTGCGCCCGTACTTCCTGCGTACGCTAACGGGAGCAGATCTCGACGGGATCGCGGGGCTGGATTGTCACATCCGTCTATCTGATGGGAAGTTGCATGGTGTGTACCAGGCATTAAAGAGCACCTGCTAGAAACCTGGGCAACAGCAAGGATACCTTCCATACAGACTGTGTGCCAAAATTATTAGTTGTTTCAGAGATACCAGCTGAAATTGGTCCAATCGTCGACCTGGCATGCTTGTTACAGAACTGATTTTCGACCAATTCAATAAAATTATCGAACTGGATGGTTGATTGGGGAGCAATATCTGTAGATGTATGGTCAGCTTAACACTTTTTAATTGCTGACCTATTTAAAGAGACTCTGTAAAAAAAAGAGCCCCTGGGGAGTATTTAACTGGGGAGGGAGAAGCCTCTGGATCCTAATGAGGCTTCCTACGTAGCCCCGATCCAGCACTGGCTCCCCCTGAAAATCAGCTGATGGTACCATCTTCCCCCTCAGGTTCCAACAGAAGATAGCAGAGCCCAACTGGGTTCGCTCTATTGCTCAGGCGCAAGATGCCTGCATCTGTGCAGTAGAGTGGACCTGACTGGGCCGGAGCCCGAGGGGGAAGATGGTACTGTGCCTGCGCTGGTTCGTAAAGGTAAAATTTGCCATCTGCTGTTATCCGGGGGTCCCAGGGCTGGATCAGTGCTGCACAAGAAGAAAGCCTCTTTAGGGTCCAGAGGCCTCCCCTCCCCGAGGTAAGTACCCCCCAGGGACTCTTTTTGTGTTACATATTCTCTTTTATACTTATAAGTACTACAATGTAGCTTTCTTTAATGGACCAGTATAAACAATTTTGTTGAGTCATTCAACTAGTAGCTATAAGAAACATTTCTAAATGCTTGAGAATGCCCTGCTACACAGGGAGTATTTTTGTTTTTTTTCTTCTTTATGTTTCTTATATTGTGTGTTCTGTTGTACTTGCCTTGTTGCTGTTTTTCTTTTTATTATGCCTATACGCCAGCTATAGCATATGCACTTTAGTATCTACTGTTTGTTTGTTGATTCATTCATTATTGTTACTGTGTCCAGTCATGATTGTAGCTCACTCACATTTTAAGAACTGTATTGTAAATAAAATTGCCTATTTTGTTTTACAGTGTCAATTTATAGAATATTTAGTCAGTGTTTGCCCATTGTAAAATCTTTCCTCCCTCCAATTTACATTCTGAAATTCATCATAGAATGTTTGTTTACTGAAAGTACTATGCACTTCTTGCTTGGCAGTTGGAAACAGCTGTTATTTCCCACAATGCAACAACGTTCACAGATAGCAAAATGTCAGGGCCATGGTCACGACAATACACTGTGGCAGGGATTTCACCACAATATTAGCCATACAGACCCCCCCCTGATGGTCTAATTAAGAAAAGTTAAAGATCTCTTGTGGGAAAGGGGCTATAGGCTAATGATTGGGATGAAGTTCAATCTTAGGTTATAGTTAAATTTTAATATTTATTACAGAAGGGCGGTAAACCTATTAAAGGGTATCTGCACTATAGAGCAGGATACCAAACCTACACATTCCACAAACACATAACTGTATACAGGGTCGGACTTGGACATCAAGGGCCCACCAAGAAAGTTTTAGCCCCGATCCCCCCGCTTCCCCCCCCCCGATCTCCCCCGCTCCCCCCCCCCCCCGATCTCCCCTGCTTTCCCCCCTTCCCCCGATCCCCCCCACCCATTGTGGGCTCCCATACACATGTACTCTAGAAATTTTGCATGATTATGGTAGGGAATAGATTGTGAGCACTTCTGAGGACAGTCTCCAATAAGGACATGTCCACATGCGGCGCACGCAGCGCGCCACAGCAAAAATAGATGGGTGTAACCATAGACTGGAACATGGGCGTGGTCATGATGGGTCATGGGCAGACTTAAAAAAAAAAACCACAAAAAAAGTAGCGGTGTTATTCACAGAGATTAGGTCCGACCAGATACATTTTAGATAAAAATAATCAAGTAGTTACATGCCTCATGATAATTCATCAAGTTGTCAAATGGCAGCAGATTTCCCAACAAAATGCAATCAGATTGGCAGCAGATTTCCCGGCAAAATGCAATCAGATTTGCTGCAGATTTCCCGACAAAATGCTATTAGATTGGTGGCAGATTTCCCAACAAAATGCAATTAGATTAGCAGCAGATATCCCCGCAAAATACAATCAGATTGGCAGCAGATATCCCCACAAAATGCAATTAGATTGGCGGCAGATATCCCCACAAAATGCAAATAGATTGGCGGCAGATATCCTCACAAAATGCAATCAGATTGGCGGCAGATTTCCCAACAAAATACAATCAGATTGGTGGCAAATTTCCCAACAAAATGCAATCAGATTCGCTGCAGATTTCCCCACAAAATGCAATCAGAGTGGCGGCAGATTTCCCAACAAAATACAATTAGATTAGCAGCAGATATCCCCACAAAATACAATCAGATTGGTGGCAGATATCCCCATAAAATGCAATTAGATTGGCAGCAGATATCCCCACAAAATGCAATTAGATTGGCGGCAGATATCCCCACAAAATGCAAATAGATTGGTGGCAGATATCCCCACAAAATGCAATCAGATTGGCGGCAGGTTTCCCAACAAAATACAATCAGATTGGCGGCAGATTTCCCGACAAAATGCAATCAGATTCGCTGCAGATTTCCCCACAAAATGCAATTAGATTAGCAGCAGATATCCCAACAAAATAGAATTAGATTGGTGGCAGATATCCCCACAAAGGCAGGTCCCCAGTTAGTGGGGACCCCCATGCTGGAAGGGGGGACATTGTGCACAAAGAGGCAGGGGGGGAAAGCCTCCCCCCCTCCCTCACCTAGGGGCCCCCCCTTCCGCTCTCCCCCCCTCCAGAATTGCAGCCAGCAGCAGCAGCAGCGGGGAATAGCTTACCGGGATCAGATCGATAGCTCTGCGTGCCGCTGCTGGTCTCCGTCTCCTGCACATATTATACATAATGTAAAAATTAAGCACTTTTTTAATTACATTATTTTCACTGGAGTTCCTCTTTAAACACATACAAATCAGAAGTACATTTCTTACAGAGTATAATGAGTCATAAATGACTTTTCTCTTATGTTGCTGTCCGTTTCTGCAGGTAGTAGAAATCTGACAGAACCTGAATCTGACAGAAAGTTGAGGTCGGGCAGTCCTCAGAAGTAGGGTAAAAAAAAAAGCCTCTGACAAACTTTTAAATGTCAAAAGAAGAGGTATAATTGAAGGTTATTTGATGATGATCGCATTTTTAGCATGCATTTTAATGTGCTATTGCGATGCCCTGGGTCCTAAAATTGGTGCTTGTTTCACTTTAACAGTCCCATGATCCAACATTCAATTCTTGGACAGTACAGTTACATGCAGTACAGTTACATTTGCTTGTTACCAGTTTTTATGTTTGCCCCACTGCTTTGTTAGGGTTTGATAGGATCCAGCCACTATATGTACGGTATGTGTTTGCGTGCCATGTAGTTCTTTGTGTACGTGCGGAGAGTTGAAATTACTGCTTAATGAATAGCTGAAAACTCCCCCTGCATCCTGTCTCGAAATAGCCTGGGATGTATTCCAGGCCTCTCCTATATCCATGAAGCTGTACTGTACACAGATCTGTGTCCCCAGCCCCGAAGACAGATTACAGGACATCCGCTACAGCACTGTGGGCCAAGCTATGTCCTCCTCCTAAATGTAGCAGGCCCACTACACCTATACGAGCCACAGACATGATCCATTTGGATCGGTTGTTCCAGTGACCATACCTGAGAGGAAAGTAAAAGCTCTGGGGATTTGGCCAACATCATTGCACAGTCATGAAGCTTTTAAGAACAGCTTGAATTATCAAGTTTTAGGCAAACCATACAAGGAGAGCCACAGAACACTAGGGAGTAGGGATGAAATAGGGACATGATAACTCAGCTGAAATTCTGGTAGTAACTGTTACATCACAGCTCCTGCAATCTTACTTTGGAAGGTGAGGTCAAGCTTTTTCATTTGGGAGGGGAGGATTCAAGGTTAAAGTTAGGGCTGTTAAGGCCTGTTTCCACTATAGAAGTGATGCGAATGCGGCTACCTTGCTGCATTGCATCACTTCCGCTTGCTTTTGCGTCACTTTCTCATTTACCAATGCAGAAGGGAATAGAGGAGACAGGACGCAGATATGGGCAAATGCGGCGTGCGAGAATCTGCAGCATGCTGCCGAGAATGATCGCTCCGCACTGCTCCGCATAACCTGCTCGCAATGGAAACTATTCCATTGCCGTGCATCGGTTCCAGGACACCCGCGGTGCGATGCGGCTATGTAGCTGCATCCCACCGCATGTAATGGAAACGGGCCCGTAGGAGAGCAGCAGTAAACAAGCAATGAAGGTTAGTATTAAGGTAGCCATCCACTGGTCAATATATAAGGGAAGACGCAGAGAGCCCAGTATAGTGTATTATGTACTGTAAATTGGGCATAGAAGGAAAGTATAGGTAGGTTATACTAACAAACAAGGGTTACCGTCCAGGTAACCACTATGAAGGCAGGTGAGGAGATTAGACCTGTCCCCACTCAGGATTAGGAAGTCGCTCTCTGTAGATCGGGAAAAAGGAAGAATTCCCCTCCACCAGGGGTGGAAACAACTGCAATAGTAGTACAGAGGCGCCAACAGGGTAAAAACAATATTTCTTTAAAATGGATAAAATGAAGTAGGTAGCGGTGGACTTACCCCTCCAAAACAGACACAAAAAATTGCCTTTTTAAGCAAAAATCAGTTTATTACATACTCCAAACAAGGTGAAACGCGTTTCACGGGTATATCCCACTTCCTCGGGCAATAAATAGGCACATATCACCAATGCAGTCTGGTACATAGCCTAATAAACTGATTTTTGCTTAAAACGGCAATTTTTTGTGTCTGTTTTGGAGGGGTAATTCCACCACTACCTACTTCATTTTATCAATTTTAAAGAAATATTGTTTTTACCCTGTTGGCGCCTCTATACTACTAATCCACTGGTCAATAGCCACAAGATCGACCAACAGGGCGCCTCTATACTACTAATCCACTGGTCAATAGCCACAAGATCGACCAACAGACAGATCCCTCTCTGATAAAATCTGATCAGAGAGGGATCTATTGGCTGCCCACACACTGCACACACTGCACACTGATTTTGAATCGATTTCAGCATGAAATCAATTCATGACCTGTGGAGCTGCCGCTGCTGCCGATTGGCTCACCGCCACCAAGCCTACCCCCATTTGGGCTCCCCCGGCCAGCAGCAATAATCTCACCTGTCTGCCGACGTGGGTACCCGAGGTCTGTGCTGTCACTTCTTCCAGCGTCCTCTTCCGTGTCCTCTTTACTTCCTGTCCCGTCCTCTGGCAAGAAAAAGTTCAAACAGTAGAGGGCACTCTACTGGTTGAACTTTGGCTTGTCACAGGATGGGACAGGAAGTGAAGAGAAAGATTCCATGGAACTGAAACTTCCTCATATCCGATCAGAAATTTCCTTATCGCAGCTCTAATCAGAAAACAATCACAGAAATCAGATTTTGCGCTGACATGCCACATTACCGCAACTTGGTCATTTTAGCCCAATCACAGCACTGGGAAGCATTGGACCAATTAGAAAACGCAGAATTTTCCACGAAAATTGGATTACGGCTGTAATTTTAGACCAATCAAAGACTCTGATACTACCAAGTATTTCTGAGTCTTGTGATTGGCCTAAAATTTCCATAGTATTCCGATTACCTCTTTAACATTCTGCATTCTCTGGTCCAGTACTCAGAAGTAATATAATTAACTAGCTTTATTAACAAAATAAGACTTTCTTTGTAAAATTTTAAAGCGGAATATAACCCAGCATTTCAACTTTGCTCTAAAACATTATTTACAGCATATTATATGCAACCAGCATTTTTTTTTTACTAGACCAGCATTGGAAAGGTTACACACAGAGCTTTACATTTCCGTGGAGAGAAATGCTGCCACATCCGAAGTTTAGATAGATACATAAAAGTAAACACAATGTAACAAGTGTGGAATGTGACACACACACTCTGACTGTGCAGGAGCTACCGGACACAAAGAGAGAGAGTGAGTCACATTCCTCACTTGTTACATTGTGTTTACTTAAATGTATTTATCTAAACTTCGGATTCAGCAGCATTTCTCTCCACGGAACTTTAAAGCTCTGTGTGTAACCCTTCCAATGCTGGTCTAGTAAAAAAAAATGCTGGTTGCATATAATATGCTGTAAATAATGTTTTAGAGCAAAGTTGAAATGCAGGGTTATATTCCGCTTTAATCAATTTCAGTAATCAAAATTTCAGTCAAATTGGAAAATGGCATTTCTGACTATCCCTAGTCTAGGGCCACAAGCACCAAACTCAGAATACTGGGTTTACACTAGGTGGTGGTGCTGAGATAACAACCACCCCATTCATACACAGTATATGTCACCATCCTGAGTAAGGGCACGCTGCTGGAAATCTTGTGTCCGTTGTGGCTGTAAAATTGCAGATGCTGTATTAAAGGTGTTATCCCCAAAAACCTGCCACCTACCTACCTTTCTGTTTTGACTCATACATAGGAACTATACATGGAGGATGTACAGTACTTGTATTCTGCGGTTGAGAGTTACTAGTCAGACAAGCACAATCTGAGGCTACTCTGTGGCAGAGCTGACCTAGCAAACTATAAACCAAGCCCATTAACCCACATGTACAGTAACACAAACCTACTTTCCAGTTCAGGGTCAGCCTACAGTAAGCATCAGACACGCTTGTTTTTATTATTACTATTTAGGATTTATATAGCTAGGGCCAATTTAGGGAGAAGCCAATTAACTTACGGTATCTGTATGTACGGTATTTGTGAAGTGGGAGGAAACAGGAATGCCCAGAGGAAACCCACGCAGACACCGTGCAGATAGTGCGCAGGCTGGGATTCAAACCAGGGACAGGCTACAATTAGGAATGTCAATGAAACAATGTCAATGAAAATGTTTAAAGAGGATCTCCAGCATAAATAAGAAAGAGAGCATTTCAAAGAGGAACTCTGTGAAACGTCGCTGAATTGAACTTTGAAGAAGATTAATATTATGAATTCATATCTTTTTAAATGTATTAAAAGGGACCCTGAACAGACAATAAGAATGGAATCTGAACTTACCTTGCTCTTCCTCCAGCCCCCGTAGCCTGCAAGGTCTCTCGCTGTCCTCTGTGACCCCTCCAGTGGCGTAGCTAGAGATCATGGGGCCCCATAGCAAAACTTTCATGCCACCTGCTCCTACCCTATGGATAAGAGTTAATTGGGCAAT
Organism: Hyperolius riggenbachi; assembly: GCF_040937935.1. Lineage (NCBI taxonomy): Eukaryota > Metazoa > Chordata > Amphibia > Anura > Hyperoliidae > Hyperolius > Hyperolius riggenbachi. The sequence goes on from NC_090654.1 coordinate 94,239,226, forward strand.
TTACATTCTCATGCAACTTACACTGCATCTAGTTCATGGGTACTGAGACAAAGTCAGAGGGTGGAGAATTACAAAAAAAGTTAATGGTAAATACATTAAAGGAGAACTGTAGTGAGAGGTATATAGAGGCTGCCATATTGATTTTCTTTTAAGCAATACCAGTTGCTTGGCTATCCTGCTGATCCTCTGCATCTAATACTTCTAGCCATAGACCCTGAACAAGCATGCAGCAGATCAGGTGTTTCTGACATTTTTGTCAGATCTGACAAGATTAGCTGCATGCTTGTTTCTGGTGTGATGCTGCAGGCAGATAGCTCAGCAGGGCTGCCAGGTAACTGGTATTGCTAAAAAGGAAATCAATATGGCAGCCTCCATATACCTCTCACTACACTTCTCCTTTAAGTACCCACTGGGCTCCCTCTGCTCCAGGGCCCCATAGCAGCTGCTATGGCTGCTATGGCTATTGCTACGCCCCTGGTCCCCTCCGTTCTACTGCTGGCAGCTGCGGGTGAACGCAACTTTGCCAGGAGTCATGCGCAGAGTTGCAGACGGATGCGGCTGGGTCATGCATGTGCAGTACTCCCCGGACCAGAGGACTTTCCATGGCCAATTGCAGAAGATCCAGGAGGTAGAGGAGGAAGTTGAGGCAGCGATCAGCCTGAAGGGGACTGGAGGAAGCCCTGGGTATGTATAATTCCCCCCCCCCCCCCCTTCATCTCAGGTTTACTTTAAAGAGGAAATGCAACAAACTAGAGTACAATGCAGTAAATTATTCAGGACAGCAATTTTTATGTTAAGTAGCCTGGTTTCAGCATCAGAAACACTTCCTATAGCTATATATATATATCGGTATACTGGTATGTAGCCCCGCCCTCCCACTGAGGCTTAGTATGCCCCTCCCCTCACCCCACCTGATGTTGCCACCTGTGAAACATTTCAGAAAGTTAATCAGGGACAGGAAAGGTATTACCATTGGCAAACACGGACTACAAATAATCTATAAATGAATATTGTAAAAAAAATAAGCACTTTTATTCATTATGTTATTTTCATGGCAGTTCCTTTTTAAGCAGTTGTTTTATTCCTGTGCTACTTACCTTGTGTGGGAACATGTGTTTGGTGTTGTACAGATGATGCACAGCGAGCTGGCTTTGTGACACACCTCCTCAGTGTCATAAATCTATTCTGCTCAGAATCTCTGCCCACAAGTCAGTCTTCCCAGGAAGTATCAGTTAAGGGTAGTCAGGGCCGGATTTACCATAAGGCACTATAGGCACGCGCCTACAGGCGCCTGATGATGTAAAGGCGTCTCACCTTCCCCCCCTAAGTTCCTCCCTCCTGTCTTACCTATGCAGAGTCCAGTGCGGAGTGTAAATGAGAGGTTACTCACCCCGGTCTCGGCATTCCACTGACTCCCTTCAGTCTGGGCACCTCTAGCTACTTAATACTTGGAGGCACATCTAGCCACTAAATACTAAGTAGCTAGAGGAACCTCAGTATTGAGGATAGCTCTGGCTACCTAATACTAAGGGGCACCAGTAGCTACCTATGATGGGCAAGGGAAGTAAGAGAGAAGCATCAGCTGGGACAGCCAGCACACTTGTAGGTTTGTAGATTCATGGAGGGCGAAGTATATAGTGCCAGCACATATGTGCCTATAGGCTCCAGTAATGGAAATCCGGGCCTGAAGGTAGTACTATTAGTCAAACTTCTAATGGATTTTCAAGTTAGTTCCTAAGACACTAATGCATTCTAGTAATGAAACTGCTGATATAAGATCATTTAAAGAGTAACTGTCAGGCATAACATCTAAAATCAATTCTTTATTTTTATCTGGTAAACAAGTGATCATGCACCTCCATTACTGTGCACCCATGCTATGCATCTGAGTGAACCTAACTTGCCTAATCTCCATGCTCCCCTCCAGTGACTAAGCATTACCTTGCACTCATACTGTGCTGCATGGTTTGCATGTATTCAGGTATTGTCATTTTGCTGTATGTCACCCCTAAATATTGTCTGTAACCTAAACTAATGTCCAGCACTGCGTAATATGTTGGCCCTTTATAAATACAATAAATAAATAAATAATAAGGATGCTAACCAGGCAATCCAAAAGTTAAAATCTCTATTACTTTTCTTGTTGATAAATGATCATTCCCCAGTTTACCTGACTCTTAATTGGTACACACAAAATTTGGTACATAAAAGGGAAGTTGCAGGGCATGCTGGGTTGTCCCTTTTTGCTTCTGTACTTCCCCTCAGACTTAACTAATGCAGCCTGCTTGGCTGAAGCCTCTTTCCCTACTGTTTCCCCTCCCACACCTCTGTGCCTCTCTGATTGGCTAATATTTCTCATGCTGAGACACTGCACTTTCTATAGTGAAGGGCGTGCAAATTAGGCAGAGGAGACTAAGGGAGGAAATGACATCAGGATTGGCTTCAAAATAGCCACACTTAAAATCGGAAATGCTAAGAAGGATTTTCTCTTTTTTTTTACTGTAGAAATATCACTAAAATCAAAATGTGGACAGTGCAATACAGATGTTATGTAAGTAGAGCAACTATTTATCTACTTATATATGTGTTTTGTTTTCTGAGATAGTATGGTTGACAGCTCCTCTTTAACTATCTGAGTTATTGCCTAGAGTTCTCCTTTAATTTTGCACAAACCCAGGTATATTGTAATTGAAAGTGATTAGAAGGATTGGTAAGAGGATTATCAGTTTACACTGATCAGTTACAGTTGCTCTAATGACTTAATTATCATGTCATAGAATGTACAGCCAGTCTGCTTCCCAGCAAGAATGATGCTGGAACAAAAGGTCATGCTCTGCCATTAGAAGCTTGTATACACAGAAAACTGTATAAACAGGAAGCAGCTCATAACGAGGGCGGAGGATTAATGCAGGGCTGACGGCCTTGAACTACAGCGGATGACGAAGAGGTTGTTATTCACACAGGACAAGTTCACCTTCTTCATTCTGTCCCAGTGAACTATTTGCTTTGCATCTTTCATTACCTAAAGTCTTCGTCAATTAAAGTCTTATTTCTATTACACATGGTTATAATGCTGACATGATTTACACAGTGCTCTACAGAATACATAGAACCAGGAGTGTAACTGCAGGAGAACAGCCCCTGCAACCGCAGGGGGAGCCAAGAGTTGGAAGGGGCAGGGCCCATATTCTGAAATGGCCACAAAGGCCTGGACCTTGGGTGATCGCAGCCCAAGGAGCACCTGAACATGAAAAGGAGGCTGAAAATGATTAGCAACTCATGAAAAAGGGAAACTGATGCCCAAGGGAGCTGTTCATGAAAGAGAGGGGTACAGTACATGGATGATACACATGGAAGAGGGGGCTGCACATGGAATGGGAGGGGCACTGCTGCACATGGAAGGGAAGCCACAACATACTTGGCCTCGGGGCACAAAGAGTATAAATCAAGCTTTAGTAAGGGGGCCCTAACGGCTACTTCATTCCCTCTGATAAAGGCTTATCTGTGTAAAGATTATGATGGCCACACTTGTTTCATGACCCTTGTAAGATGGGCCTTCAGGCTGTCAGGGTCACTAGGGATAGGCAAGGGAAGGAGTGTGGACATTGGGGGCCCACCAAGTTTTGTTGGGGCCCCCATGATTTGTAGTTACTCCCCTGAATAGAACTAATTACACTAAATCACTGACTGTGCCACAGTTGGGACTTGCAGTCTATTGTCTTTGTCACATTTTAGTGTCAGGTATGGAGGAAGCCAATGAGTCTATCAGAATTCAGAATGTTTTAGGATATGAGAGAACACCTCACAAAGACAGGGGCTCATGCAAGCTCCATGCAGACAGTGTGATTGGCGGGACCCCAAAATTGCAGCGTAAGATTGCTGACCTTACCAGCCTACTTTTTAACCCATTAGCAGCTTTGAATTAAATAATTTGTTTGAAAACCACAGCACACTCTAAACCTCTGCCTACAAATCTGCCTAGTGCAGCCAAACGAGCGGGCAGCAGGGCACAGTTATAGTTACCTGTTCTAGACAGCTTCTTCTCTTCCTCCACCCGGGGTTATTCCGTTCCAACATATCTTTTGGGTCCCGATCACATGATATGACAAGTGATCGGATCCAGCAGACCATGTCAGTGTTACAATGCCACCTGGTGGTGGAAGAGGATTGATGGAAGAAATCACTCCTCTTCCACCACAGGGTGGCGCTGTAATGCTGATCCCAATCACTTCATATCATGTGATCGGAACCGAGAAGACATGCTGGGATTACATCGCAGCCGCAGTGGAGGAGAGAAGAACCCGATCCAGCCGATACAGGTAACTATGAAAGGAAAAATTCGACCCTGCAGCCAAATAAAGTTTTACTGGAGCCACAAACAGCCAATCAGATTGGTTTCATTTCAATGCAAATTATTGATGCCAAAGCCGCAAAGCTCACAAACTAGGTAATTGAGTAATTGTATGGTAGGTTTAGAAAAAGGGGCGGAGCCAACACCAGCCAAATACATACCCGGGCAATGCTAGTAATATATAAATAAAGCAGCTATGGAACAAATTACAATGGCAGCTTTCAGAGCAGATAAACTGTACTTTGGGAACTTGCAATTTGTAAACGGATAATACTTATGCACAAAAGCAAATATGGTAACTGTATGAGTAATAAAAAGTAGGAAAACATGTTTTTTATTGAATGTTATGTCAGATTTAAATCCCGCTTTAATATTGAATTAATTAAAATAATACATTTAATAATAATCCAATGATAAATAGGGCAATAATCATAACAATAATGACATTATTTTATGAAGATGATTATTGCTATGGTTAGTATTAATATTAAGAACAACACAAGTTAGTTGTCTTTTTTTCTAATAGTTTGTCTTTGTCAAAGTGAATATTTATTTATTTTTTTTCTTTTGTTTAAAGTATGGAGTTAAATATCTGGTACAAAAAGAAGGAACTTTTTCTATCTTGAAATTTTTTTTCTAAACATGGTGTATGCTGGGTAAAGTATGTAAGAACTATGATATGAAAAGTGGTTTAGGGCTATGTACTCTAAACTTTATGTTCCAAATAAACATCATATACTGTAGTTATTTGTATTACGGTATTTATTATATTATTATCATTATTATTATTATTATTATTATTATTAATAATAGTCACCATGTAAATATTCCTTGACCTCCATAATGCTGGTATCGCTAAGGGGTGTTGTGTCTGTGACAATTCTGTTGATCTTTTCCAAGGTTATCTCAGTTTGGAAATTCTGGGATCTCACTTTCGCTTTTTCTTTCCCTCCAGCCATTGTTTACTTACAGTAACTGTCCAAACATGGCTGTCTATCTGACCTTGACTGAAGGCTGCTAATTGTCTGTTTTTGTAACAAAGCCCCAGGGAATACAGTGTTACAGAGGAACGTGCACAGCTTGTAAAATAATCATAGAGCATTAATGGACTTGTCTTGCTGATTACTAGGCTTTTGACATGGTGTCGTTGAGAAACTGTAGATCACACAGACCCCAAAACCCACCATTCACACTTGCTAAACGCAAAACGCTAGCGCATTTGCTATCGTTTTGCCCAGGCGATTTTTTGCGGTGAACGCGAAAAAAATCGCCATTCACACTTGGCGATTTTTAAGCGATCATGTTTAGCGCTTCTATAGCACTGAAACGCGATCGCCGGGAAATCGCCTCAAAATGGTGGAGGCTACATGTTTGCGTTTGGCAATTTGCATTAATCGCCGGTGATTAACGCAAATCTCCCAAGTGAGAATGGGCCCATAGGGTATTATTGCACTAGCGCTTTAAAAAGCATTAGCTCTTGAGCGTTTTGCCGAAATCGACAGCAAAACGCTCTAGTGTGAATGGATCCTAACTGCGTTTTTCAATCATAAAAAATCTGATCTTATTCCCTCCCACCTCATTCCTAATCTTTCCCTTTCTATCACACCTGTCTTAGCTAGATAAAATTGGGCCCTCAGCAAAAATTAATTTAGGGCCCCTTAAATTTCATTCTGTACTGACCATAAACATGTGACCTCTACAATACCTGACTTGTGGGGACCCTAAGGAGCTTGGGGCCCTAGGCAATTGCCCAGTTTGGCCTCATGGAAGCACTGGCCCTGATACTAACTTCTCTCTATTACATTATCCTCTTCAGCTGTATTTTTACAAGATTCTACAGTGAGAAAAATTAAGTGAAAAACATTTACAACAGTAGCCAGTCTTGGCAGGAGTGGACATTCCAGTAAATTCACTGCAAGGTCAGACCCTGTAATCCTCAGAGAAAGAAAACCCCCAAGGGCTCCATCACAGACTGGAATCTATTGGAAATCTGTTCCTAGTGTGTGGCACACATCAGATAGATTCCTGTCAGATTCGACTTGACAAGCATCTGACAGAAATCTATCTGATGGTCGAATCTGCTGACTGCTGTAAATCTATAAAGGTAGCCATACACTGGTCGATTTGCCATTAGATCGACCAGCTGACAGATCCCTATCTGATCGAATCTGATCAGAGAGGGATCGTATGGCTGCCTTTACTGCAAACAGATTGTGAATTGGTTTCAGCCTGAAACCGATCACAATCTGTTGAGCTGCTCCTGCCGCCTGTCCCCCCCCCCCCCCCGTATACATTACCTAAAGCTGGCTCCGGGTCCTCTTCTCCGCGCTGCACCCCGCACCGCATCCCAGCGTACACGGTGTCACTCCGTGACCAGGAAGTTAAAATAGAGCGCCCTCTATTTGAACTTCCTGGTCACTGCAGTGACACAGGAAGTTAATGTACGCTGGGATGGAAGCAGGAACAGAGCGGTGCAGCGCGGAGAAGATGCCCGGGAGCCAGCGTCAGGTAATGTATACCTGATCGGATCGGCCGCCGCTAGCGACGCGCTCCCTACCCGCGGGCGATCGGCGGTATTTTTCCACACGGCGCGATCGACGGACCGATCCGATTTCGGGAGGAAATCGGATCGGCGGGTGCGTTTAGCGCGAACGATTGGCAGCAGATTCGATCCCAGTGATCGAATCTGCTGTCAAAACGGCCGCAAATTGGGCCAGTGTATGGCCAGCTTAAGTGTATGGCCACCTTTAGTTAGCATGTTAAATATTACATTTGTAACAGTACATCACATTAACAACTGAACCAACTTCCTCCAGGTGCATTTCAACACACGATTCCCATGACTCCCTAGGCCTAAGCATAAGAACCATCCGTGAAAATATCCCTGTGCTCCGTTCACGCTCACCAGAAAATAATCGCTATGTGCGCAGCATTCACCAGAAAATAATCGCTATGTGGGGAGCAGTCACCAGAAAATAATCGCTATGTGCACAGCATTCACCAGAAAATAATCGCTATGTGGGGAGCATTCACCAGAAAATAATCGCTATGTGGGGAGCATTCACCGGAAAATAATCGTTATGTGCGCAGCATTCACCAGAAAATAATTTCTATGTGGGGATCATTCACCAGAAAATAATCGCTATGTGGGGAGCAGTCACCAGAAAATAATCGCTATGTGGGGAGCAGTCACCAGAAAATAATCGCTATGTGCGCAGCATTCACCAGAAAATAATCGCTATGTGGGGAGCAGTCACCAGAAAATAATCGCTATGTGCGCAGCATTCACCAGAAAATAATCGCTATGTGGGGAGCAGTCACCAGAAAATAATTACTATGTGGGCAGCATTCACCAGAAAATAATTGCTATGTGGGGAGCATTCACCAGAAAACAATCACTATGTGGGGAACAGTCACCAGAAAATAATCGCTATGTGGGGCAGTCACCAGAAAATAATCGCTATGTGGGGAGCATTCACCAGAAAATAATCGTTATGTGCACAGCATTCACCAGAAAATAATTGCTATGTGGGGAGCATTCACCAGAAAATAATCGCTATGTGGGGAGCAGTCACCAGAAAATAATCGCTGTGTGGGGAGCAGTCACCAGAAAATAATCGCTATGATGGGAGCAGTCACCAGAAAATAATCGCTATGTGGGGAGCAGTCACCAGAAAATAATCGCTATGTGGGGAGCAGTCACCAGAAAATAATCGCTATGATGGGAGCAGTCACCAGAAAATAATCGCTATGTGCACAGCATTCACCAGAAAATAATCGCTATGTGGGGAGCATTCACCAGAAAATAATCGCTATGTGGGGAGCATTCACCAGAAAATAATCGTTATGTGCGCAGCATTCACCAGAAAATAATTTCTATGTGGGGATCATTCACCAGAAAATAATCGCTATGTGGGGAGCAGTCACCAGAAAATAATCGCTATGTGGGGAGCAGTCACCAGAAAATAATCGCTATGTGCGCAGCATTCACCAGAAAATAATCGCTATGTGGGGAGCAGTCACCAGAAAATAATCGCTATGTGCGCAGCATTCACCAGAAAATAATCGCTATGTGGGGAGCAGTCACCAGAAAATAATTACTATGTGGGCAGCATTCACCAGAAAATAATTGCTATGTGGGGAGCATTCACCAGAAAACAATCACTATGTGGGGAACAGTCACCAGAAAATAATCGCTATGTGGGGCAGTCACCAGAAAATAATCGCTATGTGGGGAGCATTCACCAGAAAATAATCGTTATGTGCACAGCATTCACCAGAAAATAATTGCTATGTGGGGAGCATTCACCAGAAAATAATCGCTATGTGGGGAGCAGTCACCAGAAAATAATCGCTGTGTGGGGAGCAGTTACCAGAAAATAATCGCTATGTGGGGAGCATTCACCAGAAAATAATCGCTATGTGGGGAGCATTCACCAGAAAATAATCGCTATGTGCGCAGCATTCACCAGAAAATAATAGCTATGTGGGGAGCAGTCACCAGAAAATAATCACTATGTGGGCAGCATTCACCAGAAAATAATCGCTATGAGCGCAGCATTCACCAGAAAATAATCGCTATGTGGGGAGCAGTCACCAGAAAATAATCGCTATGTGCGCAGCATTCACCAGAAAATAATCGCTATGTGGGGAACAGTCACCAGAAAATAATCGCTATGTGGGCAGCATTCACCAGAAAATAATTGCTATGTGGGGAGCAGTCACCAGAAAATAATCGTTATGTGCGCAGCATTCACCAGAAAATAATCGCTATGTGGGGAGCAGTCACCAGAAAATAATCGCTATGTGCGCAGCATTCACCAGAAAATAATCGCTATGTGGGGAGCAGTCAGCAGAAAATAATCGCTATGTGGGGAGCAGTCACCAGAAAATAATCGCTTTGTGGGGAGCAGTCACCAGAAAATAATCGCTATGTGGGGAGCAGTCACCAGAAAATAATCACTATGTGCGCAGCATTCACCAGAAAATAATCGCTATGTGGGGAGCATTCACCAGAAAATAATCGCTATGTGTGGAGCATTCACCAGAAAATAATCGCTATGTGGGGAGCAGTCACCAGAAAATAATCGTTTTGTGGGGAGCATTCACCAGAAAATAATCGCTATGTGGGGAGCAGTCCCCAGAAAATTATCGCTATGTGGGGTGCAGTCACCAAAAAATAATCGCTATGTAAAGAGTATTCACCAGAAAATAATCGCTATGTGGCCCCCATTCCCCAGCCCCCTCCCACCCACCTCCGTCCACATCATCCAGGCCCAGCAAGTACCAGGCCCATTAATAATACTTTTACTTACAATGCTGCAGCCAGGCAGCTTGCGTGGGGTCGGTTCAGGGCGCTCCGCTCTCCTCCTCGAGTGACGTCAAGCACGAGTGGCCTCCGGCAGAGTCCGGCTCCAGGACAGCTCCTCCGCTCCGGCCTCTGGCTCCAGTCCAGACAGTCAGGAACGCAGGCGCAGCACACTGTCTGAGGCTGAGCTAAGCTGAGGTCGGCACTGTGACTGCAGCCAGTCCGCGGTCCGCTCACTCATCGCACGCGTCACTCCTCCGAGTCCTCCTTCTTCCTCCCTGGCTGGCCGGAAGCCGGAACTATACAGTAACTGTCGGGCCCGGCCGCCAGGGAGGAGTATCAATGCGCCGTCACGTAGTCTAGTCCCCCTCCTCACCAGCCACCTTATCAGATGGGGTGGGGCTTGGGGGGGCTAGGGGCCCGCTCCTCTAAAATTATAGGGGGGGGGGGCGCGGACCTGAATCATGGTATAATAAAAAAAGTAGTCCTCAGGTACGGGCCCCCTGTGGTGTAGACCTGCCGCGGGCCCCATAGCAAGCGCTATGGTTGCTATACTGATTGCTACGCCCCTGCTTGTGAGATAAGCTTCAAATTTTTGCGATCTTGTATGTGTATTTCTTTTGCATTTTACAAACTGAATTAAAAGTATTGCACCACAGAAGCACTCTCTCCTTTTTCTGGCTTAGATCGGAGACCCTGCTTGAGAGATAACCATAGTCTAGTGTTTCCAGGAAATTCTGTTGTTGTCACCAGGGCCGTTTTTACCGCTGTGCGGCCCGTGCCGCCGCTGTGATGGAGGGGGGAGCCGCGGGGAGGGCAGCCCGACCTCTCCCTCCCTTCCACTCCCCGGGCCGCCCTCCGTGCGCTCTTCCCTCGGACTGCAGAGTAATGCAGCAGGGAAGCGCTATAGAAAACTACTCACCTCCCTGGTTCCGATCGCTGCTCTCTCGCCACCAGTCTCATCTCTCCATAGACGCTGATACACACACACGCTGCTTCCTATTTAGCCAGCGTGCAGAGAGAGGAGACTGGCGGCGAGAGAGCAGCGATCGGAACCAGGGAGGTGAGTAGTTTTCTATAGCGCTTCTCTGCTGCATTACTCTGCAGTCCGAGGGGAGAGCGCACGGAGGGCGGCTCGGGGAGTGGAAGGGAGGGAGAGGTCGGGCTGCCCTCCCCGTAGCTGCGGCTCCCCTCTCCATCATGGGGGGCACCTACCTAACTTATATTGGGGCAGCTACCTATCTAACCTATCCTGAGGGGCACCTACCTATCTAACCTATCCTGGGGGGCACATACCTATCTAACCTATCCTGGGGGGCACATACCTATCTAACTTATCCTGGGGGGCACCTACCTAATCTAACCTATACTGGGGGGCACCTACCTAATCTAACCTATACTGGGACAGCTACCTATCTAACCTATCCTGGGAGGCACCTACCCATCTAACCTATCCTGGGGGGCACCTACCTATCTAACCTATACTGAGGGACAGCTACCTATCTAACCTATACTGGGGGGCACCTACCTAATCTAACCTATACTGGGGGGCACCTACCTAATCTAACCTATACTGGGGGGCACCTACCTAATCTAACTTATACTGGGGGGCACCTACCTAATCTAACTTATACTGGGGGGCACCTACCTAATCTAACCTATACTGGGGGACACCTACCTAATCTAACTTATAATGGGGGGCACCTATCTAATCTAACCTATACTGGGGGGCAGCTACCTAATCTAACCTATACTGGGGGGCAGCTATCTAATCTTTACTGGGGGCAGCTACCTATCTAACCTATACTGGGGGGCACCTACCTATCTAACCTATAATGGGGGGCACCTACCTATCTAACCTATACTGGGGGGCAGCTACCTATCTAACCTGGGGGCAGCTACCTAATCTAACCTATACTGAGGGGGCAGCTACCTAATCTAACATATACAGGGGGCCACCTACCTATCTAACCTATACTGGGGGGCAGCTACCTATCTAACCTATAGTGGGAGCATTAACTTATCTAACCTGTATTGGGGGCACCTACCTACCTAGCTAGCCTTAGAGATGAGCGTAATGACGTAATTACGATTTCGCGAAATTTCGCGTAATTAGTGTAATCGTAATGAAGAAGGATTTCGCGAAATTTCGCGTAAGCGTAATTTTCGCATTACAATGGGTATTTGTTCATGCCGTAATTTCGCATTAAACGCTACCGTAATTTCGCGTTAAACCGTAACGCTCCGTATAATGTAAAAAAGCCGCCGACTTTAAGGGTTAATAGCAAAGCCCCCTTAAATGCTAAGAGCCTCAAATTTGGAGAATATATTAAGGAGATCAGAAGGAATAAGAGGAAAATTTTTTTTTTCAAAAAGACCTTATAGTTTTTGAGAAAATCGATGTTAAAGTTTCAAAGTAAAAATGTATACATTTAAAAACCCGCCGACTTTAACGGTTAATAGCAAAGCCTGCTTAAAGTTTAGGAACACCAAATTCCTAGGGTATATTAAGGGGATCAGTGGAAATAAGAGGAAAACATTTTTTTTCAAAAAGACCTTATAGTTTTTGAGAAAATCGATTTTTAAGTTTCAAGGGCAAAAATGTCTTTTAAATGCGGAAAATGTCAGTTTTTTTTGCACAGGTAACAATAGTGTATTATTTTCATAGATTCCCCCAAGTGGGAAGAGTTTTACTTACTTCGTTCTGAGTGTGGGAAATATAAAAAAAACAACGACGTGGGGTCCCCCCTCCCAGACCTCTTTAACCCCTTGTCCCCCATGCAGGCTGGGATAGCCAGAATGCGGAGCACCGGCCGCGTGGGGCTCCGCACCCTGACTATACCAGCCCGCATGGTCCATGGATTGGGGGGTCTCGGAAGGGGAGGGGCAGCCAAGCTTTCCCCTCCCCCTCCGAGCCCTTGTCCAATCCAAGGACAAGGGGCTCTTCTCCACCTCCGATGGGCGGTGGAGGTGGAGGCCGCGATTTCCTGGGGGGGGTTCATGGTGGAATCTGGGAGTCCCCTTTAAAAAGGGGTCCCCCAGATGCCCACCCCCCCTCCCAGGAGAAATGAGTATAGAGGTACTTGTACCCCTTACCCATTTCCTTTAAGAGTTAAAAGTAAATAAACACACAAACACTTAGAAAAAGTATTTTAATTGAACAAAAAACATAACCACGAAAAAAGTCCTTTAATATTCTTAATTAACCATTAATACTTACCTGTCCCTTTAAATAAATGATCCCTCGAAATAGCCTCGGAAATGTTCTATCAGTTACAATGTAACAAAGTTATTACAATGTAACAACTTTGTTACATTGTAACTACGCCGCACTCGACGTCACTCGCCGCTCAGCCGCCGCATACGCGTCTGCGCTGCACGGACCCAACAGAGCTCTGAGCTATATAGCTCAGAGCTCTGAGAAGCATCTTTGAATTTGGGCTCCAAGGAGCCCCATTGGTCCTTAGCAGACCAATGGGGTTCCTTCTGGACCAATGGGGCTCCTTCTGATTTTCCCCCCAGGAAATCGCGGCCTCCACCTCCACTCTTTCCTACAGATGTTGTTTATTACTTTTCACTTACCCAATGAAAGTAAATGTGTTACTTGGCCAGCAGCCCCCAACACATTTGGCTTCATCTGTATTTAGTGTTTTCAGTAAATCCTGCTGTGAAAGTTTATGCTGTGAGTAACTAACATTTTTGAAGCAAACTCTGCAAAACAAACCATTAAGCAATACAAGTTTCAACATCCTTTTTCAGATAGCTAGCATTCTGTGGTCTATGAGCAATGCACACATTTTTGCTTACTCTGTTATTTTATTATAGGCAAAAGGGCATTAATAAATGTGTAAGCAAATTAACTGGCCTAACAGCAGTTGCTTAAAGGGGAACTGAAGAGAGAGGTATATGGAGGCTGCCATGTTTATTTCCTTTTAAGCAATACCAGTTGCCTGGCAGCCCTGCTGATCCTCTGCCTCTAATATTATTAGCCATAGCCTCTGAACAAGCATGCAGCAGATCAGGTGTTTCAGACTTTAAAGTCAGATCTGACAAGACTAGCTGCATGCTTCTTTCTGGTGTTATTCAGATACTACTGCAGAGAAATAGACCAGCAGGGCTGCCAGGCAACTGGTATTGATTAAAAGGAAATAAATATGGCAGCCTCCGTATACTTCTTACTTCAGTTCCCCTTTAAAGTGAAACTCCTTTATTTTGTTGATTTAAAACTAAAATTTTAAAAAAGATCACGCTATGGGACTGATTAAAAGTAAAATTGAAGAAATTTTAATTTAAACTATTGCCAAAATGTGCTGCTTAAGCCCTGTTTTGCTGCCATTTAGAAAATGTCTGCCCGCCGACTTAAACGTTTAATAGCACAGCCCCCTTCAAAAAGACCTTATACTTTGTGAGAAAATCTATTTTAATATTCTCCTTCTGAATGTGGGAGAATTAAACGCCCGACGACTTTAGCGGTTAATAGCAAAGCCCCCTTAAATGCCAGAAACACCAAATTTGCAGGGAATGTTAAGAAGAACAGTGGGAACAAGAGGACATTTTTCTTTTCAAAAAGACCTTATACTTTTTGAGAAAATCGATTTTAAAGTTCAAAGAAAAAAAACGATACATTTAAATGCCGCTGGTCAACGTGTGGGAAATATTTCCCAGCAGTTAATAGCAAAGGCCCCTTACATCCTAGCAACGCCAAATTTGCAGGATATGTTAAAAAGATAGTGGGAAACAATATTTAAAAAATAAATTAAACATTTTTATTTTTGGGGAATGTTCTGAGTGTGGGAAATCTGAAAAAAAAAATGGCGCGGGGTTCCCCCTCCCGAGCCTCTGTAACCCCTTGACCCCATGCAGGCTGGGATAGCCAGAATGCGGAGCCCTGGCCCACTGGGGCTTCGCATCCTGAGCTATACCAGCCTGCATGGTCCATGGTATAGGGGGGCTCCGGGGGGGAGGGGCGGCCAAGCCTCAACTCCTCCCCCCCGGCGCCCTTGTCCAATCCCTGGACAAGGGGCTCTTCCCCACCTCCGGTGCCCCAGGAGGAGGTGGGGGGGTTGACAATTCCTGGGAAGGTTCATGGCGGCATCTGGGAGTCCCCTTTAAGAAGGGGACCCCAGATGCCCACCCCCCTCCCAGGAGAAATGAGTATAGGGGTACAAAGTACCCCTTACCCATTTCCACAAAGGGTTACATAAAATAAAAACGCAACCACGAGAAAAGTATTTTAATATTCTTAATTAACCAGAAATACTTACCTGTACCTTTAAAAAAATGTTCTTGCACCATTATCCTTGGTAAATGATCCAACGTATACAGTATCCTCCTATCTTGCGACCTTCAATTAAGTTGATTGAAGATCTCCGCCGCCCCACACATAGCAGAGAATGCGTCCTTTGGGACGCATAGCTGCCGGCTCCCGCTATCCTCCCTACCTCCTCACCTGTCACCTCAATTAGCCTGGCACCTAGCAGCACCCATGGGTGCTGCTAGGTGTGGGGTGACAGGTGCAGGCAGGTGGGGAGGAGAGCCGGGAGCCGGCAGCTACGCGTCCACACAGGACGCATTCTAAGCTATAGTAATAAGCAAGAAAAAAGATTCCAGGAGCATCTGCGCTGTCATATATAAAACTTCAAACTTTTATTCCAACATCTTCTTTAAAAGTGTGTATCCACAAAAAGTAGTAGAATAAAAATATACTTATTACCACAAGATCACTTTAGCAGCAGGGGTGCCAGACACAGAGAGGTGCGGAGGTGCTGAGTCGACGATCGTTTCGCCTCTGCCGAGGCTTTATCAAGACTTGATAAACACTTTTAAAGAAGATGTTGGAATAAAAGTTTGAAGTTTTATATATGACAGCGCAGATGCTCCTGAAATCTTTTTTCTTGCTTATTACTGTGGATATTCTAGCCTTTATACCCGGAATGTGCACCGCTGTGCAGAGTATTAGTGTGAAGCAGCAATGGTGTGCACTCACTCACTCATAAATTATCTTACCTATATTCGCATTCTGAGCTATACTAACCAGCTCATTAAAGAGCCGGTTCTTTTTGTATTGAATCGAATGAGCCGATTCATTTGATTCAATACAAAAAGAACCAGCTCATTGATGAGCCGGTTAGTACAGCTTAGAATGCGTCCTGTGTGGAGCCGCAGCTGTCGGCTCCCGGCTCAGGTAAGTATTTCTGGTTAATTAAGAATATTAAAATACTTTTCTCGTGGTTGCATTTTTTTTTCATTTACCCCTTTGTGGAAATGGGTAAGGAGTTCTTTGTACCCCTATACTCATTTGTCCTGGGAGGGTGCTGGGCATCTGGGGTCCCCTTCTCAAAGGGGACTCCCAGATGCCGCCATGAACCCCCCGAGGGAGTAGTCGCCCCCACCTCCTCCTGGGGCAGAGCCCCTTGTCCATGGATTGGACAAGGGATCCAGGGGGGGGGGAAGGGGGAGGCTTGGCTGCCCCTCCCCAACGGAGCCCCCCATACCATGGACCATGCGTGCTGGTATAGCTCAGGGTGCGAAGCCCCAGTCGGCCGGGGCTCCGCATTCTGGCTATCCCAGCCTGCATGGGGGACAAGGGGTTACAGAGGCTCGGGAGGGTGGACCCCACACCATTTTTTTTTCAGATTTCCCACACTCAGAACATTCCCCAAAAATAAAAATGTTAATGTTCATTTTTTTTTAAATATTGTTTCCCAATATCTTTTTAACATATCCTGCAAATTTGGCGTTGCTAGGATGTAAGGGGCCTTGCTATTAACTGCTGGGAAATATTTCCCACACGTTGACCAGCGGCATTTAAATGTATCGTTTTTTTTCTTTGAAATTTAAAATCGATTTTCTCAAAAAGTATAAGGTCTTTTTGAAAAAAAATGTTTTCCTTTTGTTACCACTGTTCTTCTTAACATTCCCTGCAAATTTGGTGTTTCTGGCATTTAAGAGGGCTTTGCTATTAACCGCTAAAGTCGGCGGGCATTTAATTTTCCCACGGTCAGAAGGAGAATTTTAAAATAGATTTTCTCAAAAACTATAAGGTCTTTTTTTAAAAAAAATGTCCTCTTGTTCCCACTGTTCTTCTTAACATTCCCTGCAAATTTGGTGTTTCTATCTTTTAAGGGGGCTGCGCTATTAAATGTTAAAGTCGGCGGGCAGACATTTTCTAAATGGCAGCAAAGCAGGGCTTAAAACGATAAATATCGTTCAGGCAGGACAAAAAAAGCAGGTTTTAAAACGATAAATATCGTTTTGACGGTCGGCGCCATTTTTTAACTTTATAAAACGATAAATATTGTTTAATAATGGTTTTCAACGAGGCGCCATTTTTATAGCGCCCGCGTCTGGCACCATTTTTCACTGCCCCGCCCGATACTGCACGTCTCCCAGACTGGCTAAGTTCTGTTCACAGTTACATCATGGATTCATGGAGCAGGGTGGCACGCTTGGATGTGCAGCATGCAGGTGCACGTCATGAGGGAATAGATGTGACCTAGAAGATTTCCAAAGGTCGTGACCAGCTTTGATGTCCCCGAGTAGTTTCGGAGATGAGTGCATCCTTACCGCCCACATACGAGTCCGGGCTCATGAATGCGCAGTATGGATGCGCTCATCTTTAGATTGATCATTAGCGTGAGTACTTCTGAAGGCTGCCCAAGGAGTACTGAAGATCAAGCAGGACAAATAATTTTACCTAACCACGAAGCAGGAACAACGGGACAGATGGAGGACCGGGAAGGCTCTATGTTATCCAGATCCTTCCCTCTACTTAGGTGATCATCAAACTTGCAGTGCGTTTCCAAATATTTTTAAAGGAAAACCATAGTGAGAGGACTATGGAGGCTGCCATATTTGTTTCCTTTTAAACAGTGCCAGTTGCCTGGCAGCCCTGCTGATCTATTTGGCTGCAGTAGTGTCTGAGTAACACCAGAAAAAAAGCATGCAGCTAATCTTGTCATATCTGAGAATAATGTCAGAAACAGCTGATCTGCTGCACGCTTATTCAGGGTCTATGGCTAAAGTATTGGAGGTAGAGGATCAGCAGAATAGCTGGGTAACTGGTATTGCTTAAAATGAAATAAATATGTCAACCTCCATATACTGTATCTCTGACTTCACACTCAGTTGTCCTTTAAGGAGAAATAGAGCTTTCTTTGGCAGTGGCGTAGCTAAGGAGCTATTGGCCCCCGATGTAAGTTTTACATGGGCCCCCCCAAGCACACTATACATAACAATTTATAAGGCGCACCAAAACCTGCCAAAGACAACCCCAGTGTCAGAGATGCAAGAAGGGGGTGGAAAACAGCTTGTTAATCATTCACTATTATCATTCAAAATATTTTTTAGAAGTGATAAATACAAACAAAGGACCAATAAATACAGGGGCGTAACAATAGACCCTGCAAGGGATGCAGCAGCAGGTGGGCCCAGACGCCACAGGGAGCCCGTCCTGAGAGACAGGAAACTAAGGGCACAGAAAAAAATCTTTCTGCTCTCTGCACAATTGTTCTAATGACTGCATCTGCTCAGCCACTGATAAGAAATCATACAAGGTTTTGCAGACAAAGATTTGTAGACAGTCCCTATTCAGTGTGAAGCAGGCTCTTTTGTACAGTGCCCAGCCCCCAACCTCTCTACCCCTCCCCAAGTGTTCTGTACTGTAGTGATGCTGGAGAAGTCTGCAGAGCCAGTTCTGCTCCATCAGAGATGGACAAAGTGGTGTAATAAGCTCAGGCAGGGAGCACACTTGTCTGCCGGTTTTCTGTATGCGTTTTCTGCACACCATGCGTGTCTGTATGTGTGAAAACATACATGTTTTATAACAGAAGCTAATGTAAGAGAAAATGTGTGCAGTGGATCACTGCTGTCTGTTTTCATCTGCATGTGTGAGGGGTGTTTGGCAGGAGGGGGCCCCATACAAAGTTTCGCAGGGGGACCCAGTTATTTCTAGTTAAGCTCCTGAATAAAGATCTAATACTGCAGCTGAGAGAGGGCCCTATGGGGCCCCTCTGACCCAAGGGCCTTGGTGCGGTCGAGACCTCTGCATTCCCTATTGCTACGCCACTGTTCTTTGGGTACCAAATATTTAACCATACATTCAACAAAGAATAATAAATGCAATGCAATAGAAAAATCAACATTGCAACAGAAATCCAAACCTATTTTTCTATTTTTAGCATGACAATAACCATTTTAAAAGAACAATTAACATATAATAATAATACTATTATTCTTTATTCATTTTTTTTAATTATTCATCATTTATTAGTATTTCTAACAAAGGTTTAGTATTTATTTTTTGAACAGAGCAGAGAGACAGATGCAGCTGCCAGCAGCCTGTTTCTCCTCACACTTCAGAACTGTAAGCTGTGAGCAGCATCTGTGTCTCGTCCTTCATGATGATTGCTCTGATCATGTGATCCCAGCTATCACGACACGTAACGCAGAGAGTGGTGTAACTGAATTGCACTCTCGCCTTGCAGCACTTGATTCAATGGTTCATATCTGGACTGGGCCAAAGCACTATGTGCATGACGTTTGTATGGCTTCCCTACACTCTGTTGATGCAGACACTTAGGAAGCTGCAGCACACAGAAGACACCATGATCTGGGATGATCTGGGAGTGACTCACTATGTTATTGTAAATGGAGCACTCAAGATCAAAATTATGACATCCATTCTTGGATAGGCACCTGTTTTTATATCTTGGGAGCGGTCTTTCAGAGGTATCCAAACTTTTAAGGTGCCCATACTGTACATCTAGCGATTTTGGTGGCCGATCAACCAATAGACAGATCGAACTTGATTAGAGAATGATCTGTTGGTCACCATGAACCGTAGGCTAATTCCCGACCAAATTTTTGGCAATTGGCCTAGTGATGCTGTCTTGTCGCCCCTGGCTGCTGCCCCCCCCCCACCCTAGTGTACATGTACCCCCCTGTTCCCCTGCAATAATACTACACCTTTCCCCTGCCCCCCGGACTCCATTTCCGGGCCTGCACAACCTTGTGGTGGGGCAAGAACCAGAAAGAGCCCGGAAGAGGAGTCTAACGGGCGGCGGAGAAGTAAAGTATTAATGCAGGGCAACTGGGGGTACATGTACACTAGGGTGTGACAGCGGCCAGAGGTAGTGTTGGGCGAACACCTGGATGTTCGGGTTCGGGCCGAACAGGCCGAACATGGGCCAGATGTTCGGCATGTTCGGCCCGAACGCCGAACTCAATGGGAGTCAATGGGACCCCCGAACATGCCCATTTTGGGGGCCCCATGGGGTCGCAGGCATAAGGGGGGAGCATGCCCCGGTCGCGGGGGGGGGGTCGGAAATTCCCCCCACCCCCTCCGCTAGCGCTCCCCCCTCTGCCCGCTTCCCCATACAAAAAGTTTGAAACAAGTTCAATAGTACCTGGGCTGGTGGCACTGGCTGGCAGTGGAGTGAGGAGGAGGAGGAGTCCGAGTAGCAGAGTGACGTTGAGGCCGGGCAGCGAGCGGTTCAGCGCTAGTACCCTTGTGGTACTTCCGCCCTTTCTCTGACCTCACGTCCTCTGCGTGATGACGCATACGAGGGTACGCGTGATGCGTACCCTCGTATGCAGAGGACGTGAGGTCAGAGAAAGGGCGGAAGTACCACAAGGGTACTAGCGCTGAACCGCCCGCTGCCCGGCCTCAACGTCACTCTGCTACTCGGACTCCTCCTCCTCCTCACTCCACTGCCAGCCAGTGCCACCAGCCCAGGTACTATTGAACTTGTTTCAAACTTTTTGTATGGGGAAGCGGGCAGAGGGGGGAGCGCTAGCGGAGGGGGTGGGGGGAATTTCCGACCCCCCCGCGATCGGGGCATGCTCCCCCCTTATGCCTGCGACCCCATGGGGGGCAGTATTCGGCCGAACAGGGCCCTGTTCGGCCGAACAGGGGCCCTGTTCGGCCATGCATTCAGTAGTTCGGCGAACCCCGAACAGTTTGGCCGAACACCACCAGGTGTTCGGCCGAACTCGAACATCACCCGAACAGGGTGATGTTCTGCAGAACCCGAACAGTGGCGAACACTGTTCGCCCAACACTAGCCAGAGGTTTCCATCATGTTCATCAGCCAAACATATGAGCATTAGCATATCCAAATTCCAGCTCTAGGGTAGATTATAGATAGCTAAAGATGTAAGAAAAAAAGGTACCCTCACTGAGCAATAATTGTAATCAACACCATAGATGAAATTTTATTGTTATTCCACAAAACACGAACAATATTAAAAACAATTAAAAAGTTCCCCGGGCGCTGTTTGTAATCAGACTTCCTGATCAAATGTTTATACCCAAATTATAGGAACATATCATTTCACAATAACAATATAATTACCGGTAATCTACCTCGACAGTGGTATGCCAGAAACAACTGTTTACACAAAAGTGAAAAAATCTAAAAATGCTGATAAGTGCTATAGTGCCCTGTAACAAGTCTAAAAAATAAGTTAGGTACTAGAAGAAAAAGAGGAAAAAAAGGGGCTGTGCACAAAACGGACAGCATCCAGGCAAAGCCCGGTATGCAAAAAGTGCTGTTAGTGCCCTGTAAAATGTATAGACCAATATCGTGCAAACAATAATAACATCCAGGCATAGATACTGATAGGATGGCTTAGATGTGAATACATGTATAAACTATAACAATCACATGTAAATACTTGTGTAAGACCTGTGAAAAAGAAAACCCCTGTAATAGTGCGGCTTACCGGAGTGAGAAGGGATGATCAGGAGCAGGCAGCTGTGCCCATCATGTTCATCGTAAGCGATTATCACACGCCGTTACTGACGAACACTGACATCTTGCAGCATGTCCAATCGATACATTCAGTAGTTAGTGTATTTGGGAGAAGCAAAACATACAAAACAATCCCTGCAGGTGCACCACAAACACCAAGCTCAAAGTCTAAATAATTAATTAGGGATATACCAAAGACACGGAAGATCAAAAATTGAAAAATACTTTTTCTTTTTTATTTGCAAAAAGGTGCAGAAATATGTACACAAAATCTTTAATCACGTAAAAAGTGCTTATAATTGATTGAAAAAAAGGCAACAACATCGATTTGTTTCGGGTTAGTAACCCTTCTTCAGGCCTTTAAATATAGTGAACATCTGCACAGTTGGAATACAAGGTAGAAACTCATCTGGTCAAATATAATGCCAGGGCAGACCACCACAAGATCAAACAAAGAACCGCATGGAGACCGGACATCCAAACAGGGTTTGGATGTCCGGTCTCCATGCGGTTCTTTGTTTGATCTTGTGGTGGTCTGCCCTGGCATTATATTTGACCAGATGAGTTTCTACCTTGTATTCCAACTGTGCAGATGTTCACTATATTTAAAGGCCTGAAGAAGGGTTACTAACCCGAAACAAATCGATGTTGTTGCCTTTTTTTCAATCAATTATAAGCACTTTTTACGTGATTAAAGATTTTGTGTACATATTTCTGCACCTTTTTGCAAATAAAAAAGAAAAAGTATTTTTCAATTTTTGATCTTCCGTGTCTTTGGTATATCCCTGATTAATTATTTAGACAATCGATACATTCGACCAGTTTCGGCCC